>NW_021604585.1:3819462-3899156 GCF_004785775.1 Grammomys surdaster | reverse complement strand
AGAGAGAGAGAGAGAGAGAGAGAGAGAGAGAGAGAGAGAGAGAGAGAGTTGGCCCTCTCAGTGACTCACCTTGATCTAGACTTTCAGTGGTTCTCAACCCTCCTAATGCTGCAACCTTTACTATAGTTCCTCATGCTGTGGTGACCCCCAACCATAAAATTATTTCATTGCTACTTCATAACTGTAATTTTTCTACTGTTATGAATCATAACGTAGATATCTGTGTTTTCTGGTGGTCTTAGGCAACCACTGTGAAAGGGCCATTTTGACACCCCGAAATGGGTCTCAGCCCACAAGCTGAGAACCACTGATCTAGAGAGATACAGAAACACCTCAGGTATAAGCAGAAGCCATGGTCAGTCCAGTCTAGTTAGGTGTCATCAAGAAAAAGACGGAGAGCTTGGAAGCAACTGGAACCCCTCCTCCCACTACTTCACCTGCAATTCTTGTTTTTTCCCCTTACAGAGTTCCTTCAACTTGGAGATTCTGCTGTAGAGTCATAAAGAAGTCATTATCTCAGGTGGCCTGAAGTTCTAGCAAAAGTCCTGTGAACACTGATGTCAAAGTAGCTACATGATACAAGTTAAAAAAATTCACACAGCATTCTTGAGAAGCAAAGGAAAATAAGGAGAGACTGCTTCAGACACGTGGTGGGTATCTGCTTGGCTGCAAAGCAGACTTGAGTGGAGGCTTAGATAGAAAGGGCTGCACAAGGAAACCACATCTGAGATATTTATGGGGAAGGTGGGAGGAGAGAGGAAGGGAGGCAGGGAGGGTACAGTTCAGAGGTCAACTTCATGTGTCATTCCTCAGGAGCCAACCACCTTGGTGTTTGATACAGTACCTCTCACTGGGATTCTAGAGCTCAGAGACTGGCCTAGCTGACTGGCCAGTGGTCCCCAGATAGCCTCCTATCTCACCAGCCCCAATTTGGATTGTAAACACACACATCCATGTTCAGTTTTTATGTGGGTGCTAGCAATCAAGCTCAGGTTCTCATGTTAGCCCAGCGAGCAATTTACCTTCCTAAGGTAGAACAGGTACACAAAGAGGTCCTTCATGCCTTCTCCTTGATACCCAAAGGTAGTTTTTCAGTTATGAGCTAGCTTGGGAAAGAAGAAAAATGTAGCCCCCCTCCTCATTTCAAATGGGTCTTACTCTTTGGTCCTGTGAGCTAACTCCAGCAGAATTGGGGAGCATTTACAGTGTGGCACATTTAGAGTTCTGACAATTCAAAGCATCTCTTTCAAGCCTCTGGCATCAGCCAGCTTGCCTGTGAATTTTGCATTTTAAGCACCTCAGATCTCAGCTTAATTAAGAGCATCGCTGCTCCCAGAGCAATCTGGTGACAGAAAAGCAGGCAAGCAGAAAACGGCGCACACGCAGCTCTGCTCAGCAAGCTGGGGCTCCATTTCTTCAAGGCGAGCATTTAAGGAGACACTTTTCCCTCACAGAGGAGCACAAATGCTGTTGAAAGTGAGTCAAAACCAGAGATGGAGCCAGGAAGCTGAAAGGTACAGGCTCCCAGAAACCAGACACACCAGTAAGATTATACAGGATGGATTCATGATAATTTATCAGCAATCTTACAATGGTGCGTTCCTTCACAAGTACAGAGAGGCAGAATACACAGAATGTCCCAGTGCCAGCAGCTGGACATGTGTCCAGCATGCAAGCACATCTAACAATAAATGGAAGGTAAATATGCATTAAATGTGACAGTGGAACGCACTCAATACTCACATGACAGATTCACTACTTACTAGCCAGCACAGCTCTTATATGCCTGATGGGAACTAATTTGTGACCTCCCACAATATGTTGTAAAGTCTAACTCACAGTGCACCAGGACATGGATCCTGTGATGTGGGAAGTAAGGTCATATGGGTGAAACCACAAAAAAAAGGGCATGTTTCTGAGAAGAGATGAGGCTCACAGACACATACAAAGGAAACATCATATGACAAAGGTATGGAAAAGTCAAACATAGAAGAAGGCTTACCCAAAAGCAACCCTGCCAACACCTTGATCTTGGGCCTCTAGAAATTATCCTTTTGAGAGCAGATGCCTGTTGTTTAAGCTATCCCATGTATGGTACCCTGGTTTGGAGCCCCAGCTCCTTCAATAACACCAAGTCTTACCCCTTCGACTCCAAGGCAACCAAAGAAAATTCCTAAAAATAAAATGGTTGTGGTTAGAAAGTTAGATCTTCCTTCCCATTGAGGAGGGGCAGGCAATGGTGAACTAGTCCCTTAACTCTAGAAGGCCACTGGTGGAAAGAAACTGAGCTATAGCCAACTCTCCCCAATCTTGACACCTGACACTCCAAAGCCCTCCAGAATGTTGGGCTGGAAGCCATCTGCCCAAGAGCAACATAGCTACTTCTGTCTGCCACAGAGCATCCTGGCCTGGCTGTTCATCCAAATGTATCAGGTTCAGTTAACCCAATGACATTTCACCTCAGAGGAATGAAGTCTGGCTCATGTGGAGCTGTAAGATAGGGAAGAGAGGAGAAAAAAGTTGGATTAAACTTTTATTGTATCATAGCAAGATGGAGTCACTCCGAGTGGCTCTGAACTCTGACCTTGCTGTTTTCTAGTCATATGACTTTGAACAGTTAACCTCAGAATAAGAATGAACAGCAGTGCATAGATGATAGGGTTCTGCATTAAATGAGTCAATGAGCCAAGGTATGAAAAGAGTTTTTTTAAATACTTTACTCATTTTTTCTAGATATTATAACCTCCATAACAGTTAGCCAGTATTATTCAATGGTCAGAACACTTTGAGGCAGATGCGGTGTAATTTATAGGTAAGAAAACTGAGGCACAGAGCTCAAAGTCACATAGCAACTACATGGTGGAATAAGATCCTGTGGTGACCACTTCACTACACTGTCTCTCAAGTTCTACCCTGTGCAACTAGGACAAAGAGCTTATATTCAACTTAATAGCAATTGGTTGCATCTCTTTAGGAGATGGGATTTTATAACTGTATTCCCTAGTATCAAACTTTATCCTGATAAAGCAAGCAAGCCTCCCTCCCCAAATGTTTATTATCTGAACCCATTGTCTTACTTTGAAAAAATTCCTAAGATCCATCCTAACCTATAAATTGACTTTCTGGTGTGGAACCCAGGAATCTCTATTTTAATTCATTTTTTATACTTGACAATATCATATTTCTACATAGTCTGATTACAAAATCACCCCACTGCCCTCTCTATACAAGCAAGCCATACATAAGCAACTGTCTTCTAATGACCATATTTCTCATGCAACCCAAAGCCTAGAACTAGGGTAGTTGGTTATGTCTTCCAAAGTTTGTTTGTATATAATCTTCATAGGAGCCTTGAATGTTTCCTAGATTATAGAACAAATTTAAAAACATTAAGATAATAACGTCAGACTTTACTTTGTCTTTTGCAAATAATGCGCCCTCACATAAAAGCACTGAATCTATGCAAAGTACAGGTTTGAAGGAAACCCCATACCTCCTATTTATCCAGACAGTTCCAGCAGAAAGGAAAACATTAGCTGCGTAATTATTCCCACATCTCCAAGTCTGCTGTGGTTCTTAAAATCACTTGATTTGGAAGAAACGGTTAACCCTATCTGGGTTGTGATGGTGCAAGCTTGTAATATGAGCATGTAAGAGGTTGACACAGGACTATCAGAAGTTAAAGGTCATCCTCAGCTACATAGTGAGTTTGAGGTCAACCTTGGATATGTGAGACCTGTCTCCAAAAATAAAAATTATAATTCAGAGCTACCAGATAAAAATCCTACTATCAGGAATGAGTTACCTCTTTGAGTTGATGGTCATTGGGGTCCCCTAAGATACCCTACAGTAAAACATTGCTGAAAACATTTTAAACTTGATCATAGATCATGAAAAGGTCTATCTGCCAGGTAGTGGTGGCGCACGCCTTTAATCCCAGCACTTGGGAGGCAGAGGCAGGTGGATTTCTGAGTTTGAGGCCAGCCTGGTCTACAGAGTGAGTTCCAGGACAGCCAGGGCTACACAGAGAAACCCTGTCTCTAAAAACCAAAAAAAAAAAGAAAAAAAGAAAAAAGAAAAATAAAGAAAAAAAAAGAAAGAAAAGGTCTATCTGATACTCACCTGGAAATTTTAGCCCTACCGACTAGCTTTCATAGTACTGGAAAGTTTTATACATGCTACCAGCTGTCACCATATTTATCCAGACAGTTCTGGCAGAAAGGAAAACATGAGCTGCGTAATTATTCCCACATCTCCAAGTCTGCTGTGGTTCTTAAAATCACTTGATTTGGAAGAAACGGTTAACCCTATCTGGGTTTATCCATACTATGTAGCTATCACCATACCCAGCTGTGAGTTCTGAGATATATAGTAATGACCTTCTTGCCCAAATATTTTCAACGATGCCAGTATCCTGGCATGAATGTAATGGAAGTAGACAGCCTCCTTTTAAGTAGACTAAAGGCACACTCCACCAGATGTCAATAGGGTCAAGAACCCATGCCTAGATAAGTTATGGACCTAGAGTACAATCTTCGATGGTTCTGTTAAATAGACATAACAATAAAACAACTCCTAATCACGGTTTGCTATACCCATAGATCGGTGGGGTCGCTCTGACCTGATAATCTTCTTGTAGTAGACAACAATTTGCACAGAAATCAACAGCTATAAGCAACAAGTTAACCAATAAACAATGAGCAAATAAGGTACTTCAGAGTGATCAACCTCAATGAAATATCTGTGGCACAAGATTCAGGTATTTGTGCCAAAGAGGGGAGAGAAAGATGATGAAAGCCAGAAGCAGTGGAAGACATCAAGGATACAGTGTTTCCCAGGCACAGGAGGAAAGATGTGCACATGGATTCACAGTGATTGTGAGAGCATGTGCACAAGTTCAAGACAGGCAAAAATCTAAGAATGGACAAGAAGATGTCGCACCAAGTTCTACCTCTACTTAAGGAACCATTGACTTCTGGTTGCTGTTTAAGAGAAAGTTTTCTTTAACAGGCAACATCTGGTATATTAACCACCCTCCAAAGCAGCATATTGTATGAAATCCCTATATACATTTATAGGACTATGTGTCTGTTAGATGTATTGGTTCTGTGTTGAACAGTTGACCTCAAGATCTCAGACTGAAAGACTGCAAATTCCAAACAGGTTTTCTCTGGTGACAAGTACGGCATCCAATTTATCAGTTGCCAAGGCCCTCCTCTTCAGTAGCAGCTTGCATGTGACATCCCTCCAACTGTTCTGCCAGATGTTATACCCTGACTAGCTGAAAGATCCGTGAAGAGATAATATCTCTGGTATACAAGAAGTTCCCTGCAGGATTTTCTCCCAACACAGTACTGAAGCATTTTAGAAGGGAGAGGACTATGGGAAGGTGGTGGAGTGGCTTCTGGTTGAGCATGAAGAGAATCAAAGTGCACTGTTTAACCCAACTGTCCTAGGCTAAGTACCGGTTCCTTGCTTAGCAGAGGTCTGAGGCTAAGGCATTGCAGACCTTTTCCCCAAAATATGCAAATAAACTGTTTATAAAGAGTAAACTTCATTTGTTACCAACCTTTCTATGGAGCCTTTTCAATGGTTACCTTAATCATCTAAGGCAAGTGGTTCTCAGCCTTCCTAAGCTATGCGACCCTATAAAACAGTTCCTCATGTTGTGGAACCCCCTCCCCAACCATAAAATTATTTTTGTTGCTACTCCATAACCATAATTTTGCTACAGTCATGAGTCATAATGTGAACATATGTGTTTTCCTGTGGTCTTTGGCAACCCCTGTGAAGGGGTTATTCAACCCCCCTCAAATGGGTCACAACCCACTTGATGACATTGATAGCACTTGGATTTTTCTTTGTCTTCATGGTAATCTAGACAATTTTGACATTAAAAACCACACATTTAACCCATAAAGCATAGACTTTTGGATACTTATTTTGGCTGCAGTATAAAATTTACTTTATCGACAAGCTTATCAATGTATGGTGGAATAGCATCCTTGTTGTGAGAGCCAGACCATGAGCACAATGGTCGATACATAAGGGAAGCAGGTGTCTGACTTGTTTGCCCTAGAAATTCTTCCTAGACAGTACTTCTGTGGCAAGTGTTACAGAGAAAGGGGTACATGAAGGGAAAAGGCAGAAGAAATGAGGCAAGGAAGAAAGGGTCTTTTTAGGCCCTCTGATGACCTTACATAAGCTTCACTTTAACCAGCTCTGAACTATGCCTCATCTATAAATGGGCACTATTTCATGAGGTTGTTTAACTGAAGTATGTGAGTGTATGTGCATAATGCCCTGGTCCGCAATGGGCATCTATTGAGATCAGTTCTCTCCAGAACCAGGATTGCTTAGTATAGAACCAGTAGACTTAGATTTTTTTAATAAGGGTTCTCAAACGCTTTGACCCACCCCCCTTCTAGCCCACCATCCAAAGATAGGGGATAAAAGATGGTAAATAGGACAGGGGGATGTGGACCTGTTTAGAAGTAGGTTTTTTTTGGGGGGGGAGGGTGATTCCAATCTCTGCTGAAATGCTAGCAGTCCAGTTCAGTAGTGTCAGCATACCAACAGTCTAGTTCAAAAGTGTCACCAAACAGGAACCAGCAAAAGTGGCACAAACCAGCAGAAATCACCAGGTCTCTGCTGAATTGGCACAAGTCAGTGAGAGCAACCAAGATGAGGTGGAACGCCAAGAGTTCTCTGCCTGCCTCTCTGCAAAGTGAAGACCAGTGAAGACCAAGACCATTGAAGCATTGCACAGCTAGCTATACAGGCACCCTGTCACTGTCCCTTAAGTCCCACTTATACTCTCTCCAAACATCACATGTCCTTTCATGAGTCTTGCCTCAGCAAAACATCACGTGAGTCTGTATCACATGACACAACCAGAAATTTCCTCTTCAAGAATCCCAGGTATATTAAATTCCTATAGTGACTGTAGCAAATTGTGACAAACATAATGGGGTTAAAACAACACAAATTTATTCTAGAAGTTAGAACTCCACATGAGATGTGAGGCATCTTCGGGAATAGTCAAGGAAGGTCTGTGTCTTCCTAAACTACCAGAGGCAACTTAAATCCCTGACTTCTTCATATTTCCTTAGACCCAGCAACATACATCTTCTGTACTCTCTGACTTTTGATCCTGACAGCTATCCTGTTTTACCCACATGGGTAATCTCAGACTATCTCATATCAACATGTGCAATGTTACTACACCTGAAACGTCCTTTTTTTTGCCTATTAATGAAAAATGAATACACATCCCAGGGTCTGGGAAATGAACAATGTTAACAATAATTATCCAGCCTTCCAGTGCCTGTCTTCTGACCACTTAACTTTCACACCCACTCCACAGGCTAAAGATACTTGTCCAATCACAGCATCTCCAAAAGTCTCAACCCTTTTTAGTTTCCATGCAATTCAAAAGTCTCATCTGAATATCATCAACTCAAAATACCTAAATTTTATTCTCTAAGTCACACATGGATGATAATCTTGATATAAACCATCTGGGGCAAAATTCCTCTCCATCCATGGGCCTGTAAAACTAGAAAATAAGTTAAATAATTCCAAAATTGAGTGTTGGAATGAACATATAGTATGTTACCACTTCCATTCAAAGTTGGGGAGGGATAGGAAGAAGACCCAGCAGTGCCCAGCATTGAGACCCAACTGGGAAAAATCCATTAGACTCCAATACTTCAGAATCTTTCTCTGTGCCTTCTAGCTTTGCCTCCAGGGCCCACACCTCTAACTTCTGCAAATAAGACTGACCAGCAGTTCTGCCTTAGAAGTCATCTCTCTTTTTTCATAAGTGGGAGAACATCTTCCCTAATGAGTAGTGAGTAGCTTAACATCCTACTCCATACATACAGATACGGGAGGGGGGGGGAGGTTGACAGCCCTTTTTCATTTCTTTCTTCCCCTTGTAATCTGGTCCATGTTTCTGATGAGATGACATCCTCAGTAATGTTGTTATTTATGTATAACTCCAAGATACACTCCACTAGACAGGGGGCTACATTTAGGATTCTTCCTGGACAATTTTAGTTCTAGTTCTGGCTTCTCCTGAGATGACTTTAGGGGTCCATGAGATCTATGTATAATCTCACCAGAGGGTCCACTTTATGATTAGATGTTTGGTCCTTTCGATTCTTTCAAATCACTAGCAAAATGTGTTTCATCACAGCCTCCTACCCTCATTGTCTCTATCTGAAGCATGTTTGCAATCTGTCTGGGCTAAAAACAAGTTCTGATTTGAATACTGTAGTATGTTCCTGCATTATCTCAACCCTGTCACATTTTACTATATGCCAACAAGAAGACACTGGCTCCATCTTCAGCGCTTCATGTGGAATTTCCTCAAATAAGAATGGAAGTTCATGACTCTTCTTTGCCTGCTTGCCTCATGGGACTGAGCAACTGCTAGATCCTTGGACTTCCATTCACAGCTGCTGCTGACCATTGTTGGGGAGTTGGACTACAGACTAATTTTTGGTGACTTCTGGTCTGGGCCCACGCACAGAGCAGATCCCGGGCGGCAGCTCTGCACCCAACCTCACAAAACCTGGTGGAAGCGGGGTTCCCAGGAGCTTTAACCCAGGCGGTATCTCAGGTAAAAATGAATCACCCGTGATGTCTGCTGTTGAAAGTTCTAATCCTGATGCTGGCCTCCAGACTTATACTATTCAGACCTTCAATGGGTCATTGACAAGGACATCAGACAGCTAGAGATTGACATCACTTATCTGAAGGAATCCCTTCAATTCACTTCAATTTTTGAAGAGATCTCCAAAAATTGCAAAGGACTTTATTGGACTTGATTTACTCTTTTACAATAGAAAAGACTGTGTACAGCTCTTCACTGTGTACAGCCCTTTAAGAAGAATGTTGCTTTTACATAGACAAGACAGAGATGGTTAAAGAGAGCATGAAAAAGGTCAGAGAAGGCCCTGAGAAAAGACAGAGAGAGAGAAAGATGAGAGCTGGTACAAGAATTCTCCATGGTTGTCAATCCTACTTCCTCCCACCTTGGGACCATTAATTGGGTCATTTTTGCTTTTTTTTTTTTTTTTGGTCCCTGGGCCATAAACAAGCTGACCAGCTTTGTGAAACAACAGATAGATAATTTGGTAGCAAAACCTATTCAGATACATTATCATAAGTTAGCTATGGAGGACCATGAGACTCAAGATGAGATTGTTACTCTATCCAGGGTATTCCCCAAAACCCATCTCCACCCAACCTAAAAGAGGGGACTTCTGCCCCTAGACCAAGCAGAGTGGGGCCACCCAGAACCCCCTCTGAGTGGCAATCTGAATTCTTGCTTAGGCTGCGAGGCTAAGCACTGCAAGGGACTATAAATAAAAGGTAAAAATATCTCTGGGTTCCCTGAGGGACAATCCTGACTGCATAGGGATTGATGTCAAAAGTATCCCCTCTCCAGGAAAAAGACATTGGGATGGGTATGGCCCTCATACCTCACTGGACAATGACAGGAGGACCAGAGCCATTACAAGGTCCCCTTCAATTACTGGAGGTCAGGCCTCTATCCCTGCTATCACCATGGCCCTTCTATACTTAGAGAAGGGAGGAGATGTCAGGGGCAGCCCTGCTTATACACTGAAGGCCTAAAATCAGCCATAGGCCTAAAATCAGCAATAGGCCTGGCATACATGCATGCTAACACAAAGTCTTGGGTCTCTGTGGGAAAACACTCAAACAAATGTCTATAAGCTATTGTATACAGGCAGCTTTTGTGGAAATCTACCAGCCTGGGTAGTCATAGACCTTGTAAATAGGCAGCCTTAGCAGATAGTACCAACTTAGATAAGGACAAGTGAATCATAGGCAGAGTCATAATGACCTGTCCCCTGAAACTTTACCCAGCCAATATCCTGTTCTGAAAGATATCTTTAGTCCCCCTGAACACCCACGCTCCGGTGTCATCCCCTTCCCCACATCCTGCCTTTTATGTGTTTAGAATCCCTGTGTGAATAAGTAAAAATTACAATTTGATTTTCAAAAGAAAATTTTTTAAAAAAGAAAAAAAAATGGAAGTTCATTACCTTCAAGATCTGCTTTCAATAACTACCAGAACACAATTCAGCTAAGTGTTCTTCCACTATTCAACAAGGGTCCACTTAACTGTTCTAGTTTCTGATATCAGTCAGATTTGAACTTCAAGGAACAAGTGTCATACATACCTGAATCCTTGTTCTCAGGAGGCTGAAGCAAGAGGATCACAAGTTCAAGGCCATTTGGGGCACATGGCAATAGTATTTCTCAAGAATTGTTTTTAATAAAAATTTGCTAAATTTGAACTTCAGCTAGACAATCAATAAAACTTGGTAAATTATGATATGTCTATATTATTAAATCCCATATGTTGCCTGGGTCCTATGTAAACTATAAAAATTATTTTATATAAAATTCAAAATAAAAGTTGCTCAGAGTCACAAGGTCATAGAGACAATCTGTCTGCCATTCCACTCTGATGCCCACCAGTTCACTAATGTTACTGTGAATTAAATTCCTTTCTAAGGCTGTATAGTATTTTATCATGTTTTTATTCCATATTTACTTATACACTAATCCTATAGTAGACACTGGCTTTGCTTCATGTGCTAGCTATTGGTAATAGTGCTGCAGTGAACACAAAGGTATTACTTCAGTGTACTGATTTCAATTTGTTTGGACAATTGCTACTAATTTTTACTAGAGGGAGGTTATTTGCAGGGTATTCTCCAAAGCGGGTGTGCTAATTCATGTTCACACCAACAGTGTATAAGTTTCTATTTTCTCCACCTCTTTACCAATAATTGTTATCCGTCATCTTTATAATAGCTGTTTTTACCGATGTAGGTTGATAATTCACTGTGGTGTTAATTTGTGTTTCATCAAATAGAGATGTTCACAATTTCCTATCATCTGTTAGCCGTTCTTATCTCATTTCTTGGGGAAATGCCTGCTCAAATCCTTTGCATCCTTTTGAACTGAGCTATCCTGTTGTTCTCGGTTGTCTGGATGTCTTGTGCATTTTGAACAGCAAGCCTTCATCAGAAGCTGGTTCGCAAGCCCTCCTGGATGTTAATTCTCTCCTCTGTTAATTACTTCCTTTGCTGGGTGGAAGCTTTTTGTTTTGGTGAAATCCCAGTTATCTAGTTTTGTTTTTGCTGACTGAGCTTCTAGGGTCCTACCCAGGGATTTCCAACCCAGACCAATGTTGTAGATCTCTTCTCCCATTTTTCTCCTGCAATTTTACAGTTTTAGAAAATACATTTGAGTCTTTTACCAATTTTGAGCCAATCTTTATATATAATCTGAGAAAAGGATGCAATTCTCTTCTGCATGTGGATATCCTGTTTTTCCAATATCGCTTAATAAACACACTGTTCTGTGCTGTTTGTGTGCTGATGGCCCCTTTGTCAAAAATCCATTGCATAGAAATACTTGGGTTTGTTTCTGAGCTTGCTGTCCGTGCCACTGTTTGATTTATATTGGCTTTTCTGTGTGTGTGCCAGTCCTATGCTGTTTTAAATACAATATCAACTGGCATTTATCCCAGAGGGACAAGGCTCGTTTAACACATATAAATCAATGAAAATGTGATCTAGCACTTTACCAGAACAAAGGACAAAAACAATAAATCATCACAAGAGATGTAGAAAACATTTGATGAAATTCCGCACCTATTTATGATTTTTTAAAAAAGAAACAATTCTTAAGCCAGTCATAGTGGTTCAAACTTTTAATGCCAGGTCTCAAGAGGCTGAGGCAGAAGGATCATGATGAGTTTGCCTGGGAAACACAGTAAGATTACCTCTTAATATGAGTATTTTTAATAAACAAAAGAATAAAACATCCCAGATATGTGAGATTTTCAGGCCTTTCTCAAAAAAAATATACATATGTACTTCATAAATACTTAAATAAATAAATATACACAAATACATGTGCATATTGAAATCCATAGTATTTGATTGACTGTGTCTAATGCATTTAAGATATTTTTCTAGTCCTATTCCATTTATGAACCTTTATTTTGCATAATCAAGTAACTAAAAGATGAAGAAATACTGCCCTGGCTACAGGGAGTGTGTTGTATTTTTTCTAATTTTAATAAAAGTTATGTTTATTTATGTAATTATCTTGGTTCTTTTGATAAAAGTTCATTAATAGTATCAATTCTACAATCATAGTTTTAAAAATATATTGTACACAAGTCGGAAAGTCAATGACCTAAATAATAACACTCTGATAAAGTTTGTGGTATAAGATTTATTCTTTATCTAAAATGTTTCTTGGGATAGAGTCTCATAATTATAATTACTAAAAGATAGAAGCACAGTAAGCTCTTCATTCATTCTGACAAAGCTCTTTCCACATAGGTGCCATTTCCCTAGAACTTGGACTAGCTGTGGGTAGCGATGCCCACTGTACCATAACTTACAGCAATATGAAATACCCCCACCTCTAGAGAAGTAACTATTTATTTGTATAACCATTGAAGAAGCACAAATTTCTGAGACTACTTTAAAAACAACACAGAATCTTGGAACCTGTCCTTGACCTCATCAGAAGGTTCTGTTCATTCCAGACCAATATTGATCAACAGCCCGCCAGGATGGTGATGGAAGTAATGTTTCAGCATTCATAAGAGGATGTAAGAATAACAGAAACAAGACCAAGTGAGAAAATGTGGTTACAAAGAATCTCTTCTACAGAGTCACTAGGTTCAGCTCACCCTCCTCCCCTGACTTTATCTGTACCTTGGAATATAAGAAAGAGCCCTCTGTGGGCAGAGCTGTGGCAGACAGGGATCAGCCAGATTCCCTCTCATGGGGCAAGATGTTCTCTGCACAACCTATTGAAGAAATCAGGTCCGTTGGTTATAAGAAGATTCTCAACACCCACTGTTTTACGCTACTCTTTGGTTTACACACACTTTTCTTCTGAACTTTTCAGATTAATTCTCCACATAAGAAAACTTATACATGGGAATTACAACCATTTTCAAGAGGAACAACAGGAATTATAAATCTATATTACAGGGTACTTAAGTCTCTTAATTTGTTTTAACATCCCTTCTTACCTGTCAGTGTACATGTGCAAAATTCATTGGCAAATAGAAGGTTATGCAATCCTAGCCCAGCAATCATATAACAAGCATTTCAAGAAAAGCTATGCTTCATACAGACAGCAGTCTGGAAGAAATGATCCTTCCCCTCTGGGCTCAGAATATGGGCTGCCATGTAGCTGATCCATTAAAGTCAAAGATCCTACAAGGGATCCCATACTCTGTGCTTCTCTATACTTGACATTTTTACAGCAAGTGACATTTTATCCTGCTGGATATGCCACATGCATTTTTCTAAACTACATATTTATTTATTCTTATACAACTAAGGATGTTTGTATCTTTAGGCTGCGTTCTTGCCTACCATCAAGCTGGTGAATTCCTGCACAGATATGATTCAGAGAGCCATCATAGACTGGACTCTCTGGACTTTTGACTCTAGGCTGCCTTTATTTCCGTGTTCCATGTCCCTTTTATGTCCACCTCCCCATAAAGATCTGAGTCATGAAAAGTTGACCTTTAGATCAGAAAACAGAGATGACTTGATGATCCCAAGTTTAGAAACTGACTGATTCACTAATTGATGCCATTAGTGTCCAGATTAATGTGTCACCTACATCACCTTTTTAATAAATTTTTGAGATTATAATTACATCATTATCCTCTTCCCTTCCCTCCCTCCCTCCAACTTCCCCTTCCCTGCCTTGCTCTCTCAAATTCACGGTCTCTTCTTCTTTAACAATAGAACAAACACACACCATATGAAAAAAAATGGAAGTTCATTACCTTCAAGATCTGCTTTTAATAAATACCAGAGCACAATTCAGCTTAGTGTTCAATCTATCCAATCTGTATAATGTTAGTTGCATATATATGATTTCAGGGTGAACCACTATATTGGATAAGCAGTTGGTATGCTCTTCCATACAAAAACATTCCTTAGTTGCCTGTGATTCTTGCATAGGGTTGGTGGATCATGAACTTTCCCCAGTCTACATTAACATGTCCATTGTTGTTCTTGTTCAGGTCATGTTGAGGCAATAATGTTGATAAAACTTCCTGGGTGTAGTTTCTGACATTTCCAGGAGACATAATCTCACAGCAAACTCCTTGTTTTTCTGGCTCTTACGATTTGTCTGTCTTCTCTTACAGAACGATCCCTTAATTATCATAAAGCTGTAATGAAAACATACCAAACATTTCCAAGATTTTCTGAGAAGAAAAACAGTAGTAATCATATTAAAACACACCAGTTATTCACTTTCTATCTAGGTTTTAGCACAGACTGCCTTCACAAACATTATGCAAAATGTACGTGGTTCATTCATTTACTTACCCAACAAATACTTACTGGGCAAGCATCTGCTTCAGCACTGTTGTGCTTTTGGCCCAGAGCTAAGACTTAGACTAAAAAGTCATGCCAGCCTTAAGGAGGAGAATGGGGTGATAGAGAGATGTCCATGAAGTTCAGACACAGTCACAGGAGGAAGAGAACAAGTCACAAACAAGTGATGGTTGGAGGACTCTTGGCTCCTCTACTCCCTGACTTTTAATTTCTCATTAATCTTTCATACTTTGTTAATTCTTTCTTCAGAAACTGCAGCTGATAACATTTAGACTCTTGGAGACACTGTGAAGGGTATTTATCAAGTTTCTGTTTTGTCTCTATGAAAACATTCCTCCTCCTCCTCACTACAACTCCAGCCTCTTTGGTGCTAATCTTCCTATTAGATTGCCTACAAAGTAATAACCCTGCAAAGGAAATGCATTAGAAGGCCCTCAGATACCTTGGGGTGATTGCTATCATTTACAAAATACATATTGACAGGTCTACATTTTTAAAGCCTTGATGAAATCAAGTATTCTTACTGTTTGTTTTCGTGGAATCCGAAAGCAGAGGTAGGTTGTAACATCAGCAAGGAAGACAGCACACACTTTACTGATTATATAATGCACTTATAAATCTCATATACTGAATGGAGACTAAATTTAGGTTTGAAATCAATTGACTTTTCCAAAAGGTTGAAACTATTGACCAAGTGAAACAAGGTGTATTTTCTTCTACTCCAATAAAAACCAGAAGTTATTGGAGTCTTTTGTGTTTTATTGGAAGATAGTAAGCCACAAATTCTGAGATATCCCAAATTTTTAAACTTCAACAGTGACCCGAGAGAGTAAATTACTCAAATTTACAAATATTTCTCATGTTCTGATAACATCCATTTCAGTTAATAATTATGCATTGAAGGTCCTTGTCAAAACCAGAGAAAGCTCCTTTATTATGTCTAAAAGAGCCGTATCAACTTTAGGACATGAGTGTTTGAAGTCACTGTGTCAACTTCTTAACTTTTCCTATGGAATGGGAAGCCTACCAGCATTAGAACCCATTATCATCTAACTAAAATGAACATAGTAACTGGGCAATTTAAAGAATTACATATGCCCTGTCCATCAGTAAGGCATACAGGAGAACTATATAATTTGACCAAATGTCTAGTACACAATTATACAGAAATGAATGTTTGCACCTATAAATTTTAGAATTCCTATGTGAAATCTATGTGATTATTTACCCAATTAATAGTACTGATTAACACTAATAGTTTCTTGGTAAGTCAAGAATTGCTTAATCAATATTGTTCCAAAAGATACACACACACACACACACAAACCTACCCAAACACATCATGATTACATTTTCTAGAATCAAAGATAATGGAAAAATGTAGCACAAGCCAAGATTTAAAAAAATATACTATTACCTTTAAATAATAATTAATTGAATGACTATACATTTTTCATTAAAAATAATAAGGAGGCATGCTTGGTGATTCAGGCCTGTAATCCCAGATACTCAAAAGGATCATGAGTTCAAGGACAGCCTAGGCAACTTAGTGAATTCCTGTCTCAAAATATAACTGGACAAAAGGGTGGGGGATATAGTTCAGTGGTCTGGCCAAATGATTGCCTAACATGCATGAATCCCTAGATTCGATCCCCAGTACTAAAAAACAATAGAGAAAGAAACAATAGAAGCCACAAAGAAGTCAGCTATTGTTAAGATACTCAAGAAACTCCAAGCCCAGAATGACAACCTGCAGCAATATCCTTCCCCAAGGGAGGAAGGCAGAGCAGTAGCATCTCAAATAAAAAGAAAGGAAGTAATAGCAATAGGCCTGCTTCCAGTGAACCATTGAAAGGCAGTTAGAACTGCCACTAAAATCATGGTAATAAAAAATAGAAAAATATTAAAAATACTATCACAATGGCTCCCACAATACAATATTTTGATATAAATTCAACAAAATAAGGACGAGATCCATAACCTAAAACCATGGAACAATGGTGAAAGAATTTAGAAAGGAATACATGAACTCACTGCGTTAGTGGGTCAGCAGCAGCAGACTTGACAAAGTAAAGACCTTCATTCTCAATCCCCAGTGACCTAGACTCCTAATCAACTCAAATAAAATTTGTAAAATTCTCCCACTCTTAACTAAGGGTTAGCAGTTGCTGGAGAAGGGAGTTTCACTGTCTTCAATACTATAGCTGTTGATGAGTTTCCCATGCTCCTATAAATACTGCCCTTCACCCATATATGTTCAGGCAAGAGTCCCTAATTACACTTGGTGGGACACACATACACACACACACACACACACACACACACACACACACACACACACACACACGGAAGACATGAGAGGAGAACAGAGACCTGTGAGGAAGAAGAAAGGTCTCGAGGAATGGGTAGGAGGGTGAGAGAGATGGGGTGAGAACTAAAATTCATTACAGACACATATGAAACTGTCAAAGAATAAAAAATTAAACTATAAAGTCCCCAGGGTTTAGAGCATTGAATTAGGCAAGCTGATTCCAAAAAATATATATTATATAGAATAATAGTAAGGGAATCACAATTTTGAGAAAGGAGATTATAATTAAAGGAATTGCTCTACTAGATTTAAGATTTTTCAATAAACCCACAGAACTGACAGTGTAAGATTGGAGAATAAACTCATGATCAATAAATGAGAGTTCCAGAACCAACCCTTAGAGCTACACCCAACTTATTGCTAGTAGAAGCGAAGGAAGTTCAAAGGAAAAAAATATTATGCCTCACGTGAAACATATATCAAAATGAATTATATAAGTAAGTATAAGATACAACCTTTAAATTCTTTAGAATGAAACATGAGAAAAATTTTAATGATATAAAAACATTTTTAGATGTGACACAAAAAGGTATAAACTGGGAGTTAAAAAAATTAAAAATTGAGCCTTATCAAATAAAAATTGAGCCTCATCAAATAAAAAAACAACCTTTCCTTTCAAATGACAGAGGCTTAAAGGACAAGATCCCAACTGGTGAAAAGTGACAACTATATATTCAACAAAAGACTGTCCTGATATGTAAAGAACTCTCTAAAGTCTGTCATAAGATAGCAGTTTAAAAGTAAACAGAAAAACTTCCATAAAGATCAAACAAGCCCATCCATAGAAATACCCAGCATCCGGGCTGCTGGGGAAATGGCTCAGGATAAAGGAAGCTTCTGTTCAAGCATGAGGACCACCTGCGTTCATGTCCCTAGCACCTACATAACAAGCTTAGGTAATCCTAGTATTGCTATGGGGAAATGAGAGACTGGGCCCGGAGAGATCACACACACACACACACACACACACACACACACACACACACACCATTCTGAGGATGCTAATGTAAAGCATAACAACTACTGCTCATACTGATTAGAATGGCGGAAGGGAAAGCTATTGTCAATAGGTGCTGCTAAGAAACTCCTTCGGTGCATAGCCTGGGGAAATGCAGAGGCCACAACTCCTTTCTGAAAACTGCTAGGTGCATCTTATGAAATCTGTGTACCTCCATGAGCCAGGCATCTACTCTTCCTGTGTTGGTTACTCCCTCATCTCTGTATCTAAACACTGACATAAATAACCCAAATGGGAAAACGGTTATCTGGCTCATGGTTCCAGAGATATCAGCAGGCAAGGTGGGGTAGAGTACAGCTGGTCACATCATGGCAGCTAGGAAGAAAGACAAGGCATGCAGAAAAGACTGGAGTAATGCATAGCCTCTAAGGACACACTGCTGGTCACCCACTTCCAACCTTCACCACCTCCCAATAAGAGTGTCATAAATTCATCTAGGTCTAGTCCTTTACCCAAAGCCTACCAGCAATGACTACACCTGTAAAACAAGATTTTTTAGGGAAGTTCCAAACCAAAATGCCTGCTAGTTACCCTAGAGAAAGGAAATCTTAATTCTAAAACAAGTAGACAGACATGTAGATGATAGACTGCACATGTCTGTTTGCAAGTGCTATTCAATGACTGACCAGAAAATGCTACCTAGCAATAGAAAGTATTTACATTCAGCAACACGGTTAAATATTGAAGACATTTAGCAAATCCTGTGCCAATATGTTGTATATCATATGGCTCTATAATATTTGAGGAAAAGTTAATAATATATAGGTAACAGGGAACATCACCAGAAGATATGACAGCATGGATGGTTGGGATAAAGATATTAGACTGTGCCTTGTGCACACTCAAACTTCGTATGAGATGAGGCAGGGATGTTGAGGCACTGAGTAGGAACACACAGAAGCTCCCCTCTTGTAGGAAGGACTGTGTTCTGCTGGTCCTTGTGACATCTCACTTCCCCACTTGTGCCAAAAGATAAATATGCTTCAATTTGAAGATCAGATGTCAACTGTAACCCTCTGTGTGTGCAACTACAGGTACTCCTGTCATTAAATCCCTGCTAGGAATAAGGTAAGTTGTTGAGTTGCATGGATTTTGTTGTTATAAATATGGAGACAGAGGTAGGAAACTGTTTTTTGTTTGTGTGTTTTGCAGTCATCCCATGCTAATAGGACCTAAACTGTACAGATTACACAAAGACTGAGACAGATAGATGCCCTGTCTCCAAGGGACTTGCAAAGGCCAAATGAATACTCTCAGACAAACAGTAATTAATTACCATAACCTCAAAAGCTGCAAGAAGTGGGGCAAGATAGAACACAGGAAAGCTTTACTAAAGTCAGTCTCTTTTCAACTTTCTCTGTCCGATAGTTGCCACTTGCAGAATGTCCTGCACATGGCAGATGAGCCTTCCTGATGTCTGTGCAAACTGCTTTCCCATCTTCTGGAGGAGACACTAAAGAGTTACATAACACAGACATGCTCTGGACAAGTGTTCCTTTCCAGAGTATGGAGGAGCCCTTTGTTTTCCAGATGGAGATCTCTTACAATACAAAATCATGGTTGGGAGAGCTGGGGAACTGAAGTCATCTGAGGATGAAGGTCTGCCAGGGTTGGCTAAGGCACAGTGGGACTCAGCATAGACGGCCACTTGCTGTCTGAATCACTGCTGAACCTCTATTCTCCCTCTCAGTAGTTCCACCATGGTGTGTCCTTATGTAAGCACACAGGAAATCCATTTTTAGTGTAGCCTAAGAAAGGTCACCCACTCCAACTTGCACACTTGAACTGTGTAACAATAATTAAAAGAAAAACTTGACTGGATGCTAAGCTCACCCTAACTTCTAGGAGGAAATCCTGGCATTCCTTTTTAGCATTGTGTTCTGGAAACCTGGATAACCTCCTGGAACTGCTTCTTTAGTTTCTGATGTGTATCCACAGGCCTATGATCCCAGAACTCAGGAGGATGGGGCAGAAGGAGTTTAAGTCTAGCCTGGGCAACACACACACAAACACTCACACTGTAGGGGAGGGGGAGTCAAAGAACGGAAAGATACTGAGACAGTAGAACAGAAGAGAAGGGAAGGGAAGGGAACTGTAGATAATTCTGTCTTTCAAATTTTTCCATCTTGCCAATACATTTTAAAATATGAAGCAATAGTCACAAAATTATACTAATAACAGTTGAAGACAATCACCTAAAGTGGTCTTACAAAGACTGAGTTACAAAATGGTATAATTAGGTTTAAATTTTTTCATTAAGAAAAAAAAAAAAAAACGTATTGATTGCCGAAAACACAGGCTTGTGATCAGGGGAAGAGAACTATTTTTCATTTTATGCCCTCCAATATTGTTTGGATTTTCCCATCTACCAGTGTGGTATGATCGTAAATTTATAATAAGTCCATTTCTTTTTAGAAGAAAGAGAACATAACCTTTAAAAAATATATGAGTAGTTTTAGCCAAACCACTGGTTGCTTTGTCTGGTAACTTCTGCTTTTTAAGATTTATTTTTAGCTATATATATGGTGATTGTGTGCCTGCATGTAAGCAGATACCCAGGGATTCCAGAGGAGCAAATGGGATCCACTGGAGAAGGAGTTACAGGTTGTGAGTGAGCTTCAAGACTTAGGTGCTGAGAACCAAGCTCAGGTGCCCTGCACAAACACTGTGTGCACCTAACCTCTGTACCATCCCCGGTGCCTTGTTTAGTAACTTCTGAAAAGTCAGGAATTGATGATGCTGATACTGTTTCTATAAAACAGTGGTGCATTGTTCCTTTTACTCTATTGGTGGTTTAAGGGTGTAGAACACTCTTGGATTATGTTTAGTATTTGTATTAAGCAATCCAGAGCCATTTAATGAAATAATTTAGTCTGAATAACTTATAAACGAGAGAATTTTATATTTCACAGTTATGGTGGTTGTAAAGCTCAGTCAAAGCCCTGGTCAGTATCTGGTGAGGCCTAGTATCCTTACATCATAGAAGAAACAAATCCACTGGGCTTCTTTTAAAGATACTATTAAGGTTTTAAGATAGGTTGTCCCTAGGGGCTGTGTGCTGGAAGCCTGATCCTCAGTGTAGGAATGCTGATATTGATGCTGTGGAACTTGAAGAGGAGGGGTTTGTGGAGCATAATCGGGTCCTAGAGGCTGCAAGTCCATAAAGGAATTAATACCTTCTAAAAGAAGTGGACCAAGCTCATGTGCCTAGATTCATCCTTATAAATTGCTGGTTGTTATAGAGCAAGACCATATATGTATATGGATACTCTTCTGCATACATCTCTTTTTTGACTTTCTGTCATGCTGTGATGTACCAAGGGGGCCTCACCAGGATGCTGTTATCATGCTTTCTGAACCATCCAACCTCTAGAAAAGTGAGGCAAGTAAGTGCATTTTCCTATAACTAACCAAGCCTAGGGTATTTTTGTCATATGATCCAAAATATTTCAGGAGGAGGACTAATTCTATTCATAAAGACCCAGCCTTCATGACCTATTTACCTTTTACAGCCTGCCCTCCCCATACTAGTGAATTATATGTATTAAGAATCAGGCTTGGATTCAGTTTGCAAGGATTTTATTGAGTATTTTTGCATCAGTATTCATAACCGAAATTGGTCTGAAGCTCTATTTTTTGGTTGGATCCTTGTGTAGTTTAGGTATCAGAGTAATTGTGACTTCATAGAACGAGTTAGGTAGTGTTCCTTCTGTTTCTATTTTATGAAATAGTTTGAGGAATATTGGTATCAGGTCTCCTTTGAAGGTCTGGTAGAATTCTGCACTAAAACCATCTGACCCTGGGCTTTTTTTGGTTGGGAGGCTTTTAATAACTTCTATTTCCTTGTGTGATATGGGCCTGTTTAGATGGTTTACCTGCTCTTGATTTAACTATGGTATGTGGTATCTTTCTAGAAAAACCTTCCATTTCATCTAGGTTTTCCAGTTTTGTTGAGTATAGGCTTTTACAGTAGGATCTGATGATTTCTTGAATGTCCTCCATTTCTGCTGTTATGTTTCCCTTTTCATTTTTGATTTTATTAATTTGGATACTATCTCTCGGCCCTTTAGTTAGTTTGGCTAGAGGTTTATCTATCTTGTTGATTCTCTCAAAGAACCACCTTTTGGTTTTGCTGATTCTTTGTATTGTTCTCTTTGTTTCTATTTGGTTGATTTTGGCCCTGAGTTTGACTATTTCCTGCTGTCTACTCCTCTTGAGTGAGGTTGCTTCTTTTTCTTCTAGAGCTCTCAGGTGTGTTGTTAAGTTGTTAGTGTAAGGTCATTCTGACAAGAATGCCTTCCTTACCTGTCATGGAATATGCATTATCAAAAGCAATGCACTTATGTCTTAGGTTGGTAAAGCTCTGTGCAGAATCTTACCCAGACAGGCTCAGTCTTGTTAATGAAATAAATAAGGGGGAGAGGTGGAGAGCCTTTGGGGATGCTTGGCAAGAATCTGACATGGGCCAATGACAAGGAAATGGGCTGCTTGACAGGAATTTGACATTGACCAAGGACAAGGAAGTAGGCTTTAGACAGAAATCTGACATTAGGCTAAAACAAAGAAGTAATTTCAGACAGGAATCTAAATTTTAGGCTGCAACAAGGAAGTAGGCTTCAGACATGAAAATGACCTTGGACTAGGACAGGGAAGTAGTCTCAGATATTTTGGTCATCCTGATAAGCCTTTAGAAACAATGATCATGGGAGTGTTCACGTAGTTGGGTTTAATGCCTTGCTTTTTCTTTGACTATTCGTGTTTATTGTATTACTTGTTCCTTGACTATTTGCACTTATTGTATTGCTAGACCCTCAATCTAGAACTGACCTTAATACTTGCATGTAATCAAAATGGTATAAAAACATAAAGGAGGAGGGGGATGGGATGGGGTTCTAGAGAGGGGAAATGGGGAAAGGGGATGACATCTGTATTATAAATAAATAAAATATCCAATTTTAAAAAAAGAAAAAAAAGTCGTTGGTGTAAGATCACTCCAGTTTCTTTACCAGGGCACTTAGTGCTATGACTTTTCCTCTTAGCACTGCTTTCATTATGTCTCCATAAGCTTGAGTATGATGTGTCAAGACTTTCATTAAGTTCTAAAAAGTCTTTAATTTCTTTCTTTATTTCTTCCCTGACCAAGTTATCATTGAGTAGAGAGTTGTTCAGTTTCCATGTATAAGTGGGCTTTCTTTTGTTTTTGCTGTTATTGAAGACCAGCCTTAGGCCATGGTGATCTGATATGATGCATGGTATTATTTCAATCTTCTTGAATCAGTTGAGGGTTGTTTTATGACCAGTTATATAGTTGATTTTGAAGAGGACACCTCAATCCCACTTGGGAGGGAGAAGAAGGTAATTACAAGTGGAGTGGGAGGAAGGGTCCTTAGAGAGAAAGTGGACAGGTGTGTAGGAGAGAGAGTGGAGCCTGATCTGGTATTGGGTGAGGGAAAAGGACTGAAATCCTGAAGGCCAGCAGAAAGAATGGAAACAGGCAACCTAGAGAAGTAGGAGGTTGGGATGGGACCCTCCAGAGACCTGGTAGGCGAGAGACTCTCAGGACTCAAAGGGAGGGACCTTAGATGAAATGGCCAACAGTAGGGAGAGGGAATTTATAGAGCCCACCTTCAGCATCAAATTGTCTCTGTCTGGAAGAATTACAGGGATGGAAATGGAGAGGAGCCTGAGGAAAAGAAGGTCCAGCAACAGGCCCAAAGTGTGATCCAGTTCAAGGAGCGGTTCCAAGGCCTGACACTATTACTGAGGCTATGGAGCGCTCACAAAAAGGGACCTATCATGATTGCCCTCCAGAAGACCCAACAAACAGCTGAAAGAGTCAGATGCAGATATTTGCACCCAAGCAATTGACAGAAGCTGCTGACCACGGTGGTTGAATTAGGGAAAAGTTGAAAGAAGCTGAGGAGGAGGGCAACCCTGTAGGAAGACCAGCAGTCTCAATTAATTTGGACTCCCATGATCTCTCAAACACTGGACCACCAATAAGGCAGCATACGCCAGCTGATATGAAGCCCCCAAGACAGCAGAGGACTGCCAGGTCTGTGTTCAATCAGAGATGATGCACCTAACCCTCAAGAGATTGGAGGCCCCAGGGAATTTAGAGATGGGAGGGGGTGGTGGGAACATCCTGGTGGAAACAGGGGGTGGGGAGGAGGTATGGGATGTAGAACAATCAGAGGGTTGATGGGGAAATTAAATCTGGAGGATAGATAGATAGATAGATAGATAGATAGATAGATAGATAGATAGATAAATTTTAAAAGGCTCAGGCTTTAACGTTTGACTCTTGGAGGGAATGCAGACTGCAGTGTTTTGCAGTTGCTGATTAAGGAATTCTAGCGTAATGCCAACATTGTCAGAGAGACTTACCACGCAGATCTTAAAACTCCAATTACAACTCGTTTTCCCTCCTTATCATCCGTGTTTGCAGCTTTCCAGTAACAGTGGAAGAAAAGTTTCCCACTTCTAGGTACTATTCTGTTTGGCCAGACTAACCTCAGGAAAGAGTTAATTAACATGAAGAGGGCAGCTCCTCTAATAACATCCCTTTACCCACCTCGCCCAAACTGGCATTTGCTTGGGTGGTTTGGATGCTGAGGCTTAGCTCTTTTGTCACTGTGCAGAGAGTGAGCTTCGTTAACCAGCACAGCCTGAGCTTTTTCGAGAAGCATTATTCTAAGGCTGCTGATGCCCAGCTGCATCTTGATATGCAGAAATGTGCTTGAAGTTCTCTCCCAGGAGAAGCATTAAAATTGGGTCACGGAGAAAAAAAAAACGGGTTACAAAAGCCTCTCTGAGCAATGAGCCCTTCAAAATGAGTATGAAAGCAAGTGCCAAGAGGGCAAGGAAAACAGGTAAGATCGGATGAAGATTATCTGTGTAGGGTCATCATCATTGGGCTTACACTGTATGGTCACTGGTCATCTACATTGGGCTTATGCTGATGAATATCCTTTCTAGGATATATATAATATATACATATATACATATATGTGTGGATATATATATTCTTCCATCACATAAAAATAACGAAGCTAATTTTGCTTCAGAGTTGGAGACTATTTTATCATATTTTTATTAAATCTTTGAGTGTTTTGCACATGTATACAATCTATTTTGCTCATATTTTCCCCTACCTCTTCCCTTAACTCCTTGCAGATTCATCCCGTTCTCCAACCTACCCTACCTCTGAAGTTCATGTTCCTTGTATTTTAATAATCCAGTGGGTCCAGTTTGTGTTGTCTGCACACAGACTGGTTCAGAACCATCTCATACAGAACAGTCACCACATCCATCATAAGCCACACCATTGGAGGAAAAAGACTCTCTCTCTCTCTCTCTCTCTCTCTCTCTCTCTCTCTCTCTCTCTCCCTTTCTCCTGGCAAGCATCAACTGTCAATAGTTCTCCAGCTTTAGATGGTGGTAGTAAGCACCCCCAGCCCGAAACCCATACTAAAATGTTAATTGGTTTGATCTTCTGCAGGCAATCACAGCTGCCCTAAGTTCATGAGCACAATAGAAATTTTTAAAGGCTATAAGAAATCGATGTAGATCCAACCCACCTTTATTTTGGAATTGGCAAGCATGATGCTTTGCCCTTTGCCTACTCTGATGCATTTGCTAAAATTTATACTTGATGTGAGTCTCCTTTCTGGTTTGATTTTACTGAACTTTAACCAGAAAGGCAGAGGGACTGCAAAGCATCAACAATTACATAGCATGGTTGATAGGCTAGAGTTCATCGTAACTGTAGATAATACCTCTCTCTCCCTCTCCCTCTCCCTCTCCCTCTCCCCTGCCCCTCCCTCTCCCTCTCCCTCTCCCTCTCCCTCTCCCTCTCTCCCTCCCCCTCTCTGTCTCTCTGTCTCTGTCTTTCTCTCTCTCCCCCCCTCTCGTGTGTGTGTGTGTGTGTGTGTGTGTGTGATGTTCGAAGAAAGATCCAGTGAGAGAAACTAACAATCAAATAAGAGAAAACTCCCAGTATATCTCAGCAAATCCCACAGGAAGGAAGGTTTTATCCACTTCACACCTTAACTGCCCATTTGATTGCATACTGCAGACTGTAGAATTATCAATGCATTGGCTCTCCTTCAGCCCAGACCTCTCAAAGCAAGAAGCACTTCTCAGCATGCAGATAGCTCACAAAACTGCCTACAAACAGAGGAATAAAGGGAGTGGTCACAGCCTGACTTAGGCAGAATGCTGGAATTTTAAATACTATAGATTTTTTTTAATTTATGAGTATATCTGTCCTTCCATTAGATAGTAGATTTATTTCAGGGCTTGTGACAGTCAAAAAAAAAACAAAAAACAAAAAGAATCTCCTTCTGCATTCTGAGGGTTGTCCCATAAACACATAGCACTAAGGAATATGTCAAATAGCTTCTTTCCTAAAAACAGAAAATCCCACAAAGAATGCATGCAGGAGTGTCGACAGCCTGCATTTGCACAGCTCCTAGTCACAGCTCCTCAGATAACAAACACTCCTGGTGATGGAGGCAGACTGGACATGCCAAGAGCATGTCCCTCCTGACAGAAGTCTAAGAGCTCTCACTTTTGACCCAGTCTTTATCTATGCAGCTCTGTACAGTTGACAAAGGATCGTTTCCCTTCCTCAGCTTCATTTTCTCATCTTCAGGGTATCAAAATTTTCTAAATTTGGCATTAGCTATTCAGGCTGACCTCATAATCTGTAGAGGAGACTGTTGCCAGCATTTGAGTGACTAGAGACCCAGTGAGCTTTCCTCCTGCTTCTTTCAGATTCAAAACTTTACTATCCAGCACTGGCTTTCTTCCTGAGATAGCCCAGGTTCTACGTATGTCAAATGCCACTGAAATTCAACAATATGAACAACAGGGAAAATAGGCTAAAACATTCAGAGTCATTTACCATCAATATCAATTTAGGAAAAAAGTCCAGAGAAGGTAAATGTTAAATCATTTTTCAAAACAAACTAATTAAGGATTCAAGAGCAACACGAAGTTGTAATTTATAATTCCATCCTCTATGAAAACATGGTGCACTCAAAAATAGTTTTTATCCATATCATGCATTTTGTTCATACCTATTACTCTAATGGATTTTTTTTCTTTTTCACTTTGAAACTTGAATTCATACCACAAACATCTGGGCTCCCAACCCAAGGACCAATGTACTTCTGAAGCTATTTGTTGATATTGAAATATTCTCCGAGAATAACCATATATAAATCCAAGTCATTGGCAAAATACGTGAAGTTAGTAAGCAGCAAGCAGATGGATACATATGGCCTCTATCCGTTCAGCCAGTGAAAGCTGAGAAAGTTCTATGTGGCAGGAACTGCGTTAGGAGCTGAGGTTTTTACTAATAAATAAGGCTAAGCTCCTATCATAGACTGTTTACCTGAATATGATAAATGCATAAATTATATATATGTGTGTGTGTGTGTGTGTGTGTGTGTGTAAATATATATTACACACATATACTTACACATGCAGAGAGAGGAGGGGGGGAACATTAAGACTATCATCTTAAGCCAAACAGCAGCAGACACCATGCTAGAATGGACTAATCAGTGTGGCTGGTTACATTGTCTATTTGTGCCAATTTCTGCAGTCTCACAGCAAAGCAAAAGAATTAGAAGTGTACATATGAGAGGGGGCAAGCATATGGTATTTTGTGTGACGCTTCAAGGAATTTCTGGAAAACTCATTCTTTAGTCTGACACTAGGCTCTCCAACATCTTTGGTTCAAAAAATATTATATGAAATATATGGTTCAGTATAAATAGTTGATTTCCCCTTTGCTGACCTTATTTGACAAACTAAAAAGCTGGCATCCCTATGTGAGTTCCCAAATTATTTTGGAAATTGAAATTTTTCTTGATTACTGGAGGTCTGAGGATTCTGTTAGAATCATGAAATAAAGACAGAATCATTAAACCTTAAATTAATAAGCATTAATATAGAAGGAGAATCAGGCCAACACAAGGCAGGTGCAAAATCCCTGCACTGGCACTTTTAAATTGTAAGTTGATTTTCAAATCTTCTGGAGACTTGAATACCTGGGATTCCAGGCCTGACACAAATGCAGAGAAAATAATGACTTTGGAAATTCAGAACATTCTGGACAGTTCTTCTAATCTAGAAGATTACTTGTATTTGAAACGAGACTGGGGGAGAAAGGCGCTGTTGAATTTTTCCTATGGGACAGACATGAGCAGAACAAGCCCATATGTGTCTAGGTATTTGTCATTTCACAGCGAAGACTATTTACCTTACACTCCGGTCTCCAAAGCAGCTTTCTGCTTTTGTGTGTGACCACATCACAGTGGCCTGTCCTACTCATTTCTACACACGTTCATCTCTCATGATAAATCATTGACATCGAGTAAGACGGGGGCATACATTGCCAAAGCCTGGAGTCCTGTTTGAGAAGCAGCTGTCACAGACAGGCTGTTGACACATCCCTAAAATTCAGATGTGCAAGTCCCAACCCCAGTGGGGTAGTACGTGGGTATGCAACAATTGGGAAGTGACCAGGTTAATGCGGATCATTAGGTGGAACCCCTGGACTGGTGCCATTGTAAGAAGGTAATGAAGTATGAGCACGCCCTGTATACATTCCCCAAGCAAAATTCATGTCTCCATGCAACCAAGACCTTATCTCAAACATGCAGCTCCAGAAGCATGAGAAATAAGATGATAGTTGGCTATAGAAACCTGACATGAAACCAAATTTAATCCTGAGAGGTGAGGTGCTGCTTTAACAAATGCATACAGTGTGAACTATGTGGCTATGACTGGCTAACAGCAAAGGCTAGATGTTTAGCTAAAGAGATTCCTTTAAGTATCAGGTCAAAAGAAGCAGCTTCATCTATGTGTCCTATTTCCGTCTCCCATCGTCCAGTTCTCCCATTCTTGAAGAAGTGAGTTTAGTTTGGCTACACTACTAGTGGTATAGTCCAATGGCTCTTTACTATGGATGTCTCTGTGACTGTGAAGCCAGCAGGAAGGCTGCCTGCCAGAACAGAATGTGGCAGAGACAGGGGAGGAGGAAAAGCTGCTGATAGCCTGGGACTCTATAAAAACAAAAAAGAGATCCCTCCAGCTGTGAAAGCATCTTCTTCAGACAGCACTCAACCCAAATCTAAGCAAGTAGGCTTTTATTCAGTGGCAAAAATCTGAAATATTAGTAGGTGGAGATGTAACATAATATTAAATGAAAAGAAAGCATTGATCTAGTTTAGTTTAAAGGTGGAAGTTAAAGTGAAAAATAAAATCAACTTTTCTATGAAATAGCTCATAATAAATAAAATAATTAATTTTCTTTAAAAAAAAAGAAAACAAAGAAAAGAAACAATTTGGATTATGGGAGAACATTCCAGAGCATCGATTATAGTTCTCCATTAAAGATAAAATAACTCAAAGTTCCCCCTATTCATATAAAAAAAAAACAAACAAACAAAAAGTAGTCTCACTAAACCTGGCCTAATTATTTATATAAATACGCTGAGAATAGTGACTGACCACACCTTTTATGGCTGTTATGCTAGAACTGTTAGTAATGAATCCAAGACTATACTTTTAAAAGTCTTAAAGTTGGAAAGCAAAGTCATGAGCTCATTTCCTATGTCATTTCTGTATCTACAGGGTAGAGTAAATTTCTTTCTTTCTGAGACTTGTAGTCCTGCTCTTTCCTTAGCTGTAAGGTGAGCAGCCCCATAAATCAGCCAACATTCTCATTTGGGGAACAGCACTGTGTAAGCATTGCATTAATAAGCCAATCTCAGTTTCTCAGCACTATCTGATACTGTCTGATTCAATGATCCACATCCTCAAAAGTGACAGGCCAGTCAGAGCTGGGGTGATGCAAGCAATGTTTCTGATTATGTCCTGTGTATATAATTAAGGAGAAAGTGCTTTGAAGAGAGGAAGAGAAGGAAGGAAGGAAGGAAGGAAGGGATGAAGGGAGGGAGGGAGAGGGACAGGGACAGGGACAGGGAGAGGGACAGGGAGGAGAGGGACAGGGAGAGGGAGAGGGAGAGGGAGAAGGAGAGGGAGTGGGAGAGGGAAAGGGAGAGGGAAAGGGAGAGGGAGGAGAGGGAGAGAACAGAATTCTATGCCTCTGTATCTCTGCAAATGTTTCATTCCTCAGAGCATAAGTCAAAACTCAGACTTACATTAAGCCATGAAGAGCAGGGCTGGGGAGGTGGCTCAATGGGTAAGAGAATTCTCACAAGACTGAGAGTTTGTATTTGGACTCCCAGTGCTCATCTAAAAGTCACATGAGCATGGCAGTACATGCCTGTAACTTCAGAGCTGACAGGCAGAGACTGGTAGACCACTGCTGCTTGCTGGCCAGCCAGCCTAGCAGAAAATCAGCAAACTCTGTGTTTAGTCAGAGACCCTATCGCAAGGGAATAAGAGAGGAAGTGATCTAAAAGAATAGAAGATGTCTTCCTCTGGCCTCTGTATGCACCGACATGGATGAATACAACTGCGTACTATACATACCACACACACACACCCACACACACACACTCACTCACTCACACACACACACACACACACTTACACACACCTACAAATACCACACAAATGCACATGCACCGTAATAACTCCAAAACAAAGACAAATAAGATAAAGAACACAGAAGTAAATAAAACTATATTTCTTTATCCTTAATTGAATTAATGAAGAAGTTTCTTTTCAAAATAACAATAATAGCTACAATACCCCTGACTATATACTTGTTGATATATACCTTGTTCATATGTGTATACATGCTTATATCTGCTTATATATAAGAGAAGTGAATAATGGCTGATAAAAATACAAGAGGGAAGAAATACTTACTCTAGGCTATTTGAAAGTAGGCCTATACGAGCACGTGCACGCGCGTGTTTGTGTGTGTGTGTGTGTGTGTGTGTGTATGTGTGTGTATGTGTGTGTGTACATCAAGCTATAGAATAAATACCTAAAAACACCAGAAAGAAATATTACTGGTATGTGAAGGAAGGTGAGAACACGTATTATAAAAATGTTCTATTGAAACCACACAAAGCAGGAAACGGAACAAGACAAAAAAATAGAAATGAAGTAAAAACAAAACATGGTATAGCTGAAAGGAGCAACAGCAAAGCTTACTACAGTTATGTCAATTATCAATATCTCTGCTCATCAATGGACAGGTCAAGCAGGCAAAAGACACAGCAACTATAAAGCTGAGCTTCACGTAACCAACTGGCGTGACAGATGTCAATAGACTGTTCTAAACACCACAGCACAGTGCACATTACTACCTCAAACGGGACATTCACAAACAGAGATCCCAAACCTAATCAAGTGTACAAGAACAGAAATGCAGGTGTCTGTCCACACACCACACGGAAATTAAGCTAGAAACCAGCAACAGAAAGGAAACTGAAAAGAATCACCAAACCCGCAGAGACTGAAACATGCATTTCTGAGTACCACCTCAGAATATACACTACTAAATATTTCGAGTATAGAGAATATGAAAACCCAGTATATTGTAATTTGTAGATGGAATACTCAGAATGTGTTGGGGAAATTGCCTTTGGAAATAAGAGAAAGTAAAGTAAACACATAAAAAAGGGAAAAAAAGGGAAAATTCAATGGAGCATCAATCAGTGAAATTAGAAACAAAAATAAACACAGAAAACCAATGAATCAAATTAGCTTTATGGACCTTGAAAAGGTAATAAAATTGATAAACCTCTAGAAAAATACACTAAAAGAAATAAGAGAATATTAAGTATTATCATCAGAATTGAACATAATTATATGCATTGTGTATGATAAAAAATACACTGAACAACTCTATATCCACAAATTACATAATGTAGTTGAAATTTACTAATTCCATAAAAGATATAATTTGTCAAAGGTAGCATTAAAAAAAAAACAAAAAAAATTAAGTATGTAGCTATTAAAGTAATTAGGTTAATTTGTAGCCTTCTCAACTAGAAATTATTGTGCAAAAACTATTAAATTTTACTGGTAAAGTTAATCATATATTTGAGAAAAAAATTATACAAATTCTCCAAAATCCATGATCTCTTTCAAAAGATAGAACCGAAGAATATGTTTCTTAACTCATTCCACTGGGTCAGCAGATAACGAAAACCTGGAAAAGATATTATGAGAGAAAACTACTATAGACCAATAAATGTGTGTGTGTGTGTGTGTGTGTGTGTGTGTGTGTGCAAAGTCTCAACAATATGTTAGCAAGTGCATCAAACAATGTATTAAAATAGTTAAGCACCATCACCAGGTAGAATTTATTTCAGACATGTAAAGATGGCTTAACACTAAACAGAAATAGTCAATAAATTAAGATTAAAGAGAAACTCATAGCAGAATAAAAGTATCTCCAAAAGTTCTTTGGTTAGCATCATACCAATGGAAGCTGAAGAAATGGAAAGGCCCTTTAAGATCAGAAATACAGGGGGGGAAAATCCGTTCTCCCCATTACATTTTGAAACTTATTTATTTTGAGATTATATTATTTCCCTCCTTCCTTTCTTCCCTTAAGCCTTCCCATACACCACTCCTTGCTCTCTTTTAAATTCATCTCTTTTTCATTAATCGCTACATACATATACATATATGCATACATATTCCTAAATACATAAATACAACCTACTGAGTCCATATATTGTTGCTTGCCTGCATGCTTTTACGGTTAACCATTGATATTGAATAACCAACTGATGTGTTCCTCCCTGGGGAAGACTGTTTCCCCCACTCTCAGCATTCCTTAGTTGCCTGTGGTTCTTTGTGAAGGGTTGAGGCTTCAGAGGCGTCCCCTTACCCATGTTGGCCTGTCTATCGATGTTCTTGTTCAGCTCGTGTTTAGATAGCCATATTGGTGAGATTTTTTATGGGTATACCTTTTGACATGAGAGACACAGTCTCACTGCAAACTTGTTCCTCTGGCCCTTTCAACCCTTTCAACCCCTTCTTTTGCAATGAGTCCCTCCTGAGCCTCAGGTATAGGAGTTTTATTGTAGATGTTTCAGTTTGAGACCGGGCTTCACAACTCTCCACTTTGATTGATTGTGGTTTTCTGGAATGATCTTCTGTTGCAAAGTGAAATTTCCTTGATAAGAGATCTCACTTCTATTTTTTTAACATCCTAGTGGAAGTCCTAGCTCATAGAAATACGTTCATAAGAGAAGAAAATAAGGTTGTGGCTGGAGAGTTGGATTACTTGTTAAAGCACTTGCTCTTGCAAGGACTCAGACTCAGTTTCCAGCACCCATATAGCGGCTCATGACTCTGTTACTCCAGTTCCTGGAGTCCAACGCCCTCAAATGGTGCTTCAACAAATACATATCTATATTCAAAAACAAAAAAAATCATCAATGACAACAAAAAACCTTGATACTCTTCACAAAAATTAACTGAAAATGGATCGTGGGTCTATAAATACAAAACTATAAAATTTATAGATGGATTGGCAACATAATTCAGTGGGCAAAAACCCACTTAATTGTGTAAGCTTGGTGACTTGAGTTTAATCCCTGGAATTCATTCTAAAAGGCAAGATGAGGTGGCACATGCCTGTAATGAGACGAGAGGTAGAGGCAGAAGAATTGTGGGGAAGGTCATGGCCAGCTAGCCTGCTTTAATTGAGAGACAGAAAGGGAATGGATCTGAATGGGAAGAGAAATGAGGAGAAAGAGGAGGGAGAGAAAACTATAAACAGAGTATAACATGTGAGAAAAGGATGTGTCTTCAATAAAACACAAAAAGAGCATGACAGTAATTCAAAAAAGCTTCATTTCAACAGAAATGCAGGCTCTGACTTTGCATCAGTTTAGAATTTGAAACTAGGTTATTTTTTTTAAAAAACCTTATAAATAAATGCACCCACTGTTAACAAGGGTGACCATTTATAAAGCTACCAGCCTGCTCCCTGAATTGATCAAGGATTCGCTCTCCTATTTCTCCTTCTGGGCCCCAGTTACTCTACAGAAGAATAACTCCCCTTTTCTCTTAACAAAAACACTTCTAACCAAGCTTTGTGTCTTGACCCTATCATTCTACTACTTGGGAGACTGAGGCCGGCCACTGTGTTTGAGGCCTGTTTGAGCTACACACAAGCAGTGAGACTCTGTGGGTTATGTTCTTCTAGCTGGGCTGCCTTGTCTGACCTCAGTAGGAGAATTTGTGCCTAGCCCCACAAGAGACTTGAGGTGCCAGGGTGGGGGTACATGGTGAGGGTGGGCTTTGCCCTTTCAAAGGAGAAGGGGAAGGGAAGACATTGTGAGAGGGGGGACCTGATGGGGAGGCAGTGAGTGGGATTGTAAGGGGAATTTTAAAAAACAGAATTATAAGAACCAAGAAGAAAGAAAGAAAAGAAAAGAAGCCACATTCTTATATAAATTTTCCCCTCAGAAATAAATATTCATTTGCCTTTTATACTGTCCACAGAGTTGCTTCACTTATTATTTTAGGCATGTTAATGTATTGATCACAACTATCAAGCATTAATAAGTGTTTTACAAAGACAACTGGGGAGTAGGTTACTGTGAACTAAGACAACTAAGAATTAGATGCTCACATGGTGGCTAGAAGGAACCAGTCTTCTACAATAATTTTTATCACTACATAACTTCACAACTTTATGGGCATATACTGCTTCATAATAAAATTCTCAGTGTGGCAAAAAAAAATGTTTATTAACAGACTGCAGTATGTCTAACCTCCCTATACCAGTATATAAATAAGCCAAAATAAAACAGCAGTATATATTTTAGTAATCATACTTAAAAATTATCTACATATTTTATGAGTATTGATTACTTAACTTAGAATAGCCCTAAAGTTAAAAGTTACCAAAAGCATTTTGGAAACTTACTTATAAGCTAGATATATTGTAACATTTAAAAATTAGACATCATCTCAAGGTTTTTCCCTGTTAACTACCTATCTTCAAAGATTTATTTGTATTTAATGTATATGACTCTTTTGCCTGCACTTTTGAAAGTACACTGCATGTGTTTCTGGTATCCAATGAGGTTATAAAAACATGCTGGATCCCTGAAACCGAGTTACCATTGTGAGCCACCAAGTGAATTCTGGGAATTGAACCACAGTCCTCTGAGAACAATAAATGCTCTTACTGGGTGAGCCATCTCTCCAGCAACATTTCCCCAGCCCTGTCAACTACTTTTAATCTCCTTTATCCGATAACTCAGGTAGATCAAAAGTGTATGTTTATATATGTTTATGCTGAAAATTCAGGATATATGACTGATTTTATTAAACCAATAATACTAAGCTAGTTATATTGAACAAGGTTTGCCCAGCTTGTGTGGATATGAAAAACATTTGAGTTAGTTTCTGTATGTCTGGTGCATTTTATATGAGAATGTACTTAGATCTCTATAGGATTTTACCAATGAATTTGGTAATAGCATCTAGTAATAGGAAAATTATATATATATATATATATATATATATATATATATATATATATGTATTCTAATACACAAGAAGATGCAAATAGGCCTATAGTCTAATTTTCTAAATTTTGGCTCTTGATAAAGCATCATAATTATAGCACTAAGCTCACTAAGAAAGCTCAGATACATGAGTTGGCTCTCAGTTTTGTTTCATTTCTCCCTTTCATCAATATTGTGTTTCTACTCAATATGAGGCTTAATACGTTTTACCGACATTGGTGGAAGAGACTTGAGATTTTCATTTTGCCTGACATCCAATCTTACAAAGGCTGTGGATTACATTTTAGCAAGAGACCAAGAGGTTATTAAGCATCTGTGGGTGTACTCAATCCTTGTCTGAGTAGACACAATGCTCTGCCTAATGTTTCCAATTAACTTCAAGGTGGTTTTTCTTGGGGTCCATGAGCTCTTTGTGAGCCCTGATAGGGTAGAGATTCTTGGGGGCTAGGGAGTAGGAGGGAAACAGTCTTGCATGAGGGAACAGAAGGATGAAGGAGGTGGAGGGTCTTGCTCCACTGAGGAAATAATTAGGATCCACAGCAGAGGAGACCAAAAAAAGATAAGAGGGAGCAAAATTTAATGTCTAAAAATTTATTAAACAGTCATCATTATACTGCACTCCAAAGATGGAGGAATGGGATGATCTGCAGAGTAGGCTGGCCCGTGGAGTAGGGTAGCCTGTAGAGTGGGCTGGCCCGTGGAGCAGGCTGACCCGTGGAGCGGGCTGACCCGTGGAGCGGGCTGACCCGTGGAGCGGGCTGACCCATGGAGCGGGCTGACCCATGGAGCGGGCTGACCCGTGGAGTGGGCTGACCTGTGAAGTGGGCAATAGCAAGAGACTTCGAACTTGTAATTTTGTAAGAGGTTTTTATGAATATCTGTGGAATGGGTAGTATATTCACGGAGGTAAGGTAAGGTGACCCCTTTTCTTTCCCAAACTTTGGCAAACCAGATATCCGATGATTCTTTAGAAAAGCCAACGAAAATCAAAACCACGGAATTAATTATATGGACAATCTAAGCTCTTTAGGGGATACAAACCTTTCCCGGTATTTAGCATACACTGAGTCTGTAGTCTTAGCTTTCAATCTAATGGAAAGAACCTCACCTCAGTTTCAAGGATGTTTCACTACAAAGGGCATTTTAACCATTAAGAGGTATAGCTTCTGTTTCCTTGGTTACCCAGCACCTACCTCCTCTCCCAACTACTCCTACTAAGACCTCAAGGAACCTGTCATGTTTAGGACAGGCTTGGTACCCCTAGTCTCATGTTCTCTCTCTCTTCATTTTAGAAAGAACATGTTTGTTCCATCAGTGTATTTGAGAAGTTCATACCTGGTCTGGTTTCACAGTTGAAGAATTGTGTGAAGGAATCACACAGAGAATCTCACTTATACCTGATTTTAATGATGTTTAAATAAAAGTTCGACTTTGGAATTTAGAGTTTATTTGGAATGAGTTACTCCCATGGCAGCTCTTCAGACAAAATAAATGTATTTTGCAATTCTGAGAGGTGAGGTCTGAGTCAAGGATAGAGCAGGTTGTGAGTGCTGTGTCCCTCTGTAATTCATTAGCTGAAGGCCTAACCATAGAAGTGGACTTTCGGAAAGTAGCTAAGATTAAAACAGGTCAAAGGAATCATTCTCTCACTATAGAATTATTGCCATAATTTCAAATGATGGGGTGGCAAATCTCTTGCTCCAACATGTGACTACAATAGCAAGAAAGGATCCATCAACAAACCAAACTGAGACAATTTAGCAGTAACCAAATCAGGTAGGCCCTTGATGGTGGAAACCTCAGCTCCTAAAGGTGTAGATTATAAATTCCTGTTGTTTAAACCACCCAGGCTGTGGATTTCTGTTTATTATTGCAGGATAAAGACACTAAAACACAAACCACAAAATTCCTGTGATGCAATTAGGGGATTTACATAACGTACAATGATAAGGTAAGTGCTTCATAGACTGCAGACCATGTCATATTCTCTACTGAAGCTGAAAGGTGAAAACAATGCAGAAAGAAGCTAGCAGTGATCCTAGGAAAGCAACAGTGACAGGGTGGCCACAGAGGCCCTAAATGCAGACTTTATATCCTCTATACCCCTCTTCCAACATACTCTTCATGACCCTATGTTCCAGTTTACCGTTAATTCCTGCTTTAAGCTGTAGCACCATCATTTTTTATTTGGTCCCTTTCCTTTCATTCTCTCTTCCAGGTACATTAGTTGCTATGGGAACCATGATGCTGATTCTAAGGGTGGAGTTCAGAGAGGCCCACAAGCACAGAAGGAAAGAAATTAAATCTCTTGGTTTGAAATATAGACCCCAAGTTGGAAAATCACAGAGGGCACACAGGCCTTCAACCTCAGAAAGACATCCTGTGTTGGAACAGCTCACCCCCTCAGGCCATAAGTAATAAAATTCTAACAGTAAAATCACCCTACAAAGGCAGAAGTTTCTATGCTGCCCTTCACTGGCGCTTTTTACATAAACAATCCATCAAGGAAAGTGCTTCTCATAAAAACTTCCGACTGAAGGATTTATGTCTTCTCATCTTTTGGATGGGAGACATAGTTAAGCTCTTACAAACCATTGACTTGTTATAGGTACATTGCCTTCTGCTAAGTTAGAGCTCTCACATCTCTCAAACGTATTCAGTCACCAAAGAGGTTTCTCCAAAGAACTGTCAAAAAAACAAGATCTAGATTCCTTGAGTGGATGTCTCTCCCCAATATGATATCATAGTTATTTCTCTCTGTCTCTGTTGTTCTGTCTCTTTCTCTTTCACATACGCACACACAAACACACACATACATGTATGCACACACACACACAAGCACACACATACATGTGTGCACATGCACTCATACACGTATACTCACACACATGCATGCATGCACACATGCATGAGCACACACACATACACATATATAACTTTATAAATGAAATTTATGTGTGTGTGTGTGTATATGCGTGTGTGTTGTTGTTGTTGTTTTTATAACCTGGAATGTTCTAAGAATCACCATAAAACTTATACATGCTCCAGCTTACTTAACCCCTTTTCTCTTGTGAGCTTTCATACTGATGAGAATCATATTCTGTGATCTAATGAACTCATGCCCACTCTCAAGCAGTATTCTACATATTCTGTGGAATTGTATCTTGAAACTGTAAGATCAAGTTAAGACATTCCAGGTCCCTCCCTCTAGTACATGAGTAGGGCAGCATCAGCCTTCTTAGTCTATCCCAGGTTACAAACAAAGTATGAGAGCAGCATTTGATTCTAAGATATAGCTGGAGGTAAGGGAACAAGCAAAGGATGGTGCCTACATCTAGAAACACTAAGGAGTTGTTTTTATCCTTTGATAGTTCCACAAGTATGTAAAATAAATTTTAGTCATTTTCATTCAGATTCCCTCTTCTTTCCTGTTGAAATTCTTCTTCTTTCAATCCCCCCTCCTATGTGTGTGCACATGCATGTGCATGTGTATGCATGTGTGCCCCACTGGGTTTAATTATGGTCGCTTGCATGAACATGGGTCTGAAGAGGTATAGGAAAGAGTAGACAATGAAGCCAGTGAGAAGCTGTAGGAGAGGACTATGGTGGGAGAGGTCACTGAAGCTTTTAGTGGATGGAGACAAGAGCCAGAGCATGGAAGGAAAAAGGTTGACAGATACACAGGTCAACCTCTGCCCCCTTCTGCTCTCTGCCTCCCCATGTTCTCTCTCCTCCATTTGGCTTCACCAATCCATAACATAGAAAACATGAAATCTGCAGTATCCTTAGAGGTCAGAAGAACTCAGGGTAAACAAGAATGGACAGAGATCTGGAGATGTGGAGAGTATCTTTTGTATATAGATTTAGAAAGAAGTCATTGCCCACCATGGAGTTGCAAATGCTCACACAAGTATTAGAAGACTGAAGCCTCTCCTTGATATTCAAAGAGACACACAAACAACCAAAACAAAAGAAAAGCAAACGAACAAACAAATGGCCATGCCACAGAGTGACCACCAAGTCCAATGTCTCACAGGTGTTCCTGGAAAACTGTTTTCTGCAAGAGAACAGACCTTTCATTTTACATAGACTAAGATACCAAGCTTTTGGAGAGGTCATCTATAATCATATCTATAATAGCTAATATTTGGTACATACGCCATATGCTACAACATTAAAAACACTGTATCTAAAAGAACTCAAGCGTCACAACTATATGGATCCTGTCTTCTAGATAACAGAAGCTGAATGACAAGGAATGAAGACATTACATACCAAGCAAGCCAGTGATATCTGGTTCTGAGCCAATACACTCTAGAATCTACACTCCTAAATCTCATACCTAAGAATTCTCCATCCCTGTGTTTATTATTACTGCAGCTGCTGGGCTTAACCACGCTTCCCATGTCATCGATGTCTAACCATGTCTGAACAGATGCAAAAGTAGCCACCGAGAGTTACAGAACTTCACAGCTGAGGTTAACAGCAGCAGCTCTCCTTTTATCAGTGAGGAGCCATGCACAGCACAAAAGTACGCAGGGATGTAAAATATATTTGCCCTGCTATGAGCATGCCTCACAGAAAGTCGGCAACTCATCTCCTGACCACCTGCCACCATGTCTTCCAACTTCACTACAGCTTCCTCTGAGCACAAATAATTGACCCAATGCATTATAAGAGGCCAAGAAAGAAATGATCCAAGTACTTGCCTTCTGGGTGTGGTCAGAGCAGATGGAGTGAAGATGGACGCCATCTCTGAAGCTTATGAGGCCTTGCTCACTTCCTGTGGCTCCCCAGGAAGTGCTATGGAGTTCAGGAAACCTGTTTTCTCTCAGAACAGCATCTGGTAGGGTTGGGTCCTAGAGATAGTGTCTAGTTTGGAATGTTCAGACTATGTATGCTAGGAGAAACCGTTTCTAGCCCAGAGAGTTTGTCTAGAGCCAATAATAACCTATCACTGCTGTATACAAATCCGCACCATTTGAAACTTCAAAGTTTGTGGGGATAGGTGGTCTACAGATTAATAAACACCAAGAATGCTTAGTCCTTTGTCCCACCATTTAAGAGAGTCTGCACACCAACAACTCACGTGAATGCAGTCACCCAGGAGCTCTTTCTCCTAGAATTGAGCTATAAATATAACTGTAGGCTTGAAGAGAGTGAGTGGGGCTTTCAACATCAGGAGCAGCTACAGAATGTTGCAGAGTTGCATTTGATATTGCTGGCCTTGAAGTGTAGTAGTTTTGGTGCAGCTGTAGTTTTGGTACCTCAGCGGTATGAGGGCACTTTACCAAGAAGAATGTACTCTGGCCTTTATGATTCACACTAAAGGGCCCCAGAAGGATGCATGGTCCTCTTGCTCTTGTTCTATGAGGCAAGCTAGCTAAGTAAAGGTTGTTTATGTTACAGGTATTTGTGCTTTTCGTTGTCTCCAGACAGAACAAACATTTTTTTTTTGCTTCTACCACATTCTTTCCATCATCAAGGTGTTTGTTCCCTTGTAACTCAACTACATCAGCTGTAAAGCCCTCTTCCTATGATTTATCATCCATATCTAATGAAGGCCTGATGACATGGCCTGCATCCTGTCCAACTTTTCCTTCTCTCCTCTGAGCATCCCATCCCAATATACCAACAGTCATCTGTCACCTCCCAATTGTATATGAACTTCTTGATGGCAGATATGTGAAATTCCTTTTCAGTATATTCCTTTTCAGTATGATTCCAATACCTCTCCCAGTCAACATAGAGTTATTTTAATATGATACAATTAAGTGCATGGAGGGGGAGCACAACTACAAAGCTAATAAAAAAAACCACTATCCAGTGCTTGTGTTGCTCTCTCCCTTTGACACTCCAGTGTTAGTGATTTCCACTTTCCTCAGAGGAAAACATGCTTGAGTGTTTCCTAGGCCACTGTGGTTTTGGTGAAGAGTTATCTCAGTACAAATACCTAAACATATTCCTGTAACTAGCCTCACTGCCTCTGCAGTGACATTTCCCTGAAGAGTCAGGTCAAGCCCTGTTCCTAACAGCTGTACTATTGGCTCTCTCAGATGCAGGATGCTAGGCCTGAATCTCTTATTGATCTCATCAATCCAGGTTACCTTACCTGTGACAACCACCCAACCTTGAGGATCACACTTCCCGGGAAGCACAGTGCACAGCTGTCAATATGTGTGGCTATCCATCGCTAAAACTAGCATCGGATTCCAGCCTCCCTGCATGACTCTAACACTTGCAACTTGTCTTAGTAAGGGTTTCTATTGCTGTGCTGAGACACCATCACCAAAGCAATGTGGGGAGGCAAGGGTTTAGTTGGCTTACACATCACTGTTCAATGCCAAAGGAAGTCAGAAATCCTGAGACAGGAGCTGATGCAGAGGCTATGGAGAGGTACTGCTTTCTGGCTTGCTCCACATGGCTTGCTCAACCTGCTTTCTTATAAAACCCAGGCCAGAGATGGCCTCACCCACAATGGGCTGCCCATCCCCATATCAATCACTATATAAGAAAATGTCCTACAGGCTTGCCTACAGGGTGATTTTATAAAGTCATTTCCTTAATTGAGGTTCCCTCCTCTCAGATGACTTTACCTTGTGTTAAATTGACATCAAAGTATCTGGTATACAACTCCTTATGAAACCAAAAAAAAAAAAAAACCAGCTCTCATCCACAGATCAGTGATTCAGGAATTCGGACATAGTTTGGAATAGAAGGTACAATTTGTCATGCATAACACGTTGTATGTAACATCCTCTGTCAAGCTACATCAAAGATGTCAACTTCTACACTGATTTGAAGAGGGATTTTATCATTTACCGGAAGAACTATGTATTCTACCATTAAATAAATCCAAAAGCAGATAGTATGTGACCTGGAAGAGCCCTCCTCCCTGATTTCCTGCAAACACATGTGGCTCAAAGATAGTCCTGTAAGAGGAGGAAAAGTCTGAACTAAGGAAAATAACCAAGAAGCTACCTAAAGTGTGTAGGATGGCCAGGGGTGGCAGGCTACGAACCAGAGTCAACAGCATGCATACCTTATGGTTGAAGAAAGTAAGACACAGTTGAAAACACAGTTTTGTGCCCAACTGTGGAGCACATCTGCTGTAATACTCAAACTTTGAATGCCACAGGATCCAATGTCAGCTATCAACAGCAATGCACTTACTCTCGATACAGTGGCCTTCCACTCTTAGAAGTGTGTCTGTCAACACTAGCTGTGCTGGCATGAGAAATCAGAGGCTTTCTCTTCTCTGCAGGCAGTGACTGCTATAGCCTACATGAAGCAAGATATGCTTTCAAAGATCGAATATGAAACAAAGAATATAAAGTATTGTGACAATTTTTTATTGGTTGTACAGTCAAGTATTATTTGGAGTATACTGAATTAAGTGACAACTGTTTGGGGGTTAATTTAATCTATTTCATTTTACTGTTTTAATACTGTTAGTGGGAAATTTTTAATGCAGGTGTGGTTGAAATTTTATTTCTGTTGAATTTCATTGGTCTAATATATGGTTCTAAATAGAATCACAAAGGCCCTCTGTCCCATCTAGATACCCAAGGGTCTTTTCCAGACTTTGTGAGTGGATAGAAACTGTGAAGACCTGTAAAGGACTTTAAAAGTTCCCCAATCATTACGAGGGACATAGAATTTCTGCAGTTGTATATTGTTATTCTACTCCTTCAGCTTTATTTCGGTTTGTACAGCACTGTTTGGGGATCTCATTACATACCAAATTCCAGCCCCAGAGAATCCAATGTGTTGTGCCTGAGAAGGACCCAAGGCTGTCTGAAATATTCCAGTAAATCAAGCTCTCCACAAGCTCTGAGACAGGTGATGGAAGACTACCCTTGAACAAACACTGATATGAGAATGAGAACTGTGTAGACAGATTGAGAACCTGGCCAGCATGAGGAAGATGAGGAATACCATTAAAGAATTTTCTATTATAGCTGGGAAGTGATGGCACATGCCTTTAATCCCAGCACTTGAGAGGCAGAAGCAAGTGTATCTCTGTGAGTTCAAGGCCAGCCTGATCTGCAGAGCAAGTTTCAGGACAAACAGGGCTGTTACACAGAAAAACCCTGTCAACAAAACAAACAAACAAGTTTGATACGACAACACCATGTGTCATAGGTTTTAATTGGTAGTTGAGATTGCAACAATGTCAATATCATCTTCTAGGAGTCACAACTATAGGGTTTACTTAGGAGTTTGCTTTTCTGTTTGCTTTTTCTGTTGATTGTTTGTTTTTTAACTCATATTATAGTCCAAATTTTTTCATATTGTCTTTAGTTATATTACAAAGGTAAGCTCAACATTCTTTTCAAAGCCTGAAGCTTCTAAAGGTCTCATGCTAGCCTATGTGAGAATAAAAATATCACCCAAATGTGAAGGTGTCCCCTTCCTCTTCCATAGTGTGTGTTGGTCTGAAGGACTTGCACACATACTCCCAAGGTCAGGGTTCATCAATTGTGAAGGAAGAAACCCTCACCTTCCATATTCATAGATTTTCTTGCTGTTTGATGAAGCAGATTTTTTTTCATTAAAAGGGAAAAACTACATTCCAAAGAAGACAGAAGCAGGCAACAGTTTTACCTAGACTTTCTTCCATGTTCCTCTTCCTCCTGTAGAACTTGATGGGACGCTAGCCAGCACCATGGGACCACCACTAATACCTTAGACAGATGACTTTCTAGCTACAGAGAGCACCTGCTCAGTGAGGAAGTCAAGTACAGATTAAAAGCTTGCCTGCCTTGAACTGACAGATCTCAAACCCAGGGCCTGACCAACCATCTCCAGGTTCCAGCTGGCTCTAGGCCATAGCACAGCTGAAGCTCCCGGCTTGTTACCCCCATTTTAAAACCAGTATCCTAAATGGTCATAAATCCTATCTCTGGCAGGTTTCCCTTGTTTTAATAAACAAGCACCTCACCGTTAGTGAAAAAGTATCTCATCCAACTCAGAGTTGTTAGGAGTATTTACTTGAGTGAATAACTGTGAAGCAAAAACTGACAGAGGAAGGTGCTAAGAGCTCCCGGGGGACAGAGCTTTTATTTACAGGCCTGGGAGACTTGATTGTCCAGCCCCTGATGACCACTTTTTTTTTTCTAAAATCATTTTGCCCCTCTCTAACAGTTCCTTTGGTGTACCTCCTATTTGAGGACATATTTCCTTGTCTTTGTGGGACACAAAGCAGAGAAAATCTTAGGACACAAGAAGACTAACAGAAGAATCTAGCCACTGTACCTACTCTCTCAACATCCTCAGGCCCCCTGATTAAACCATCCAGCTAGGACAGTACTAGACGTTGCACTTTGTAAAGACTGGTCCTGGGAAACCTGGGCTGGTTACTATCAAAAGGTATTGAGGCCCCGTAATCAACCCTCACACTGTCCTGCAGGTCAGGACTAAAGCCTGGACAATCAGAACATCCAGCACACAGCACAGACCTGCTTAGCAGCAGAGCCACGGCGGTGCCCGAGATCTGATCCTAGATTCAGCTCCCCGTTTCTCTTTAACACTCATTATGAAAGTAATTGAGGACTACAACGTATCTCCTTCAAAATTTAAAACGCTTGAGCTGGGGAGATGATCCAGTAGGGAAAATGCTTGCAGAGAGAGCATGCAGACTTGAGTTTGGGTCTCCAGACCCTTACTAAAACATCCACACATGTCTCTAATCTGAGCACTAGGGAATAGGCAGAAGTAAGTAGGTCCTGAGCACTGGATGCCCAGCCAGTTAGTTCATCCAAATGATGAGTGACAGGTTTAGTGAGATGTCTTATTTCAAAATCATAAGGTTGGAGGAGACGGAGAAAGATGCCTGGCATTGATCTCTAGCTTCTACATGCACATAATTTATGAGAGTGCTCTATGAACATACATGCACCACACACACACACACACACACAATTGAACATTATTAACATGTACAAAATGGCTTTACTCCATATATAGAAAAAGAATATCCATAGGATCTTGCTTCCTTGTGGAATCTGCTTTAACAAGTACATTTTATTCATACCCGCCACGTGTTAAGCACTGTGCTAAGAGTGTGGCTTTGCCCATTTTAGAAATGAGGACACCAAGAAGTTATGCATCCATACTGATGCAGAGAACAAGTGGCCGTGTGAATCTAGCTCATCCTCTTCTGAATTCAGAGTAGACCCTCCTAAGGACACCGTGACAGACACCACCTCTTAGAACTCTGCCATGCTTTACATAACAAGCGGGGTCTTTTCTGGGCTGCAGCTAGGTGGAGAAGCCCCTGCCATGTGCAGATTCCACCCCTATGCCCGTCATGATTTCCTGGATTCTCCATATGCATATGTGGCTATGCACACACTGCTGCCCAGCTCTGCGGCCTTCAGCCATTCACGACGGAATGTTAATCCTCCTTCCCGCTGGAGAAAATGGTCTATCAGACCTGAAGCAGACATACCAGAGTTTCTTCAGGAGAGGGAAAGAGGCTTGGTGGAGCACACTGAAGGACTGAGCAAAAGTGCTACTTCCTCCATTGTCTTACTGTGGAAGCTAAAAAAAAAAGAAAAAGGTTTCTCCAGGCCTCGAAGGAATTTAGGAATTGCAAGGGACATGGTGTGGATGGGGCTGGGGAGGGAGGAGAGGCACTTCCCTGGGTCACATCCATGTAGTCTCTCTGTGGCTCAGTTTTCACGTGGAGGCAGGGGGCACATCTGAAGCAACGCTCTCCCTGTGGGGTTTCCAATCACATTCACCCAACCACTTCCAGATACCACAGCTTCTTCCCCGTGTCACCCCCAACCCTGGAACAGGGGCCTTCAAACAACTGCTAAAGAAAACTAATTGACCTCTTTCTCCTAAAAATCAAGTATCTCCTGTACCTGCTAGTCAGTCGGGAATGATGTCGACGGAGGTGACTGTCTTAGAAAGCTCCATCTAGGAGCACTGAACGGGAACCGCACCACCCGCTAGCCTCAAGACTTACCCACAACGCATCACTTGCCAGAGAGGAGTAAATGCAAAGGTTTACTACCCCCTGCTGGCAGGCGTCCTTAGAAACAAGAGGACAGCAGCTGGGCTCAAAGGCGGTTCAGGTCAGAAATAACCACGGAAGCATCACTTCGAGCACGGATTTAAGGAGATTTTGCTGTAAGTCTTCTGTGCCCTAATCCACAGGGGAGATAGATGATTAGAGTGAAATGCCCTCGCGTCATGAATCTGAATCTATTTCACTAGAGGCCATCATGCTGCGAAGAAAGGGAGACGGAAGACTTGGGCTAAGACTTCACCTGATTCATTTTCATAGCTTCCAGAAAAAGAGTCCCTTGGTATGCAGGACTGATTAGGAACCTCCCAAGGAAGAAGTGTATGCTCTGAGAGCTTCTCTGTTTGATTGGAAAACCATAGAAATGGCACAGAAGAGATGACCCTGGGAAACGTTATCCATTCCTCTACCTTCTCTTTTCCTTATGAGCTCTGACCTTCTGATTCTATTTCTACCCATTATGATTACCGTAGAGACAACAAACGTTTGAGGAATTAACCAAGTAAAGCATAGCAGCATATGATGCACAGTGATATTCACTGGAAAGTGTGCCTGCCCATTTTATGTGTTTCTCGTCACCTCTTCTGCCAGGTGCCATGGTCAAGGGGTTTCTATTAGTTCAGGAACTCTGTACAATTAACAGTCGAGGGGCTTTGGCTACAGTTGTCAGTGGAGCACAGCCTGTTCTCTACAATAACATCCCGTTGTTTTTCACCAGGGAGATTATTTTGCATACGTTTGTGAAGCACGGATATAAGCGTCGCTGAGCTGAGCCAGGAGCAAACCTCACAAAGTAACAAATGGGCCATTTCTACTCCTGGTGACAGTTGGGTAAACTGAGAATCCAAAACAAAAGTAAATTATGGAGTCATGTGTTCAGGAACGGGAGAGGCTGTTTTAAACGTATTCTGCTGGAAGTCATACCCTTTCCCCACACCTACTCAAAAAGTAATGAAGGCTTGGCAAGCTGGTCTGCATTTGCACCAAGTAAATTCTGTAGGCAGTAGCTACTGTAAGCATCTTATACAATCAAAGAGACCATGTTTGGAAATCCCCAACTTTGCACTGTAAACAGACAGAGGAAAACAGTTGGCAAAATACTAAATGCAGAGCTTAAAACATCAAACAACCATAGACAGTCATATAAAGAAGGCTGTGGAGTTTGTAACACAAGGCTCTAATCCAAACAGGTGATGGCAATGCAGGAGAGAATGGGGTGGTAACATCGTGACCACAACGAGGAACACCTCCACCAAAAGCCAGGGATGAGGGGTTTGGGTTTTTTTGTTTTTGTTTTTGTTTCCCCAAATAGTGAGGGGATTACGCTCAACCTTAGTGAGAAAAAATAACATTATTGGATATATGAGCTATCTATAATGTGTTTTGTGGTGCATTTAAACCCACTAAAGAAATTAAACATAGACCCTTCCAATATGTCCTTAAATCTCAACTCATCACTGATACGCTCTATGTAAGATCTCAATTATTAAAGTAGCATTTCTAAATTGAAAAGGGTCACTACAGTAAACCCATTCCTGTTTACACGTGGAGAACATTACACATGCCTTCCTTCAATATGTCTATGCACCAAATGCAATTTTTAGATGATCAAACTGATAAACAAATCTTAATGACTCAGATAATGATGTTGAGTTTCTGATCCACTGAGCATCGTAGAAATTAGTCATCAAAATGACACCAAAAGAAAAATAAATAAATTAAACTGTCAAAAATCAGTTGGGTAGCTTTAGGCTCAATATTAATGTTTCAACAATTTGGTCAGATGCAGTTTCTATGTCAAACAGCAAAGCCTCTTCCCAACTCACTGGGAGAAGCCTCTTCCCAACTCACTGGGAGAAGCACGACATATAAGCTTTTTGTCTATTGAACTTCTCAACCCTACATTTCTCGCTGCTTGCTGCCTTCGCACATTCTGTTATGTTCTGTATTTTATGGTACATTTTAAAGCAAAGCTCCTGGTTATAGTACCTCTTCTGACGTAACGTGGTCTGGGTTTTCTTCTCTTCCCAGTGCTGATCAAGCCTTATGCCTATTAGACACGCCCTGTACTATTGACTAGAAAAATTTATCCCCAAATCCACCTCAACCATGGCTGCAGTGGTATATCCAATAAAGGCTTCTTAGAATTAGGGAGAACCGACAGTTTCCTAGTCCTCATTTTTTATCATGAAGGCAACCTAGTGTGGCTTCAAGGGCCCAGGTCATCCTATTTTGTGTTCATTTAAAATAATGCAGGAAGTGGGAAGAGCTGTTTTCAATTTAGACTGAGCAGGAAAATCTAACCCAAATGGTGGGAGGATGCTAGAAGTGTCCGCTAATGAACTGCTGGGCTGGTGAACACGCTTGACCCGAAGCAGAACTGAGCAGATATTAGGCTGGCATTTCTTTCCTGACCTACATAGACTCTAGCTAAAATCACCTGGAAAACTGCCCTGCACATCACAGATGAATCCCTCAGGAAAGGCCCTTGGGCACCTACATGTCAGATCTGAGAGGACATGTGTCACAATGAGGTCGTTAGAAGTGAAGACAAACGGAGGCCCGGGGAGACCTTGGACTAAGCACTGCTCCCTTAAAAGATGCTGAGAGGAAAACATTTCCGTGGAAGAAAAAAGAACTTCTCATCTCAGCCTCTCACACAGCCACTCTGTCACTGCTGGTAGAATTCCAGCAGTGGCCCGATGTGAACTGTGCAGAGAATGTGACCCCTTGGAAACCCTTTGAGGTTTCCTATTCTAGATGACTCTACTTTTTAAAGAGCTTTTCTGTGGCCTTGCTTTTTCTCATGAGTCAATTCTTTCCTCTTAGGTATGGAGTAAATTTGGGCAGTCAGGGAACTCTAACCTCAGGAGAGGCTGAAGGGGTCCTCTGGGATCCATGAACACCTCAGGGGCCTGCAAGGTGAGTGGAAGTAGTTTCTCCTGCTAGAAATATTTTCATGGGGTCAGAGGGAGGAAAACATGTCCACAGCTATAGACGTCCAACATAACCTGAAGGATGAGGTATACTCTGAAGGTATTTGATGGGGGCACTGGGAAACAAGCAAGAATTTTTCTGTTCTCTTACCAGTGTTGGAGGCAAAAGTTAAATTCTGCATTGAATGGTATTTATAAATTCCCAGTGGATCAGCTGGGGGTGGCTCGTGGATGACAGCCAACCCTGCTGCTTGGTGTCTTGTCCATGGTGCATACGAACTTTGAGACGTGTGTGCATGTGTGTGTGTGTGTGTGTGTGTGTGTGTGTGTGTGTGTGTGTGTGTATTCAGGGGTGGTGGTGTTGAGAAGTAAGTACACAGTAAATTCTCTTGGCCTGGAACATCCAGAAGGTACCACAAGCACAGGATGGAGTATTTGATGAGAGAAACTGTCGCATCAGCCAGGGCAGAACATGTTAACTCAGATGAATGACATGTTCTAAAAGCCCGAGACAGCAGAGGCACTGGGCATGCTGTCTGTGGATGCCCACATTTTTGTATTTCTTTGTTAGTGGAATCTTGGACGACAGTCCATTTCATAGCGATGCATTTACTCAAGTAAGTGAGTGGGGACAATGGATCAGGATAGCTGTCCTCATGTGGTGGCTGTCGCTAGACTCACAGAGTTAAAGCAGCAAATAATACTCCTCAGAGGGTCTAGCAGAAGGGCTACTGAAAGAGAACAAGGACATGAGTAGGAAGGAGCTACAAGGTGGTGATGATCACCCTCAGGACAGCAACATCAAGACATCTTGTACAATGGCAGCTAAGATGCCTAGACCCCAGACATGATGTCTGCCTACCTGACTAAGATGGCGGGGAGGTGTGTACCACACCCATACTCTATCTATGAACTCTGACATCCATTAAAACTTTCAATTCCACATGAATGTGACTGAACAAATCTGCAAACTGTCAGAACTCAACATTACATGTTATTATATAAAATATATTCACATATGTATGCATTTGCATCTATAATGTTGCAATAATGAAAAACAGCGTACATATGTAGGTGTGGTCTGGTTTTAGTAACATATCTGGGAAAGATTTTTAAGTTGGTTCCTAAACAGTTGGAGCCTTTTTCTTTTTAACTACAAACCCGTATTAGTTTGATAATATCTAGCAAGAAAACACATTCTATTCTGATTTGTGTGTGTGTCCTCTCTTTAAATTACACTATGCTATTATTTGGCTTCCCCCAAAACCAATTCAGATATTTTAACAACTTAGGCAAAGTGAGTGCTTTCTGTTGAGGGTGTATCACCAGACCTATGGAAGAAAACAGACATATGTGCACATGGACTTATCCAGAAAAAATGTGAGTTAAGAACAAAACTGTTGTTTATGTGAATATGTCTCAGGAAAAGAGAGCAATTATTTTTCAAGTTTAACACTACTTGTATTTACTCAAATTTCGAGAGCCCATTCCACATGCCAGATACTGCTATGGTGCTGAGCAGAGGGACTTATGCATGTACCCATCATACAGAAAATGCTGTCCCCATGCGGCTCGTCTCCCAAGCTTACTCACCTTTATGATTCCGTGTTGCTTCTCTTCTCATGTCAGCTTGTTTGCCCACCCTAGAGCGGGGCATGTTTGGATGGAGAAGATGTTCCTGTGGACTACTCACCACCCAGATCCTCCCTCAAGAACGAAAGACAAGTACTACTGCCAGCCTGCTCTAGAGCATGAATAGCTATGCAGAAGGGAGGTCAGACCTCACTTGAGTACAGCCCATACTCAAAGACGGATCCCTGAGTCCACACAGGCCTCAGAAGGGCCGTGCTATTATCAGAGTTCATTGGTTGAGACTCTTTGTGTCTCTGTCTCTGTGTCTCTGTTTTACTCACTCCCTCTCCTCTCCCTTCCTTCTCTTCTTCCCTCCCTCCCTTCCTCTTTCCCTCTCTCCATTTTGTCCACATAGAACAATCTCAAGACCATTACCAAAAGCATTCTCTAATAAGTCTCTGTAGTCCTTTCTCTCATCTTACAGCCAACTTTACAGAGGAATCACTTTGCAAGTTCTCAGTCCAAAAAGTGATGCCAATGGCAGAAATGCCGAGGTGAGAATTTCTGACTGCCTCTCCTGCCTTTAAAGGGGAGAAAATCTAGGACCATGAGCAATTCGAGGACAGTGCCCTCTTTGTTGTATCAATGACTCTAACATACAGTACTTTCTGGACGTTGTGTTGGGCCCTAGCACCTGGAACAGCACCTGGAATGCAGAATAGGTCTGAGAAACATTTGAACAAATGTCTGTTACTTTCTGCCCCCCAGGGATCAGTGTAATTTCTGGAACTAAAGTGGCTGGGATGCATAGATTTTGAGGAAATAGCTACCATAAGGACAGCAGAATTCGGTAGCTACTGCCATCTGTTGATGCCCTAGAAAAGAAATCACAAGAAGCTGAGATGAATAAATTGACAATGGCTAAATATAAAAGGTAAAATACTTGGTGGCAAAATAGATTCTTATCACCTCGGAAGAGGAGCAGAAAAAGTTGTGAACCCCGCAGTGGAACAGCCAGTGTCCACAGAAGATGAAAGCCAAGGAAGGAAACTCGGCTATTTCACAATCAAAGTGTCGATTAGAAAAGAACAGGATATGGACACATCAAGTTAATGGACTGCCAACAAGATCTCGAGTCTCCAGACTCATGCAATTCTGTGCCTACAAAAGTGGCTCAGAATGTCCCTCAGTTATGTCTCTCAGAGACAGAGAGACAGAGACAGAGATACAAATAATCTCTTAGTTATTCAGTTTTGCTTAAGGACCATGGCAGAGATCCTGTCCACACAAAGGATCATGTGTCCTCTCAGGATTTGCCCCTGCTTCTTCCTGTCCACTTGGTCAACAAATATGGTGAGGTCACAGCATAATTCAGCTGAGAACATGCTGAAGTAAAGTGAGGAGTTTATCCTGAACTAACTGCATGATGTGGAAGTGACCAGAAAACCTAGAAATAGGACAAGGTTTTGAATGTTCTAGACTAAGATGGGTAAAACAAATTTGGATAAACATTTATTAAATTGAGAGTAATTTGTCACGACACAGCACTTAATGCTTTGGCATGGACACCTTGGAAATGGTGCAAAAATGTGGCTAAGATAACTTCTCAGAACATGAACATGGTTATGGCCCACGGTGAAATAATATCATAATTACCTTAAGGCAATGGCAGGAAAAATTAGAAACCATGAAGATGGGGTTACCAAGATGGGTGTGCAGAGCCAGAAAATCTAGAGGGACACTTTGATTCATAGGAAGGTTATATGATAACAAAGCAATAAGAAATTTCTAGTTCAGTGGCACTTAATGCTTTGGCATGGACACTTTGGAAATGGTGCAAAAATGTGGCTAATATAACTTCTCAGAACATGAATATGGTTATGGCCCACGGTGAAATAATATCATAATTACCTTAAGGCAATGGCAGGAGAAATTAGAAACCATGAAGATGGGGTTACCAAGATGGGTGTGCAGAGCCAGAAAATCTAGCGGGACACTTTGATTCATAGGAAGGTTATATGATAACAAAGCAATAAGAAATTTCTAGTTCAGTGGGCAATAACTTGGATATGGTATCTCCACAAAGGCCATAGCCCAGTGCAAAGGATGCAGTAATTGATTCCTAAGGCTTACCAATACCAAAAGCACACACCATCTTTGGAATGGTGAAGGCCATGTTCCCCAGGACTTAACAAGAAGAAGGCATATAAATTATTGTAATTGGCAACAAAGTGGTGACAAGAGAGGGCAAGACCTATGGACATAGTCACTTGGAACAGCTCCCTGAGAGAACACTAGATGGCCAGTCCACAAAGGTTCCCTAGCTGTACCATCAGAGGAAACCCAAGCTGGCTAATCAAGAGTCTGAAGGCTGTCTTCCACAGTCTCCAGATCTGAGCCACGTTCTACAATGAGAAGCTACTGATGGGAGGAGACACCAGGCCTCCAGAAGGAAGGTTGCCATACCTTTACCAGTAATAAACATCCCATTCTCTTCCCAAAGAAACTTAAGCATCTATACAGGAGACAGAGAAACATCAGGGACTGGTGTAATACCAACTTTAAATATTCAATCTACATGAATGACTGGCCAACAAAATACTTAGACCTCAGCTCCAGAGAATTCTAAAATGTCAGCCCAGATCCATGGCTCCCAGGAGATTAGCTAAGGGGCTTTTGTGGTATGAAGTTATAGATCATCTTCTGTGGTCAATTGTGCTTCCTTCTCTTCCTTTCATGGGTATTTGTTGCCTAAGTACCTGATATCGTATGCCCTGATCTGAGGCAGTCTCCTCAGAGCCCATTTCCCAGTTTAACCAGTCTGTAATACTGAGAAACTGGAGGGAAGTGATAGGCCGTCTTGAGCTAGAATCTTCTGTTGCTGCTTCCAGACATCATAGACGTCATCTCTGCCTTTCTGCCTTCCTTGTGGACTACATCCTCCAACCCCCTTTGCCTGCTGACTTCTCAACCCTGGGAGAGCGTGTGTGAACACGAGCCAATTACAATCTGTGTGACCTGGCTCCCTTGTAGGCTTGCCTGGCTTGGACCTGGGCTACTGTGCTCTGAAGAACCTATCACGTGACACCTCCCATGAGGCAGCCTCAGTTCTCTCCAGTGTCTCCTAGCTTCCCCTGCCTCCCTGCTCTTCCCTTCCTTTCCCTTTAGCTCTGAGATCTGAAGGGACACTCATCTGTTGCTGACTCTGGAGAGTTTAATTTGCCTTGTTCTCCCTTAGTGCTGCCCACAGTCTTCAAAGGACTCTCACTAGTTATTCTACCTCAGTGTATCATTTGGGTGTTTTGTTTGCATGTTTGTTTTTATTTGTTTGTTTTTGCTGAGTCCCTGATTAAAACAGATCAGCAGTTTGTACAGACATGACAGTTGTCAGGTAGAAGCCTCCATAAGGAAAGATGGATATATGTATATGTATATGTATATGTATTTGTATTTGTATATGTGTATATGTGTATATGTGTATATGTGTATATGTGTATATGTGTATATGTGTATATGTGTATATGTGTATATATGTATATATGTATATATATTTCCACCTTGCAACCCCTGCCAACTGTTGCCCATCTTTCATTCTGTATTCTAAGTATTCTAAGCTTACTAATAAGAAGTATCAGCCACATTTCTCTATCTTCTGTTTATTGTTTAATCCAAATGCTTTGAGATATATGCCCCTCTGTTCCTTCAAGCTGCTATGGCCTACAGTTGTCAACTGCAAAGCCAATGGACACCTCTCTGTCTGTGTCTTATTTGACTTCTGGGTAGCCTTCCACATGGTGGACCTCCCTCTTGGTTGGCTTCCATGACTGCACACATGCACACGTGTACGTGCACGAGCGTGCGCATGCACACACACACACACACACACACAATATTATCGCACTTGCCAATGCCTGGATTCTACTAGCTTTCATCCTGCTCTACAAATCTCCAAAGCATTAAAGATATATTCTAGTAGCCTTCAAAGTGCAGCACAAACCAGAATCCCCAGAGGAACTTACTAAAGCAAATGGCCCTCACTTGCCCACCTGACTCACAAGCTCTGGAACGGGAGACTGAAGGTTTACATTTCTAACAAGTTCCTCAGGGAGGGCAGTTGGCCCTAGGATCATATGCTGGGGACTACTGTCTTAGCTCATTCTCCAACACACTCTTTTGGACTCCTGATCTAAATGTTGACAGTTCTATTTGAACATTCCCCAGGTATATCAAGGCCCCATTATCCAAAGCTGACTTCATGATTTTGTACCTTATCTGTTTCTTTTTCAGACAATAAAACGAGCTGCTTGCTGAAGTCAGAAGCCTGAAGCCTCCTTTGGTTATTCACTACCCCTCTCTCATTCTCATCTGGTTCCTAACATCTGTTCCTCAGCTCGCACAGCTCCACTACTTCATCATCACCACCATCACCAAAATCACGCAGCTGAAGATTGCCTGCCTTCCCCACCAGCTTCCCGCACCCATATCCCAAACCATTCTTGGCATGATTTCCAGAATGAATGGTCTTCTCTAAGGAAAACTATTCCATCATTTTCTTATGTTCTTTTAAACTCGGAGTCCACAGTACAGCAAGAGGCCACTGGCATCCCTCCAGCCTCAGCTCATGCCGCTATACAGTAGGTCATATTTATGCTCCTCAGTTATTTACACCCTCAGTTCTGGGCCCCTCCTGGGATGCGCACACTGCTCTCCATCCTCTCTCCCCTTTCTCCATTCATCTCTCTGGCTCCTTTATTGCTTTATCTGTCTTTACTGCTTCTCAGTGAGTTTGCTGTAAATTCTGTTGAAAGTGTTCAAGCTTTGAAATCTAAAACACCTACACTTGTCGTTTGTGATTCTGATCTAAACTATTGTTATCAAATGATACCCCCTCAATGCTGAATGATAAAAAAGCGGAAAAGATAAAACGTTGAGTGACAAAAAGCATGTTTCTCCTGTCTGCAGTGTCCTTCAAAGACAGGCAACACTCAACAACTAGTTTTGAAACAATGAAGAAGTTAATATCTCTGAATTTAGAGGAACCAAGAAAAGCTGCACAGAGCAAGAGGCATTTGACTTGAGCTTAGCCTTGGGGGAAAAAAATGTAGTGGCATTTGCAGGTAAACAAAATCTTGTCAGAATTTTCTTGGATTGGCCATTCCCAAAAGAGTTATAACACTCTTACCCAGCTCTCCCATCTGAAGTATTCCTTTAATACACCAAGGAAGCTGTGAGCTTCTGGAGAGCAGCATTCCTGTTTGGAAATTTTAATATTCAAATTAAAGTCCTGTTCTGTTTATGCACAAGAGTCTAGCCACAGAGTGGCATTTGTGTGCACATGTGTGTGAGTGTGTGTGTGTGTGTGTGTGTGTGTATGGAGAGAGAGAAAGAGAGAGAGAGAGATTATTGGTCATGGTGGCTATGATAGAATAACCTATCAGATATACCACCAATCTGTCCTCAAATGAAAATCTGCAGTTTAACATACTAAAACAAACTTGGAGGTTATTTTTTAAAAATTAATCATCATCATCATCATCATCATCATCCTCCCCTGGAGAGATGTAATTGGTGAAAAGGAGAGAAATTGCGAGTAACTGGCTGCCATATTGACCTGAAAAATAAAGGAAAAAATGAGCTTGCCTGAGAGCTAAAACAAGACCTTGGTAGATGGGAAATTGTTTCTATCTTTCAAGCTGCATAATCAGCGAACTCCTGCATCCTGTAATACCTACCGACCTTTGTCCTGGGGACATGTCACGGACACCTGAGGCCAGCGTGGAACTCCTCCAGTCGCTGCCTTAAATAAACATGCTTCATAGACAAAAGTTATGTGACCTTCTCTCAATTGTCGTTCTTCTAAGTTTTAGTACAATCGATGTCACTAAAACTATTGTTAGCCATTCTGTGTCCTTGGCAAAGCCGGCTTTAAATGCTGTGAAACATCGCCATCTAGCGTTCAGTCGTTTGTGTTGCAGAGAGGCACACAGAAGAGAGTCTAACCAGGGTCCTAGCTAGCTCTCCAGCTGTTACCAAAACTTGCAAAAAGCAAAGCAGCAGTAAAGGTAGGAAGCTTACATTTTGTGCCCCTCAGAGTTACCAACACGAATTGAAATGACTCCCTTCCCAAACAAAAGCTAACAAACCACCAGGAGTCATTAGAGACACTGCGAGCTTAAAATTCTAAAGTTTGCTGAAAGATGTCTTCAAGACTAATGGATGCACAAAAAAGGTTAGTATGTTTATCAGAGAGATGCTCAATTCAACTAAAGAAATGAAATAAGGATGAAGACTACAATAAGAGATTTGCTAAGAAAGGTGCAGAACATTTCACAATCGCCAAAACTAATGTCATGACTTTTAAAATACTTAATGACCTTAAAACATTTTTACAACATACATCATAAGCACATGTAGACTCGAGTATGGAATATATGTGTAAAATACAGGTTTAAAAGACATCAGCCTATCCTGTAGACTTAGAGGGAGGAGGGAAGAATACGAATCTATTCGTACATACCATTAGAGATTATTACTGAGCTTTTAGGACCAGCAGGAAAAGGTGTTTGCTCTCAAGTCTAACTCTGTCTCTGCTCTCTGGGGCCCACACAGAGGAAGGAGAGAGCTGACTCCTGCAAGCTGTCTGCTAGCCTCGGAGAGTACAGTTGTGTGCATATAATTATAATAAAATTTAAATACAATAACATTTAATTTTTAAAAATGTATTAAAAGTGTCTTTCATGGGGCTGGAAAGACAGCTCAGCAATGAAAGCACATGTTGCTCTTGCAAAAGACCGTGGTTTGGATCCCATTACCCACTGGGTAGCCCACAAGCACCCGTAACTCTAGCTCCGGAATACATGGTGAGCATACACACAGACAGGCAGAAACAATTATATGCATAAGATGAAATAAATAAATTTAAAAGAATAAATAAATATTTGTTATTATGTTTATATAGTTACAAAATATTTTTATATGTTTAATTATAAATGTTTATATCATTATAAATTATATATACATATATATACATATATATGTGTATATATGTATATACATATATATATATCTTTTTTCTTACATTTAAACAGCTTTTCCTGTCAAAACATTAATGTCATCAGTATATTGCGTTTTCTGTTGTGTGACTAAGTTACAGAGTTACATAAGTTTATTGCAATGCTAGATGCTCATCTGTATCCAAAATATTCCAGGAGAAACTGATCCACACATCCTCAGGGACAACACATGAACACTCCAACACATACAACTGTAAGACATGGACATACCATTTTGTGCACATGTACATATACACATACATACATAATCTCACATGTCCCCAACACACACATACTTCTGTGTACATGTGCACATGTTCATGTGCACACATATCCACTTGTACACTCAAGTGTCCATAGATATTCATACACACAGAACTGTATACACAGTGTATTCACATGCACACATACACTGTGCACATGCACGAGCACATATAATTGCACATCCATAGGCATGTGACAGATACATGCATCAATATGTGCACATGCATACACACATTCATATGTGTATACTCAGATGTATCCCTATGTGGAGTATATGCGGGTACATGCACATACATACATATAGCAGTACCCAAACAGTTTCAGGATCATAGGTAATGAAAAATGCATCAAGGCCCCTCCAGTTGCATCAGAGCTGAGACCCATCCTAGCATAGGTGACCTCTTCATGTCCAGCTATTTCAGGACATGAATATGTCTGGTACACCTGGGGCCTCCTGTGAACACTGACACCTATCCACTATGCTTCAATTCTGTGCCCTTGTCTGCTCTTTTCTGGACTGCATAAACTTCTATCCCTATTCCAAAGCCAATAGAAATTTTCCCCTTCTTTTTTTAAAGCCTGCTTAGTATTTTATCCTGTTCCCTATCTGAAATGCAGACTACCATTTTCTGTTATATTAATGTCCCAAATACAATCAGCAATGCATTGAGCTCTAACCTGAGCCTTACATGTGGCAGGGACAGTCATTCTGTCTCAGAGGAAGCTGGTTTGGTGACAAGAGCACTCTCCAGCATCACACCAAAGACGCTTACAAGACAGCTCAACAAGCTAGAGGAGCTGGGTGATCGTCCTAGGCCTCCAATCCTAGGGAGGCGTATGTTCCCCAAAATTTTAAATTCTTTCTTATTATTGTTAGTATATTTTTAATGTTGTCTTTGTACTGTTTAGTACTATACATGGTAACACCTCATGTTGCCTTTTGCATTAGGAAGATCATAGTATTTTATTGACCTTCCAATGATTTAATCTCTCAAAACTTACAATATAGGCTCTAAGGAATCAGCATTCAGCATACTTTGGTCACTCAGGCTGAGTTCAGTTCCCAGAACCTTGGATCCCAAAGGAAGCTGTCACTACCGATTGATCACTATTGGATATTGGCATTTTGAGAGTCTAGGAGGGAAGACTCAAAAGCTGCATTCACGGAACACAAACACTGCAAGGGGAAAGGCCAAAAGAGTCACATTTTATATGGAGTTACATGAGGTGGCAGAGGAGCCTGTAAAACCTTTCAGTCTAATAGTTTGTACAGGTAATTTCGAGATATCATAATACCTATAACCAGCATTTTATAGTCATCACGAACGATGTAAGGTCAAATTGTGAGAAACTGGCAAATGGTTCTAATATTCACTTAAAAACTATTTTTTTTTAGTACATGCTAACAAGAAATGAGTTTAGAAGAACGGGACAGACCTCATCCCTTTAGTCGCAAGGACTGGGTAAATGCCCTGCTGATGAAAGGGTTGGGATGACAGACACCATTACCAGGGACCTTAACTTAGTAACAGCCCCCGATTTTCTGCCAAGATCTACTCCAAGAGGAGGATCCCGACTTTAAGGTTGAGCCAGTGAGACTGTTTGCTCTCGCGTGTTTAGAGATGAGTTCTCAGTTGGATTTAGATCCCTGGGAGACTCAGTCTCCAAACTTTTTATTATTATCATTATTATTATTATTATTATTATTATTATTATTTGTTTGTTTACATCGCAAGCGCTGCCCCCCAAGTCCCCCTCCCAAAGTCTCTTCCCCACCCCCTCCCCTTCTCTTCTGAGAGCATCCCCGCCACGATATCTCCTCCTCACCCCCCAACTCATCCCCACCCCTGCTCATGGACGCACCTAATCCTGCAGTTTCCAAACTTTGTTTCAGCGTAGGGGGATCCTAGGAAGATTGGCAGAACCTTAAAGTTGGAACTGTGACGCCTCTTGGCGCCACAAGGGGGCAGATACAGGAGCTAAGAGAGCAGGAAGGAAGGAAGCTGCTTCACAGCGGAGAAAAATCTGATGCCTGAGGGATTGTGGGAGCCCCACCCAGCTCACCGGAATCCAGAGACGCTTCTGCGATTCATTTTTGTCACTTGAGCTGATAATTTTTTTCATGGTTTGGGATATATTTCTGTTCCTAACGACCAACAATTTCTAAATTAACTGCTAAACTCAGCACAAGGTAAGGGTTTAGTCCCAGGAAAACAAAAGCAGCGGCCTTGGTAGGAGGGAGAAAAAGTGAGCCCTGAAACAGAAGAGCACACACACAAAGGCCCAAAGGAAGGACTGAAGAGAGGGCTTATCATTAAAGTGCTTACTGCTTACTGAACACGTGAGGACTGGAGTTCAATCCCAAAGTCTGCATGGGATTGGGGTGGGAGAGGGGGGAGGGAGGGAGAAAGAGTGGGGAGGGAGGGAGGGAGGGAGAGGGAGGGAGAGAGGGAGAGGGAGGGAGGGGGAGGGAGGGAGAGGGAGGGAGAGGGAGGGAGGGAAGGAGAGAGAGAGAGAGAGAGAGAGAGAGAGAGAGAGAGAGACTTACTGGGGTCTGTAAAAAAAAATAGCAAAGTCTGGAGTGACAATGTTTGCCTGGGGGAGGGGGGGGGGCAGGCAGGAGAATTCCGGAAAGCTCCAGAGCCAACTAGCTTGGTACAAAGAGACCCTGTGTCTAGGTAGAAGATGAAGCTCGACAGCCAAGATTGTCCTCTGATCTGATTCACAACCTAAACTCACATAGGCACACCCATATCTCATGCCCGAGGGTGCACACACAAAAGAGAAATAACTGACACAGCATTTATGATCTCCCTCTGGTTTCCATATACATACATGCACACGGGCGCACACACACCAATATTGCTACTAGTAAGTATGCATATCTCTCTTTCCCATAAGAAAAAAGTTTCCAAAATCTTGCACAAAAAAATATTATTTTAATGATAAGTAAAATGAAGAAATCTGTGAAATAAGAAACAAAGAAATACAAAAGAAATCACATGTTGGGTCTACCTACACTCATGTGTCCATAGCATGCACACACAAGTCACAAGTTCATGTGCACTTGGACAGTCATGTGTCCACAGACATTCATGCACACCAAACTGTGTACACAGGCATATTCACATGCACACAAACACACTGTGCACATGCATATATATATATGTGTGTGTGTGTGTGTGTGTGTGTGTGCATATATAATATATGCATCAATATGTAAGCATGTATATATACACATTCATGGCATACATACTCAGACATATCCCTGTGAAGCATGTGCTGACATATGCACACACATAAACACAGCTGTACCTAAACAGTTTTAGGATCTTAGGTAATGACAAATGCATCAACATTCCTCCAGTTGCATCAGAGCTGAGACCCGTCCTAGCATAGGTGGCCTCTTCATATCCAGCTATTTCAGGACATAGATCTAACTGGCACAGCTGGGCCTCCTGTAGACACTGGCGCCTGCCCACTATCCTTAAATTCTGTGCCCTTGCCAGGCAGTGGTGGCTCATGCCTTTAATACCAGCACTTGGGAGGCAGAGGCAGGTGGGTTTCTGAGTTCAAGGCTAGCCTGGTCTACAGAGTGAGTTCCAGGATAGCCAGGGCTATACAGAGAAACCCTATCTCAAAAAAAAAAAAAAAAATCTGTGTTCTTGCCTGCTCTTTTCTGGGCTGCATTTATTTCTGTTCCCATTTCAAAGCCAAGGGAAATTGTTCCTTTCTTTTCCTCTTAAGCATGCCTAGCATTCTGCCGTCTGCAGATATTCACTTGCTGTTATACTGATGCCCCAGTACAGTTACATGTTCCCTGCCATCTGCTCAAGTGCATAACAGGCAGGTAGGGAGGCAGGCTCCCTCTCCTATACGGCTCCATTTTTTGTTTCTTCCCTTGGGATGTCCAGGCCCCAATGCACTCCATGTGGGAAAGGATGAAAGGAAGTCCGGAACAGGTGGGTCAGTAGGATCCTGGTCTATCAGTGAATGGTGGAAGCAGGGGTGGAGGGTGTTTGTGGGGGTCTCCTCCAAGGATTTCAGGGTTACAGCTATTTTAGACAATAGACAATGAAACATTTTCTGCATATACACTTTATTTGGGGTGAATTGGGAGATATATATACACGTGTGTGTGTGTACACCTCGGAGAGTGGGAAGGGGTTCTTCTTAGGGTAAAGTTTCCCTAGCTGAAGTTTAAAGTTGGGAGCAGGATACTTCATTTGCTTGGAGAGGCACTCCAGGAAGATGAACTTGTACTTTTATCAAGGATTACACAACATTCCTCAGGTAGAAGTTTGGGGTTGGGATCCCCAGATCAGGCAGAGAAGAGGAAACCCCAGCAAAGTGGCATGCAAACCATCTGTTTTCTCCAGTATTAGAGACCAAATCCAGGATCTTACAGCAGATAAATGGTCCCCACTGCCGATCTCAGCTCTGTGCCATGACCTTGGCCCTGGGGAAGCATTTCCATCTTTTACTAGGCATCTTTTAATTTAGAGGAATAAATGAAATGGGCTATATGTTCTATAATGGTCTACCTAGTTAGCTCAGCATTTGACCCATTCCTTTCTGAATATTCAACAAGATCAACTGCCAGGAATGGTTTTGTTGTCATCTGATCCTAATGCCCAGACTTACCTACTAAGCAGGCAGCTCCCTCAGAATAGGCTGGCCAGCTGTTAATGTCAATAGTGAGGTTGCACACTTTGGAATATTTAAACATTTTTATGTATGTGGATGTTTGGCCTACATGTATGTCTGTGCACCATGTGTGTGCCTGGTACTCTTGGTAGCAGTAAATCCTTTGCAATTGGAGTTGAAGACGCTTATGAACTGCCAGGTAAGTTTTGGGATGAGAACCAGGGAGTTCTGGAAGAACCAGTGCTTTTATTTCATGTATTCACCATTACTCTCTTTAGACACACCAGAAGAGGACATCAGACCAGATTTCAGATGGTTCTGAGCCACCATGTGGTTGCTTCGAATTGAACTCCAGTCCTCTGGAAGAGTAGTCAGTGCTCTTAACCACTGAGCCATCTCTCCAGCAAGAACCAGTGCTTTTAAATGCTGAGCTGTCTCTCTAGTTATATCCTCACAGATTGCGTGTTTTAAAAGTATATGTTAGAGCTATACACAGCCAACAAACTTCATTACTTATACAAAGAAACCAAAGCTACCAAACCCTTCATTTAAGAAGCATTTTCTTCCAGGATTAAAAAAAAAGAAGAAGGACACATAGAACAACAACAAAAAAAGACACAAAATATCTGGTCCATCTTTAGGAAACTTGAAATCGAGTAGTTTGTTCTTAAAAGAATAAAATGGTTTTGTAATTTAAAACAAAACAAATGCCAGACAGTCCAGTTCCCTGAGGTATACAGAATCATTAAGGAAACATTAGTTCCCACGAGTCACTTTTGAGGATGTCTGGCTATGGCCTGAAAAGCCGGAAAGGGATAATGAAGTTGAGGATTGGCTTCACAAAGATGCTGTTAGGAGCTCCGTCACCATGTCTGTTGTCTGAGGGTGTTTCATTCTGCCATAACAAAATATCTGAGACCGAATAACTTATAAACAATAGAAATTTATTCCTTACAGTGATAGAGGCAGTGAAATCGAAGGTAAAAACACTGGTCAATTCAGTCTCTGATTCCAAGTTAGTGCCTTTATCATGGAGTCTGTCCTCTTTCAGAGACGAGGATGTGTGTCTTCACATAGTAGGAGCACAGACAAAAGAATAAGAGCTACCCCTATGCTTTTCTTGTCGTAGTATTAGTTCACAATGGGTCTTTGTGACATTACACCTTCCGTTAGACCCCACCTTGCTTCCTCTAAGGGACTTCACAGATTTTATCTAGGTCTCCCCTGAGCACCTGAGCCCCTAAGCTGAACCAACTGTGTCAGGAGAATGTAGAGACCCATGTGGCCATTGGCTGATAAAGCCGATGGCTTTTCTTTCTTGTGTATAGTTCATTTTACACTATGAGTGAATCTGTCTTCTCTAAAGGTCCCATGTCTGGTTCAGCCACAATCTACACAGCTCAGCCTGTTCTTTGGTTTTTGTGTCCTGTCATCTCCCTTCTTGAGATATTTATTTTTCGTTATTTTGAAAGCCACTTTCATTTGAAAGCTCCCCCACTTTCAATCTGTGTGATTCAGAAAGCTTGGGGCTGTGCTTGCCCTCTCTCCTCAACTGCCCACCCTATTCAATAATACCCAGCATTATTCTGGATGATTCTCTCAGCTCAACCAGTCAGATGATTATAAACCCAGCTGTGGCTTGCTTTCCAAAGTCCCTCCTGCCTTCCCACTTCCTGTTGTACTCTCCCAAGCTTGATAATCAATACCCTGGCTCTTCAGTTTATCCTCACGCTTCACCCGACACATCTTCCATGTCTCTCTCAGGCTACAGTCCTGTCCATTCTGCTCGGCATAGTGGCATCGTGCTGCCACCTCAAGCATAAATTCTTCTATCTTACTTTTAAGCATCTGGAAATACGCTTAAGCTAAATCCTTTTCAACAATTAACTCTCACTATTCTGAGAACTGGCCACTTTCTTTGTTAATCCTCTCTTCTCCCACACCTAATACTACTACTTTTTGTCCCTAACTGATACCCAAAAGTCCACCTCTGCCTTACCTCGGATACTGGTAGATTAAGAACATCCGTCTTCCCCATCAGACGTTGAGACGCTTCTCCACAGTCCCTGTACCTGTCCGTGGAAGGATCTTGATTACAATAATGACGGAGAACATCAAATCACAATTACACAGAACCTACCCTTTGCCATGTTTTCCAAGAGCTCTGTAGATGTTACTCTCTCAAAGCAACGCTGTGAAATAAACACTACTGGTCTCATTTTACATACAAGGATACAGGCTGGAGTTATTGAGAAATTAGATTTCATTGGAAGTGAATAGAGAAATAGAGACTGAACCAGGGGTGCTGGAGACAACGGCAATGATGAGCAACAACGGCACTGCAGGCTCTCTGGGACTCATATTTCCGAGCTCTAGGCTGGGGTTCTAAATTCTACTGCCTCTTCTCCCTGACTGTGGGGCTACTCTCCCAACTCTCCTGCCTAGCCTAGACTCTGTGCCTTTCTTCCATCCCAGGCTTCCTGTCCCCCTGCCCTTCCACAAGGTCTCCACTCACTACTTCTTGCTTCTTTTTGTCCCACTATTTTTTTCTCCTCCACTACTGTGGAGTGGTGGGCTGAGAGACAGCAGGGTACCCAGTTGAGCCTGCTTCGAAACCAAGAGACCCTAAAGGGACGGTAGAAGTTTGGCGGTGCTCCTGGGCCCCCTGGTTCCTCTCACTTAGCTTCAGCCCTCCAAAGCCCCTCCCACAGAGAGAGGTCTGCGGCCATCAGTCACATAGAAACAGTGCCTGAGGCTCGCCCACATGTAGATGAGGTATCTCCAAGCTCTCAGACCAAGCCAATAGGAGTTACCTGCTGCTAGACCCTAACCCACCCCAAAACTATATATAAAAATCCTATTCAGGAGAAGTAAAGGTGTGCAAGAATCATACCGGTTTTGGAGAGTTTCTGTCGCAAGAGCTGTAACACTAACCCCTGGGGAGAGATCTGCTCTCCCGAAGGGGCTTCAGGACCCTTTTGGTGCTCCTTGCTAACTAGTCAGCTTCTCACAAGCTCAGCCTGGACTGATTCAGCACAGCACGACAGGTGCAACACTTAGGAGCAACTGGGTGGCAACAGCAGAGATGCTGTCTCTGCTGCAGCAGAGGTTGCGGAGGTGATTCCTCCTTCCTGCTCGAACTCTATCCCCTTGGCCTGAACCCTGGCACCTGGCCTGTCCGGAGATCTTTGTGGAAAGCCTTCGGGCACCAGCACCCACACACTACCATTAACTGTATGCTGTGTTATATCACATGTATGGACTAATGTCCTTTGTGAATATATGTGTGTGTGTGTGTGTGTGTGTGTGTGTGTTTATAATTGTTTATTTTACTAGATCTTACAAATTACCACAGCTACAGCATCCTATGGTTATTTGGGTTGTTTCATCTTATGAGACAGGGTCCCATGTTGATCATGCTGGCTTAGATATTGCTGTGTGTCAAAGGATGGTGCTGAACTCAGGATCCTCCTGCTTCTTCTTCACAAGTGCTATGATCGAGACACATGCCACCACACCCAGCTGAGCTCCCTATTTTTAAATGTCTGTGATATAATATCATCCAGCAAGAGACTCAACTAGTTTCTTCTTGCTCTCACATTTCAAAACTTCCTTGGGGAGCCCATATTTTCATCCATTAACTAATGCATTACATTAACAATTACATTGCTGGAGGGTTTTGTTTGTTTGTTTGTTTGCTTGCTTGCTTGCTTGCTTGCTTGCTTAAGCTGGGAGACACTTGTCCATCCACCAGGAGCTCAGAGTAGCTTACCAATTTAATGCAATAAATTACCATTGAGTAGGTGATTATTTATAGGAACACAGACAACTTGTCAGTGACTACACTAGTGACATCTCTACCTTTCATAGTGACCATTTCCAAGTTATTCCTTAAAGTGACAACCTATCTATAATTTATAAAATAACCTTAACCAGACACCCAAACCCAAGGGATCAGGCTGATGACCCTCCTCAACTTCTTCCTGCTGAATATCAGTGATGAAAATTCTTTAAAGGGGTGGGGATGGGTAGAAAAATTAGAAAATTTGGTTAGACTTAAGAAAGCTAGTTCTAGCATCTGTTATTTAGTCTCTGTGTGCTTAGAAGGCTCAGGGCTTGACTGAAGCTCTGACTGGATCTGTCTAAAAGGCTGAATGAATGGAATCCATCAGGAATCGGCAGCAATTTCTGAAGCCGTTCTGGAAGCAAGTCTCTAGACAGCATCAGGAGGCAGAGGTCTGGAACAGCAGGTCATTTCAGTGTCCCCACGGATGAATCTTGTCAGAGCTACATTCTGCAAATGCTAGACATTCACAGGTAGCCAACACTTACTTCTTGGGAAAGCAGTGGGCATGGAGGGAGAGACTGACCCCACCCCAGGTGTCTTCCTCAATTTCTCCACTTTTAGTTTTTGAGACAAACTTTCTTGCTACATGGGAATTCAGCAAGCCCCAGCAAGCCCCCTGTCTCTGCCTCCCAACATTGGGTATTAGATACATGTGCTGCCACCCCAGATGTTTACATGGACCCCAGGGCTGCAAAGCTGGGATTTTCCTGGGCTACAAGCACTTTACCAATTGAGCCATCTCCTCTAACCCCAAACTCCCCTTTAGGAGCATGTGTTTTAGACACAACTGTTTTTGGGAAAAGCTGTCTAAGAAATAGAGAGGGCTAGAGTAATGACCAGGAAGCTATGATGTTCTAATCAGGATGCAAACTTGGTATTGTCATTACCTCCAGGAGCTTCTTAGTTAAAGTTTCTATTGCTATAAAGATACCCCATGACCATGGCAACTCTTATAAAGAAAACCATTCAATTGGGGCTGGCTTACAGTTGCAGTGGGCTAGTCTATTATCATCATGGTGGAACGCATGACAGCATGTAGAAGGAGCTGAGAGTTCTACATCTTGATATGCAGGCAGCAGAAGGAAACTGTATGTCACACTGGGCATGGCTTGTGCATAAGAGACCTCACAGCCCACCCCTACGGTGACACACTTCCTCCATGGCTATATTTACTTCAACAAGGCCACATCCCATAATGGTATCACTTCCTATGGACCAAGCATTCAAGCACATGCTCTATGGGGCCATACTTATTCAGACCACCACAAGGAGCCTGTGTTCAATACCGCAGTTATGTTTTTGTCTGTGAGCATCACCTAAAATATCTGCTCCCCTATCCAGAACCATTCCTTCATCCATTGTTCCAGGATAATGGGACACAAGTTTATAAAGCAGTAGGCAGGCAGGAATGTGCAAAATTATCTAAAATATTCTTCAGTTGAAACCAAAACCCAATGAAAATATACGAAGTGAGAGTAGCAGGCACTTCAGCCATCTGTCTTGAAAGGCATTCACACCCTTAGAGCAAATCCAAAGAAGGAAAAACACCAAGTTTTGGGATCCTGCCCAGGATTCTTTTCTTCTAAATATAGAAACAAATATTTAAGTCCCTGTGCCTTTGCACCAGCTGTCCAGGTCACCCCCATGGTTCTGCCTTCCCACAAGTCAACTGCTGCATCTCCCTGGGCAGAGAGCTCTCTTCACCTATGCTGACGCATTCAGTTTGGTTCCGTTCAATTATGCAGGGATCCGGGAAAGAATGCAGCATTCAGACCAGACACGGTGAGCCGCTTAGCATTTTAGAATGTTTTCCAGATCCTAATGGCCCATCAATGACATCAAAGTGGAGAGTTTCTATAGTTGCTTCATCTTGAAAGGCAGTTTAAGTTTAAGTCCCTTAATTATTTACTATCAGTACAGAAAATATCCTTGGAGACTTTGACATGAAAGGGAAAGTTAGCCTAGGCAGACTGTATAAAAATAGGGCAATGGGGATAAAGGTCCACAGCCAGGATAGTTTCTCTATCCACAGTGACCACTGTCTTGCCCCAGACATCCATGGTGATTATATTGACGGTTGAGCCACAGCTGACTCCAGGGGTGATGCCAACCATCTGGCATGTACATCCGGCAAGTCACCAGTAGACATGGCCCTGGAGCATCTCAGACTAAGTCTTCCCAGAAGGAGGCCAAGTGGGAGTGACATCATTTTAATTTGATAATTAAATAATCGTCACGTATTTTATATTACCAACAGATGAAATGGAGATTATGAGGCAGCAGATTAAGCCTCTAATATTTGCCTTCCTTTTGAGCTATGAAAATACTCTGACAAGGGTTGCCCTGAGCGGCTCTATGTTTTGGTAATGATGCTTCTTTATCTTCATTTGTTGTAAGGATTCTGCAATGCTTGCATTTACACAGCTCCATTTCCAAACATTTCCAGTCATCACATTCATGAGGCGATAGTAAAAGTAGCTTCCAAGTAAATGGATGCTTGAAGATAGTTATCACTGTGTGGAACTCATGGGAAGAAATATAAAAGATCTATCCCAGCATGAAGAAATATCACTGGTGATATGCTCACTATCTCTGGTCCAAATTATGCACATGTTCCCAGATTCCTGTCATTTGTATGGGTCAGTTCGTTCTTGGGTTAGTAAAATAGCTATTTGAGAAAGATGCCTGACTGGATGTGCATAGGAAAAAAATGCTGCTTGATTGCAAACACCTTACCCTGGATATTTGTGTGCCACACACAACCATGGCTGATAGGGGACTTGGCTCTCGTTTGTTTGCAATGGCCATAACAAACACTTAAGAGAAAGAATGCCTCTTTCTGGTAGCTTCCACCTGCCTATTTCTCCAGGTAAATATACCATCGAGAAACAGCAGGCACTCCCGTTGAGTTATCTGGGAAGAAAACAACTATCCTTGATGCTGAAATCTATAGAAAGTTCTGTCTTCTTGTTGACTTTGGCTACCTGACACTCAGGGTCAGTTTTAGTAAAGAAAATACACTGTGAGGTAGATTTATCTTCCAAGCCATTAAGCAAGTGTTGCATGGAAAAGAAGCAGAGCTTCCCAGTTTTAAAATGTGACCTCTGAAACTCAGAGACATCCCGCAGCTGCCACGTCCAGGATCCCACCTCCCCTGCTTCACAAAGGGTTCCATATTTTGCCAGTAATAAAATTTTATTAGTAACATGTCAAATATGTCGTAAAATACAGTTACCTTTCTTCTTCCTCCCAGCTTAAAAAAAAATCCAATCAAAACTTCGAACCATGACCCAAATATTTTTAAATGTGAAAAAAGACATATTTTAGGTTATGTAACAGATACACATTTCCCCAAAATAAATGTTGTAGAACGCCATCTGCTCCGCATCTGAGAGCATTCCCACGGAGCCAGACTTCTGCTGCTCTCCCTTCATTAACTGGTTATTATGACACAGGATTTCACAATAGCGATACCAAGAACTCATGACCAGAAGAGAACCTGACGAAAACGCTTGCCATGCTCAAACTAGACAACTTATACAACTCTTCATTTACATTAATCCTTCTCCATCCCGTTACTGTGACCTCCCTAACCTGGGAAAAGAAGGGGGGGTCCCTGGCAAGGGCAGGATCTTGTAAAGAACAGAACTCAAATAGAGTTTGAGCCAAGGGGTAAAGAAAACAACCCAGAGCCACTTTCTAGCTTGGAGCTGCCAACACCCGGAATCTTCGGTTTGACATAGAGTACTTTGAACTACTGTTACAGATTTGACCAAGCAAGAGATTGTCAAAGTCTTGTTAACTTTGAAAGCTTTTACACTTGCTCCAGTGTTGCTATGTGGAGCTCCCGTGAGGGAAGAAATCCATTGACTGGTTAACCAGGACAGAACTCTACCCATACTCCACTTATGCATTTGGTTTGGATCCAAACTTCCAACCATCAAAATCAATTTCCATGCATGTTACACTGTGTTATATTCGTGACTATTTGGGACAAATGGCTTTATGGCTTTGTGATACTTCTTTTGGCCATTTATTTCCTTCCCTCTGTGTTTTTCCCTCAGACATGGTTGCTGCATATGGCCCAGGCTGATCTCTAATTCACAATACAGCTGAGGAGAACCTCGAGCCCCTGACCCTCTTGCCTCTACCTTGTACACACTGGGACTGCAGATATGCGAGGCCCACACCCATCTGTTTTATGTTTCTTAGAAAGTGGGGGAGGGAACCAACCAAAAGCGTGCTATAGAAGAGAGACGTGGGCATCCACACGTATGCTTACATTAGCATTTTCATCTTGAAATTACAAATAACCTTCCTACTCAAAATAGAGTTTACTCAGGAATATTGACAAATGAAGACATGGGTCCTATTGAAGACTTACAGAAAAAGAACTGCAGTTTTAACAAGACCATTGGGGAACTGAATGTCCAAAAGCATTTCAGAAGTACCAACGCAGAGGAATGTTCTTAACTCAGCCAACTGTATAAAGTAAGCCTTGAGAAAAGACAGAATTATCTTCATGTGGAAATTTTGTCCCAAAACGTAACAATTTTTAGGCATGATTCACTTTTTCAAAAAAAAATGGCACTTGTCATGTGGCTAATGTATAGTAATAAAGTTTAAGATTATGTAAGTTGACATATATTACATAAAGTTCTTGAATTATATACAATCTTTGTTTTTCTCAGCAAAACATAACTATTACACTGAATTCTAGAAACAAGAAAACTACCTTACCTCACAAGTACTCGGTGACTAAGTATGGTCACTTTTTGTAAAGAATTGTGTTCAATCAGTAATGTTACTGTGAATGTATTCTGGTTTGATAAACTCTGAAACTCTTTCTCAGAAGAAGTCAGCCAGGATTTTAAGCTATTATTCTCCTATGTGTATCTCTGGGCAGATCAATGTCCATGTAAGAGAGAATGGACAGAAGACGGGGGATTAGGGACAAGAGAGGCAGCTCGTGGGACAGAGAGAAGATGGCTTCAGTAATCGGTGTTTAAAAAAATCTTCAAATCAAAAGACAAATGAGCAAAGGCTGCCTTTCTGACTTCATTACACCAGACCCAGCTTTTAGGCTGTGGTCTACACATTATGGTGGTCCTTTACAGATTTCCTTGACATTATTATTAACCTGATTCACCCTGTAAAAGAACAAGAAACTAGAGAGATGGAGGAGTTGTTGTATGCTTGAATTTGTTTCCCTACTACCTCCCAAGGAAACATCTCAGAGGTGAGTGTAGACCAGCCATTACCCCACAGAACAGAGACATCCTATGCTTGCCAGCATAAAATATGCTGTAAAGCACAGTGTGTGTGTGCATCCCTCTCATGAACTGCTCTGCGTAAAACTCCCTCTTCCCTGTGCATCTTACCACCTGCACACACTTTTGGAGAAAGATGTTGAATAACCATTCCAGTTTGGAAAAGAAGAGGCAAGTGTCAAATTATCTCAGTCATCTTATAGGGAGACCGAGCAAGGTGGCTGTGTATCACTCAGGTCATGTCCGCAGCTCAATGTTCAACCGTAAGAGAGTCTCAGTGAGTGCCGAACTATACTTTGTCTGAGTCCCATGGCACCGACCTGCTTAATCTTGAGATGTGCATTAAAAATGATCCATGCATTTCAATATATGCATTTGTACATGGCCTCAGGATTCAGCATCTCCTCCAGCTGTAGTGTCTGGTTTTCTTTCACTAGTCTGTCCACAGTCAGGTTCAGCAGTGATTTGGGGTAATCCCATGTTTCAGGCTGTTCAAATCTCATCTGTGCCGAGTCGAATCTAAGGTTAGGCATCATTGCTGAATGAAAGAGAGAATCCATCCATTCAGACAGCAAGTATTTTATGTACAGTGGACACAGGAGAGAGAACGTGAGTGCAGCAAGCAAACGACCCTTGCATGGAATAATCTATTCTTTCACTTAGGGACCCTGCCTGGTCCTCTGATTTTTCTCCATTTTTCTCATCTCCTTTTCCTTGTGTCTGTGTGTTCTTCTTTGCCAGGTTTGTGTGTGTGTATGGGGTGGGGAGGTGTCTGTATGCATATCTGTGTATATATCTATATGTCTGCCTATGTGCCTGTGCATATGTATCCATGTGTGTCTCTGCTTCTCCATCTCTTTGTGTCTATTTCTCTCATGTGAGTGTGTGTGTGTGTGTCTATATGTCTGTGTGTTTGTGTGTGCACACTTGGATGTGTCTCTGTCTCTCTGTGTGCATGTGTGCATGTGTGTATGTGTGTGTGTGCATCTCTGAGTGTATCTGTGTGTGACTATGTGTGTGTGTGGTTTTGGTATTTCACAGAACAACAATGACACTCAGATTGCTCATCTCAGTTCCCCTACCCTAAGGACTGCTTCTGTCTCCAAAGGAAGGATGGCTAGAGTCAAGAGAGCTGTAACGGGTACTGACACCATCCATAGTGAAACATGCAGAAGTCATGAACAAAGCAAACCTGGATAGAATCTCTCTATATCCCAGTATGCCCTGGTAAAATCACAGCCATCCTCAGACTAACTCAGGAAAGTCTGCAGAATTTAAATACAAGTTAGAAAAAAATCAAGATAACGCTTGTCAGTTCCTTATCTATCAGCTGTTTATTGGGGGAAATTATTTGCACTAAAAAGTATTTTTAAATAACCTGTTTTTAAATCAATGCATATTGAAATAAAAGTAGAATCACAAATACCACTGGCTTCTAAGACAGCTTATATACGGATGTATATATAGATCAAAGCACTCAGGTATGAAGTCTTGAAATAAAATGTATTTTTACATCTGTTAATGGTTCTTTGTCCTGGAGTTCTGGCTTTGTTTAATGTTTCTGACATACAGGAAATATTACAAATTTACACTTTCTTGATGATTTTTCCTTCTCCTTTCCCTTCTATCCCAAAATATGCATATTTCTATACTTAGCCAATGTAAGGATGTGCATTTTTAAAATGTCACACCTGTTAGTATTGGTGGCCTCTTCTTAGAGACCTTGACATAAGCCACATCAGGTGTGCATGTCAGTAAAAACTTAAAAAGCACTAGATAATTGATTCTATTTTTACACTTATAATGGCATACTAATCTTATCAAATTTTGGAGTTTTGGACTAGCCTCTATTTTAAATAAATCAATATTTTTTTAAAGAAGTTTTCTGAGAAATGCAGCCTTTTATAAGCAATGAAATAAAAAATATTAAAAGTCTGTGCCAAATCTCACTCTTCAATTAAATCCAAAATATTTTAAATGCTTATATATGAATTTCAAAGACATCTCACCATTCATACTGACTTGTCTGTAAGTCTTTTCCTCTTATTATAAATTGTACTTTATTCTAAAGTGCTTTTCTTAATGTTGAATGACAAACCTGGCACTTGGACCCACTGGGCATCTTTATAGTCTTGCACAACGCAAAGCAGTTAGAGCCCCTGTATTCTCTGAACAAATTACTTCAGTGATTCACCACAGGCCAAGTGTGGTATCCCAAGTGTGGTAAGGTGTGACCAGCCTGGTTACAAGCCAGTGCCTCAACTGGGGATGACATCATGTTGCCAGTTGCCGTGCTTGAGTTGCAAAAGCTTGATTATCTTAATTTAGCATCATATCCCCATCTGTCATCGTTCTGAACAAAGCTCAGAAAGCACACCAGTAAGCGAATCGTCATGAAGCCCTTAGCAATATTTCCGCAGCACCTCTGCACTCCCCGGTTTAGAATCTTACCTTTGCTAACTTTACTGCCATAGTCTCCCTAACACTAATCTTTGAGTCTTTGGTATTTTCTTAAATACACCTTTGGCACCTAGTTTTCCCAATCTATTTTATCAATAACAGTTCTTTAAATGAAATACTCCATAGGACAAAAACTTTCAGACCCTGAATTCAGACATCTCACTCGAACCTCAAGAACACGATGACTCACTTCCAGCCATCTCATAACCTCCCCAACACGTTAAATCGTCACCCTTCAACTGTAAAACATAGGAACTTATCTACAAGTCTCTCCCCAAAGGCAGTCTCCGACATTTTCTTAAGTGGTAAGCGATCGACTACTGTACAAAAATCAGTGCAATGTTTCATTCCGGCACCTGTGTGAGCTCTCAGCAAGGTGAAACAATAACAGCACGTCTAAATTCTGTTATTCTCACCAACTTTCCAGAGCAGGTTTTTAAAACGTATAAACCTACTAAAAACATGTTCTTCCTGCCTACCCTTTTCCTGAGCTTCACAGCCTATAAGAAAAAAAAAAGGTTCATAATAAAGTTTAAACTCTTAAAGGCCCATCACAAATTTTAATCAACCCATAGAACTTAAAGATGATCCTATATGCAATGCTAATTTATTACATTTCACTCTTAAAGAAAAAGTCTGTTAAGACCAACTAAGAATAATCACCACCAACGACAAAAACAAAAGTAGATGACCTTGGGGGGGGGACACTCCAGTCACTACAGTCAACAAGAAAGCTGCAGTCTGTGCTGGCCCCATCCTGAACTCATGCTTAAGGACACTAATGACAAACAACCATCCGGCACAGTGTTTGACAATCCAAAGCATTTCCGAAGGAACGAATCTCATCGAGTCAAGAACATTAGATTCATTCCACCTTTAACCCTCAGGGTCACAGAATTATCAATGAGCGTGTCAGAATTTAGGCTTAAGAATTTTAATCTAACAGGTTGACCAAATACCAATCTGTTTCTATCTCAAAAACAAACAAACAAACAAGAAAACAAAACAAAACCCACCACCACCAACAAAACAAAAAAAACCAAAAACCCCTTTCTTCTAATGCATCAGTCCACTGCTTTATGATAAAAATGGGCATATTTCCATTCAATGTGATGGCACTAGGGGTTGCTGGGTAATACCCATCATCCTCTCCCCTCGGTTCAGCATGCATCTCATCATTGAGATCAAGTGCACTGGTAATTAGTGTTTTCTATTAACATCTTCACTATAAACAGTTCAGGCATTTAGAAACAAAGTATCAATGAACTTAACAGTTACTTTAATTCATTTTATAAATGAGCAACTGAGAATTTTGCTCCAAGTGGTCACCAGTGTAGCCCATCCCATAGATGGCATTCTCCGAAGTATAAGGCACAATGTGGTAGGAATGCAGCTCTTCATAGTAGAGAGACTGGGAACAGCACTCCTGTACCATAAACTTCAGCCGTTTTCTTGTATCAGAATAAGCAGTCTTATAGCAGGGAGCTTCCTTGAAGTATTCATAGCTCTCTTTCTCCGTCTCTAGGTGTATCTTCCTCAGCAAATTGTTAATTAACACAGACCTTCTTAGGTAGGTTTCTGGGTCTTCAAGAAATCTGAGCTTCTCCAGAGAAAGTTTGAGGATACAAGTCCTGTCTTCCGGTAATATCAGGTGCTAGGAAGCAAACAGAGCTGTTACTCTCCACACAAGACAACGAAAACTAGTGCTTTGTGCTACCAACGACATTTGGGAGGGAGACTTGGGAGAAAAGTAAACCCTTACTTTTGGAAAATACCCATGGTAATCTTGATGTAAATCTTCTTCTTCTGCATATTTTCTCTTAAAGTAGGCTACTTTCGACGTTGTTAATGAATATGGTAGTACTTCTCTTGGATAAGCTAAAACAGAAAAACAGTTGGAGAAAGGTCAGGCGGCATTGTGGCAAAGAGCATTTCACTAGGTGGAGACCATTCATAAGCAGAAATCCAGCCCACCCCAGAGATCGCTGCCTGTTCACCAAACAGCACTGTCATCGGCAATTGTGTTAAGATCAAACTACCACAGGCAGAGAAATGCCATTTCAGACACCAAATAGATAGTTGAGTTTAAAGTTCTATGTTCATTTCCTATGCAACCCCAGAAATCAAATTCAATTATGGTTTAATTTTGTGCCTTTTTGTGCCAAAACATTCCCAAGTTTGAGACTGATACACAAAATATAGAAAAGGTTATGTAATTTTCCCTCATTCTGTTTGTTAACTGTTGCAATACTCAGGGGAAAGTTGAAGCTTCTAGGCTAGTCAAACTGACATAAAACAGTTGGTGCCCAATTACACCTTTAAGCGTAATGGCATAATTCCTAACAACAGTGAAACATTTTGTCCTGAAACCCACAGATAAATGTAGCCTTCACCCCTCATCAAGGAACCTTCTCTTTGTAACAGAGGGAGACCACTACAGAAAACCACAGCCCATCAAAAAGTACAGGGTTGTGGAGCCAACGGACACATCAACAAGACGCGCCCACACCTAAAGCTCAGGGAACATTGCAGAAGAGGGGGCAGAAAGGTTTTTAGCACCAGGGGATCGGGGAGCTTGCTGTAAGACTGTGTCTCCTAGTAACATCAGAAGCTACACAAAGTCTCACCAACATGACTGTCCAAATGTGAGCTCAGCAAGGATGGACATGTCAAAGTGGACAGAGAAAAGCCCAAGAGATATCAACCCTACACAAAGAAAGAACTATAGGCAACTTAGGAAAGCTGGGAGTGGGAGACATGGTCCACCCTAGGGAAGGTCAGACCAATTGTCCAGTGCCAAATGTGCCAGCCATGTAAATATATGTACAAGTAACATCATATGAACTAAGAAAGTTATATATACAAATATATATATGCCATGCAAAAAAAACTGATAAAAAGAAAGACTGTGAATTTGAAGACAAATGGGAGGGGTGTTTGGGAAAGTTTAGAGGAAAGAAAAAGAAAGGAGAAATGTTGTAATCAAAATACAATTTCAAAAGTAAACAAATTTTAATTAATTGATATAATGGTCCTGACATTTAGCATAATTGAGGTTAATAATGAGATGAGAGAGAATATATATAGCAAAATTGACTGTAGTGTAATATGCGAAAGTAGAAAACCTTTGTTTACTCCCTGAAAATGGGACTACAGATGAAGATTCTGACGTTAAGGAAAGACTGTTTAGAGGTCGCAGATTTCCAAAGGAGTTCCCACAATGTACTCCAGATGGCGCTGTGGCCACAGAAAGGAAGCAAGATCAACACAACGGATTCCAATTCAAGGCAGAGAGAATGTAGAAAGCAGAATCCCATTTGCTATTCATTCAACCGCCACGGTCCAGGGTGGAAAGAAAGCTTACATTCGGACTTAGTTTACTTCACCCTAACCCAATAGTTCTGTTTGAACCATATGATTCACAAAATGATTAGCATATAAAGACATATGGGTTAAATAAATTTACACTGGCATTTGATGCTTTCCCTCTAAACTCAAGAGTTTTTTACCGGCTTAAATACTGCAAATATGCTCTTCAATAACCTGCTTTCCCTAGTGTTTCCTTCATCTCGGAGCCATGCCTGCAGAGCTTCACACAGCTCTCCTGCAGCTGGATGCTCTTCCTGAGCCAGTAAGGAAAGCTACATACCTCGCCTCAAGCATCCCAAATTCACTTCTGTCACTGTGGGTTTTAAACCCAAGAGAGCCTTAAGCTAGTGTGGGCATGTTTTAAGGAATCCAGGATTCAAAGCACTTGTGCATCTGACCTAAAGGAGGTAGCGCCGTGATAGGACGCGTAGCTGAAGCTCCGTGCACACGGTTCCTGGATTTGATGAACAAAGCACAGCTTGTGTACATTTTTCACTTATTTGAAAGGGTTAGGGGAAAAAAATAAAACTGATCAAACACATAAATCAAATGAATCCACCCCCAAACCCAGTTTTCTCTCGTTTTTCTTTTTCTTTTTGTGTTTGTTTGTTGGTTTTCTTTGTTAAGATACAGAAACTGCTAGAGTTACATTGAAAGCTATTAATCAGACAACTAGATAACAAAATTTTTGTTTATCCCTTATGATAATGACTCCTATTGTGTGTGTGCACACATGTACGAATATATGTGCATGTGTGCCCGCCTCCGTGTGTGTGTGTGTGTGTGTGTGTGTGTGTTATATGGGTATGTATGTGTTCCTGCTTGTGTACATCTACATACAGGTGTACAAATGTGTGTGCATGTGCAAGCAGAGGCCAGAGTCAACATGGGTTTTCTTCCACAATTGATCTCCACTTTACGCATTTGAGTTGGGGGCTTGCACTGAACCTGGACTAGCTACCGTGATCCCTTGTGACCTCTTACCCTCGTCTTATTATCATTCAGATTGTAGGTCCTTGCCACAGCCTGGCTTTTACATGGGCGCTTGGGCTCCCAAACCCAGGTTCTCATGCTCATCCAGCAAGCACTTTACATGCTGAGCCATGCATGTCCTCTATTCCTCTTTGATTGTCAGACTAACTGATGTAACAGTGGTTCTCAGATGTTAACAAGGATCAGAAGCTCTTGTAGGGCTTCTTAACTACTGGGCCCTTCCCTCACCTTTTCAGTGGGTCTAGAAGGGAACTTTTGCACCCAATCCAACTGAGATCTATACCAGAGAGCCTGGGACTACATTTTGATAGCCCAATTATTACAGCACCAGGCAACTGTACTAGTGGGCCCTAAAAGTTGAACTCAGCCAATCAACTGACAGCCAAACAACTGGGTTGATTGATATTGTTATTGTGGTTATTGCCTCCCTTTATCAGCTTGGGTGCTTTTTTTTTCCACCATGAACAAAGCCTGCTCACATTTTAATTACACAGTAAAGAATAAAGTCCATTTTCACCAGGAGTCCCCAGGTTCACTTAAAAGGATCAGTGCCTATTACTAACATTAGCACTTGGGCAGGTCACACTGTTTCTTGGCAGGATCTAATGAATTACTCTAGTGAAGGGAAGAGTGAGGAAAGACTTGGAAATAAGCAGCACAACCTTGCCGTAAGCAACATTGTTTCCATCTATACATGTGTCCTTTATTAGATATTGGCTTGCCTTACCATCTTCAGTATGCAGCATATGTAGCCATTCGTGAGTGACACAATGGACTGCAAATTGCAGCCTGGAGCACCAGGTATTAAATTTACCGTTCTGTCCTCTGCTCCCAACTCATCCTCCAGGGAAGCTACTTCAACTTAACAGATCAAGAGATAGATAGATAGATAGATAGATAGATAGATAGATAGATAGATAGATAGAT
>NW_021604585.1:3816481-3819452 GCF_004785775.1 Grammomys surdaster | reverse complement strand
GATAGATAGATAGATAGATAGATAGATAGATAGATAGATAGATAGATGCATAGATGGACGTAATGCATGGATGAATGAATAGACAGACAGACAGACAGACAGACAGACAGACAGACAGACAGACAGTTTGATTCTGGGTCACTATATTCCAGAAGTTACACTAAAATATAGAATGCAGCATACCCTGAAAATACAAAGCAAACACTCAAGAGATCTAGACCTGAGCCTGCTCCTCCTGGGCAAAGAAAGCTCTTAGTCACTCACTTTATTATTCCTGAGGAAACCAACACACACACACACACACACACACACACACACACACACACACACCCCACAGATGAATTGCTGAACACCTTTTGCAGCTGCTGTCAGTTTGGCAAGTCCCTCCATGCTGGCTGCCTGGCTCTTTGCAATGTTTTCCACATCGCTCTTTGGAAGATGGTTTTAGTCATTTTGGGGCTAAAGTATGTAGCCAACGTAAGTTGCTACATCTGTTACTTGCTGGATTAAAACTCAAAATCTTCTGAGCTGGCAGCTATGTGTTGGTCGTGCTTTTCAGCCTCCTCTGAGTGCAGATGAGGAAGCCAGGGCCCAGAAGAGACTCTAGCTGACAGGCAGTTGTGTAGCTAAGAGTTGGGGATCTGGAAGTGGGTGGAAGCATAGATTTTCTCTCTTGCTCTTAATTGTGTGACTTTAAACAAATTGCCTAAACTCAGCACAAATCTCATTTGCTCAGTGGGGTTGATCATGCACTGTGGCATCACATCTAATATATGGTAAGCCTTACATCAAACCACAGGTCTAATAATGAGCCAATAGACCCAGGCCAGTCTCACAAAACCCAAGTGCTCCCTACCTAAAGACCAGGTCCATCACCCAGCCCTTCGGAGAGGACAGTTATTAGTTGGAAACCTCCAGATAGCTCAGATGATCAAGGTAAAAGCCATTATACAAACCCCACAACAGCTCTGAGAGTGTGTTTCTGGTGTGTTACTTATTGGTTATACATTTTCAGCTAAAGGAAAAGAGGACTGACTTCTAAACATTTAGTTCATCTCCTGGATAATTCATTAGTGCTAATCTGAATATCCAAAGATGTTCACTTGCTGAGACTGAGTTGACAGACATAAATGTGTTTAAGTTCCAACAGCCAAAATAAAAGCTTCTAATTCACCTAAAATCCAAGGAAACAAACAAGACCAAAATGACTATATGCCTTTAGAGTCAGCATTCTGGGGTCTGAGAATAGTATACAAGCTACAAAACTGAATTGAGCTGAACCGGAGGTTTTTTTTTTCTGAAGCAAAATAGCTAATGCTGGTTTGAACATAAAAATTATTTTTAATGTTGTGACCTCTGGGTCACACCAAACGTCTGTGCCAGGCTCCGTGAATGTCACAGCGTAAGAGCTCAACAAGTAACACAACAAGAGCTCGGATCAGAGTGACCCGCCTGTCACTAGTGCTCAGGCAGGGCAATTCATACATGCGTCTTTAAATAAATGCTTAAAATGCAATTACAAACGATTGTTTCCTTACTGTTCTGCCTCTGCCTCCAGGCAACTGGAATCCTGTTAGCGTTCAAGTGATTTCATTTGGTAGGAGGCCCAGGGACAGTACATTAAAGAAACATCATCAGCAAATTAATTTATAAACACTTTGAAAGGGGCAGACAGCAGCAAAAGAACAATCCCCAGCTCAGTAATTTTTCTTTTTAGGTCAAAGGAGATACTCAAGAAAGAGTAAGGAGAGTATCTTAGAAGTCTTTAATTTTCCCAGTGTTCTAATAAACACATGGTAAAAAAAAAAATCAAGCTGAAGCCACCTGGTTAGAGGTAGGCATCCTAGAGAGACATCACAGAAGGAGCGGAGGCTGATCTGTACGGAGAGTACTCACTAACCACAGCCGATGTCCATCATAGATAAAGCGTGCTCCTACCTGTTCTCCTTTTGTGATGTTAGCCTGGCACTGTCCTTCAAAAAGTCTGTCTAAACCATGCTTAGCCAATAGGAAAAGTATCAGATGCCATAGTTTTTATCCTAAAGGCTATAAATACTTTGGTTTCAAAGTATCTAATCTAGATCTGGCAACGTAATTTGGTAGTAGAGCATTCAGCTTGCCTGCACAGGACTTGGGTTCAAACCTCAGTGTAGCCAGAAAAACACAAAACAAACAGCAACAATGAGAATTACCTCATCTGACCCATTAGCCCTGCTCTGCGGTCTTGCTGCATGACCTAAAGCACTCCACCAGGACAAAACTCAGCTCTGTAATTTGTTCTGTGTCTTCAGGAAAGAGTCTGTTTTTTTTCTTTTTCATGGGGGAGGGGGGATAACTTTCAGTTTGCTGATTTGTATGTTGTTTAGCTGAGATGATGCTTTAAAATCACTTCCTTTGGCGTCTGTTACATGTGCTCCTAATCATTTCAATCACTGTTACTTATTATTGTCGTGAGCCTTTTTCAAAACATGAATATATATATATATCCAACTCAGAATTATATGTAGGACATTTATGCCTTTGTTGGTGTGAACCACGAGTTGCATAAAACATTCATGAGTGTGTTCATGAAGGCAGACAACAGGAACAAAGTTCAAGGCTGCACTACCCTGCTTTCCCTGGACATAAAGCTTTGCTGATAGTTGACAGTGCTCTATCAGCTGCCTTCATTCTGTCAATACCCCCACAAACGCCCAGTACCTTTCTGTATGATATGCTCTATGGCAGCAGAAGTCGGCCTTAGCTTAGCTCTGAATCAATGGAGCAATCTGTTTCTTCAGACTTATCATCTACTCCAAGCACAATATTGATTTTATTGGCAGTTTCAGATTCTCAACAAGTTGCAGATTCTGGAAGGCTTTCTTAGGAACTTCCAGAGATACTGATGGCCAGTGATTTTTTTGAGGTAGCAGCAGCGTTGTCTGATTCCTGATTCCTGATTCCTGATTCCTGATTCCTGATTCCTGATTCC
>NW_021604585.1:3763366-3816471 GCF_004785775.1 Grammomys surdaster | reverse complement strand
ATTCCTGATTCCTGATTCCTGATTCCTGATTCCTGATTCCTGATTCCCCTGGCATAGTCCAAAGTGCAGACATGGACTATTGAACAGAGCACCAGCAATCCCACAAGCCCATCCTGTTCTACTGATCACTGAGCCAGAGAGAACACCATTAAACAAGAGGTGACCAGCCAGGCAATAAGGAAGTTATGATGCATCACAGCCAGCCTTCTCCAATAAGCTAGCCCTGCCAATGACTGAAGCCAAACAACAGTGAGCTTACAGAGTACATCTTGTGTTTACAACTCTCTGGGGGAATGGCCCCATTCCCTTCATCCTTCACCTCACAACATATGATGGACAGAGAAAGAAAATTGGCCAAGCAACTACCTTTCTGAATATGAAGCATCCAAAAATATCTCACTGATAATATCTAGAGAGACACTTTAACTCCTGTGTGTACCCATGGCCAGTGCCCAGAGAGGAGAGTTTTGACCCCTGACCTGTGGGTAACGGCCTTTTAGAGAGTCCTAAGCGGTATCATTCACACCGTCTTTTGTTATATATCACCCACCATCTTTTTATTGAGCATACCAACAACACCCTGCCCCACCAAGGCCAGGTTTGCTTCTATTGTCCATGGTCTGTGTGAAACTCAAGTCTGAACCCTCATTCACTTTCCCAGGAGTCCTTGCTCTGCTCTTGTGGGGCTTTATCAAACTCGGTCTTATGGTGTCTGATTTGAGTTCCCAACTAGAGGCTCTCTAGCAAAAAAATGATCTTTACCAGTGAGGTGCTTTTCTTCAATGGGTACGGGGCATCCTCGAATAGCATTGAATTCAAGCTCAGGAAATCCCACAAAGCCACTGGCTGTCTCACCCCTACATGGCACATAGCATTTACAGACAGAATTGAGCCTTTGAGCTCCTGGTTCCCACTTCTTTTCTAAAATACTCCCAGCTTTTTCATATTCTGACCCTTTGGATACGCACGTGAAGTCTCACAGACTCTCTCCTACAATCCTGCAGAGTTCCCAGCCTCAAACTTGTCTCTCTTCCCCATCCACTCAATCATTAATGTTTACAAGTCTCCTATCTCTCTCTGTTAGGAAGATTCTTTCTTAAGAATATAAAAGCAAATCACTGGGGTTTTTTTTTTCTAAATATAAGGCTCTCTTTTACAGTACTGAACACTGAACACAACATTAGTAAACCCTTACTGCCTTTCACTAATACCACCCTCTCAATGACCCCACTGAGAAATATTAGCAGAAATGGAATGGCTCTGTATCGGTATCTTTGTATAATTTTGACTGGGAAAAAAATGAAAGCAACTGTGTTAGAGTAAGAGGGGGAAGGAAACTACTACATGTATTTAAATAGATGACTTAATTTTAAAGATTACATGTAAATAAAGAAACTTAACAAGACTGGCTTCTGCAGGCCCCCAGGCCCAACAAGAAGGCAGGTTTCCCTTCCTTAGCCTCAATTCTGAGTTTGGTTAGTTCATGCTTGCCTCTGTTTCTGAAAAAGCTACTTTTCATTTTTATGCTTATATTTTTATTCTTGTATTTTTATATGTTTCATATTTCACTTCATATTTACATTTTCATGTTGACTTCAGAAGCATGTGCGATATTCTGGCAGTCTAAGCTGGCTGTGCGCTGGCTTTCAGGTATACTTGGGACTTCATTGTTTTCTGAAGAGCAAGGAGCCAGGGAGTAGAAGCCTTGATGGAGATTTCAAAGACCCCATTGTGTCTCAAGGCATCTTCGAAGCCTTACAGAAGTTTCATGACATGAATCCAAACATGAATGTTAATGTGCTCCTAAAAATTTCACCACAGATTGAGCCACTGGGGATGGAAGGCTGTCTCCAGATCTTGGCTTCATCCTTAAGCCCTTGTTTGCCCTGAGCTTGAGCTAGGCATCATATCCCAGACACACACATTCTTTATAGCCCAGAGTGAGCAAGCATGGATGGTAGCTACATTGATAAGGGTCACTACAGAGTCACTGTAGCTGTGAATCCACCAACATCACTAGGATTAAGTATTTTCTAGCTTCATAGTATTTACTTGTTAAAAAATACTTATGACTAAATACTATGATTTTAAAACAGACATATACATCTGCACAGTATATATTCCACATTTTGGACTTTCATGATGAAAGTCAAGACTAAATTTTGAGAAGTCCTTTGACTTTTTGATTGTAACGGTCATCTCAATGGATTAGCAAGTGTCATTCACAGACATTAAAGGACACAGGGGTTTTAAACTTCTATGTATATTGCATAAGAAACAGGGTATATTATATACATATACATATGCATATATATGTGTGTGTGTGTGTGTACAAATTACAAGACTAATGCATATATATACAAGAACTGATCATCACGGCCAAGAATGAGCCATGCACAAACACTTACACACCTCCTGGGAGACTGCAGTAAGTCTCACTTGTCTCCACAAATTTGTTTCTCATGATAAAATATGGTAATTATCGTGGGAGAAGAGTGGAGGGTGGCTGGTACTAAGCCAGTGAACAGTTTTTGGTGCTGTATATATTGCTATCTTAGCCTAACATTAAATGGATGATTTCAAAGTCTCATGACATTCATTAAAGCCACATGAAATCAGAACAATGTTTTGAATAGACGTCTGAATGGAGTCTCTCCAACTGCCTGTCTCTCTGGAGGCCACATCTTTTGGAAATCGTCATTGTCATTCGTTGGCTAGTCACCTCTGGCAGGGTACTGCCCAGAGATACCTCAGTACACCGAGTTCCATGGTGCTAGAGAGTTTAAGCATCAAATTCAGTCTTACAATTGGGAAGAACGTAGTTAATTCTCCTTGGTCTCTACCATAAGTCTCCATGTAAATTAGCATTCAAAAAGTCCCCACAACCTCCTATGGGAACTTGAAGGATTCTCTCTTGGCTTCTTTCACCCCAGACCACTGCCAGCATGCCCAGAAAGCTTCCTCCTGACTTCTAGTCTCCCTCACTTGGCCCACCCAATTCACAGGGGTCTAAGAGAGGCAAGTCTGCTAGCCTACAAATGTCCTTTTTGCAGAAAACCTTTATTGACTTCTCCCCAGCAACCGCTCACATAAACAGCCCCTTCTATTGATCTTGTAAGTTGCTGTGATGCCACATTAGCATTTATTTCTCTGGATACATATTTAAACAGTAATTTCTCTTCAGATGGTGATTACCTGGTAATGCTGACTCAGACCGGACAGTGTATGTCTAGGACAGCCTCAGAAGATTTGGTGAGAACTCCCCTTGGCACGTGGAGCATGTCTCACAGCCTCGGGCTCATGAATGGGGACCTGGGATCTTAAAACAAGGAGACATACTGGCATAAGACACCTCTAAAGAATCAGGGATACAGGAACATGAATTAGTTATCAGGGCAGGAGAAGGCAGGTTGGGGGGGGTGGCTCTGAGACGTTTGAGGTGGGGCCGATCTAGAATGCGGTTAAGACAGAAAGATAAACCTTCAAACTCACAGGATCACTTAAGTTTAAGTAGGAGCAACATCAACTCCCCCTAAGAGATCTGGAAAGTGCAAAATAATTCATCTTGCCAGTGATTTACTCGGGTGGTTATTTTGGGGAAATTTGATTTTTTTTAAAAAAAAAATCACAGCCGGCTCTTGTATAATTTTAGGCTGTATCACTCTCCAAAATAACAAAGCAATTAACTCAAAACACCATAACTAGGTCTTTCTCTGACATACTGACTCTTTCTGGCAAGGTTTGAAGTAGCTGCTCCACGTTTGAAGATAGTTCTCAGCAAAGGGTTCCGTTTAACCACACCTAGTCTGCATGGCTGTGTGCTCACGGATCTCATCATCTTCTATATTTAGAGAGACGGGCTTTCCAAGGGAAGACGGGCATCCAATAAGGACGATCCCATCTAGAGAGGTGAGTTACTATGGTTACTGCTCAGGAGGCTAAGGACCCGTGAACCGCTGCTCCTGGCCAGCTGGACCCTTTCCAGATGAGGACCAAAAACAGAAGCCCGCTCTCCATACGTGTTGACTGAATTTAGTGAAGCCTACTTCGTGTCGTTTTAGCCATAACCAGCGGCTGCCTTTGGGCGCTCGCTGCCTCCAGCTCTCCAACCTCGGGCAACTAGGCAAAGCAAAATCAAGGAGGGTGGAAAACTTCTGAGCACTAACTGAACAGTAAAAAACAGAGGGGGAGTCTCAATATCCAATCCTGGCATTTAAAAAAAAAACAAATCAAGTTATTCGGGCCAGTGGCTCGTCACTTTTCAGTGGCCGGGGGCAGGGTGGGATCCGAGGCCAAGTCCCTAGGCTCCAGCGGGAGGGAATGCGTCTTCTCTGGGCCTCCGGGTCAGATGCCTGGCTGGAGGGGTCCTGGCATACCTTGCGAGGGGTCCACTCACCCGAAGACTGCGTGTGCAAGTGTTTCACAGATCCTGTTTTTCACGAAGGTGTCACTCTTCGGACGGGCTCTGACAGCGACAGCGGCGGCGGCGGCGGCGGCGACTGCAGCTCGGCGGGGCGGCCGGCTCCTGCAGGTCGGTCCCTCCTTCTCTGAAGCGCCTCTCGCTCCGGCTCAGAACGCGAGGCGGGCGCGCGGCTTTTCTAGGCGCGTATTGGACCAAAGGGAGCAGATGTTATCCGGTTGCTAGGAGCGTTGCTAGGAGGCGATGACGCCCCTCCACCGCCCGAAGCAACTTTCCTGAAGGTCTCGGGCGCCAGAGGGGGCTACTGAGAGCCAGTCTGGGAGCTCTACCGGGAAGGAAGGCTGGGAACGAGGGGTCCAGCCACGGGCACACTCACTTGGTCCAGGAGAGCTGGCAACGCGGGAGCTGCAGTGTCGCGGGCCTGAGCGTTGAGAGGAGTCTCGCGTCCCAGGAAACGGTCGCTCACTGGAGGCTAGATGGGTGTCCCCATGGAAGTTGAACGTGGGGACAGAGGTGGAACTGCACTTAAAGGTGTGAGGAGGGATCCTTTGGCTCTGGGACTGTATCCCACTCTGTTCCTGTTACTACAAGCAGGTTTGAGAAGTTGAGGGACTTGAAAGAGGGAAATATTAATCCATGAAACTCAACCCTGAGTCTAATTCCTTTGGGCACCCTATATGTCTGCCCCCTGAAACGGTGTCAAGGATTTGGGGGTGGTGGCACTGGGTGTGTGTAGGGGGGAAGGGGGGTGTTCCCATGGTCTAGTGTACTGCCTTCACACCTTTAGACTTCATTTAAATGAGAGAAGAAAACAAATCCTTCATTTTCTATTTTTAAAAAATCACAGAAATGACATGAGGTTGGAAGAAGGACGTAGGGGTTTCCTGGGATAGTGGTCCAGGAGTGGGAAATGAATATGACCAAAATACATTGTATACCTGTATTAAATTCTCTAGAGACAAATAAAATGTATCTTTTTAAATGCACCTCAAAGGGTACTTTCCACAAAGGATATTGGGGAAAATATATATGTTTCGGTCATTTTTGCTTTATTGTAATTTCAACAAAGGTTTGCACCCTCTCCAACTTCTTGATAGAGCTTATTTTGATGCGTTTTTTGTTCGCATTCTCCACCATTGCTTCTCATTGTCTCTGTTGTGAAATGACTTCATTGAGGGAAAAAAAAAAAAAGATGGCAAGAACCTCAAAGTGGGATCATTTGAGTAAAGCCAAGAAAGGAAACTCAAATGCCTAGTAAAGAAATTCTGCCCATCATCCTCCCTTGATGATAAATTTCTCCTAAGAAAAGAGTACAGAATTTCCCTGGCTCCCTAGGGAGTTGAGCCAAGGCCAGGATGGAAGTCAGCACCCCTGGGACTCACTTAGAAAGAAATATTGAGTTTAGATCCAAGCCAGGCTGCTGCATCGCACTGAGTTAAGTACTGTGGTTGGGGTGGGGGGAGCCATCTTTAAGGCCAGTGGGGTACAGTGTGATTCAGAGGTCTCCAGTACCTACTTAATGCCTTTGTCAAACTTTGATCTCTGAAAGTGTGTTTGCCTTGAGGTTTGAGATGACCACGAGCTAATCTGGAACTGGGTAAAGAAAAAATAAGTAGCCAAGGCAGCCTAAAGAGCTAAGAATCACAAAGTTACTGCTATAGGGTTGAAAGGGGGACTTTGAGAACAGTTCTGATCCCCCAGGCAACCAGGAGTATGTCACATTGTTACTTCACTATTGGCAGCAAGAGACTAAAAGGGTGCTGCCTTCCCTAGATCTTCCCTGGGACTCTCTATACCTTTGACCATCAGTTTCAGTCACACTGGACTCTCCTCTACCTTGTTTGGAAAAGGTCTCAAGGTCTCCTGTGTCCTGTGAATGGTATTTCTTCTTTAATGTGCTTCCCTCTCACCCGGCTTCCTCCCATTCAGCCTGCAAAATGCTGTTTAAAGAAATCCTCGGCACGGCTTTCCTAATTACAGCCCACCTCCCACTCCCCAGCCCACCCTAGAGTCCTGCTGCCACATTCTAAAAGAGTTCTCTCAGGATAACAGTGAGTGCCCAGCATGTAGCACACAACTCCAGGTACATGGCAGAGAGCCCTGAGCCTGTGGTCACTGTGGATACCTCCAGGTCTCTCTTTTCCTGAGCTGGGTAGCTGTCAGTTAGTGCCCTCACCGAGACCGTGAGGGAAGCCAGGAGTCATTTTCAGCTAGGGATGTGGGAAGACTTAGTGAAGCATTGTACTTAGGTACTGACTTCGTTTCCTTTTTGAAGACCACTATCTGGTCTCCATTAACCACAGGAAGTACTCAACCCAGAGTCACTCTGGTATTTTCCTAACGCTCCTTTGCCAGTCCTCTGAACTGAGTGTGAGTCCTCTGAGTTGAACTGTCCTCTCTTACCTTACCTAAAAATGCATCCATGTGGGCTGGGACAACAGCTAGGGAGGTGAGGGGCTTGCCAGAAAAACATGAGACCTAAGTTCAATCCTCAGAACCCATCTTTAAAGGTTAAGCATGATGATATATGCTCCCAAGGCAGAAGCAGATATGTGCATCATTGGGGTACACTGTCCATCCCTAGTAATGGGGTTCTGCCTAGCATGTATGAGCCTGTATAGTCAATCCCCAGAACTGAATACAGACAAAACCCCCGCCCATAATCACATGCCATATCACTATGGAACCAAAGCAGGGAAACCATTTTGGGGAGCAGCTTGACTCAGCTACTATGGGTACATGTGCAATGTATCTGAACAGATCAGGGAACCTTGCCTTCTGTGATGTAACTTCCTGGTAACTGCCACATCTCTCTTTTGTGTAGGACTCCCTTAAGAAAAAAAATACACATTAGAAGACATGAAGGAATGGTGAGGGTGATATCAGGATGACAGAGTAGCCTTATGGCAAAATTAAAAATAGAATAAAGCCACAGTTCTTAATCCCTGTGGTCCCATTGATATCTGCAAAGACTTGTGTTGCTCTTTGGCCACAGTATCTTGCTGCATACCCCAAACCAGCTTTGAACTCTAGACCTTCTGCTTCAGCTGAGCGCTGGGATAACAGGCCTATGCCACCATGTCCAGACTATACCAGGTAGTCACTGAACAGATGCTTTCACTTCTGCTAGCTTCCCTTTGAGCTGAATTCTCAAATCCTCCCGGAGAAACATCCCCAGAAACGACGCTCACATGAAGCTTTAAGGTGTTTATATGATGTAATTCATTGGTAAAATGTTATTGGAGATGGTTATGTTTTCAAAGTAACCCTACACAAAGCACTCCAGCTAACTAAGGACTGCCAGGAGTGGGGGAAATATAGTCTTCCCCAGAGAAGAACACACCAACTGGTTATCCAAGCCAAAAACATCTATACAAGTAACATTATACAGACCAAGCAGGTTGTATTTGTGTATTTAGGAATATATATTCACATTCAGAAATACATATAAAAATAATTAATTTAAAAATAGGCCATGAGTTTGAAAGAGAGCAAGGAGGAGTATATAGGAAAGCCTGGGAGGAAGGAGAGCAAATGAGAACGATGCAATTGCTATATCAAAAATAAATCAAAGAGGTAAAAGGGAGTTTAATGTTATAAATAAGCCATGTAGTAGACTTTTAAAACTACCATATGGACTACATAATACAAGGAAAAAAGATCCATGGTAATGGAAGGGGGTGCCATTTCAGCTCTTAAGGATAGGAGCATCTCAGTTGGAGTGTGAGGAAGCAGCAGTCCTGAGTTCCAGAGGTTCCAGATGACAGTCTGAGCATAGATTACCCAACAACCTGTTCCTCCTCCATTCTTCTTTGCTTACAGGTTAAGATGTGTGTTTTGGTCTTAATACAGCACTTGGGCTGACTGTGGCCCATCCATAGAAGCATCCAGCTTTTCCCAGGCTACCAGCTCAGAATCTAGCCTTGCCCAGGCTAGCAGTTCAGAGCTCTTTACCCCAGACTTAGAGCCATCATTTCACCAGTGTCCCCACAACCCTGGAGTGCTTGAAGCCCAATGTAACAAGCAGAACACTTTGGCCAGCCTATAATGTCCTAGTGCAACCATGGGTGACAGGGCTCTTAGGGGTGGGGGTGGGGGACCCAAAATCTCAGCATCAACACAGTGACAACATCGGAAGGAGGCTCATTTCAGAGGATGGACAGAGGAGAGGGAGTCGGGATGTGTGATGCTGACTAGAGAATGCTTATGATTTTCAGTTCATTTTTTCAGGCATATAAACAAGTTCCCAACTATTTTAAAAAGAAAAAATTATTACATTTTTATTTAGTGTCTGTGTGCACATGCATGAACATGCATACCAGGGCACGTGTATAGAGCAGAGCCAAAGGACAACTTGCTAGAGTCGTCTTGTTCATTCCTAATGTAGGTCTAGGAGATGTAACTAGGGGCTCTGGCCTGGTTCCCTGCCACCTTAAAGACAAGAGTTCTGAGACTGGTCCTGGCCAGTAGAGCTTGGGCAGAAATGTGGCCACAGATCAGATCCCTTCAGTCTCATGCCTTTCTTTCTCCCCCATTCACTAGGCAGAGTATTCATTGAGAACACAGGAACTAAGGTAACAAAGTCTCAAGTGTAGAGGCAGTCGTCAGAAAGCTGTGTGGTCAAAGAATGGGATCAGACTGTGGAGTGAGAAATCTTCCTCATGCAGACATGCCTAGGTCTAGGACAAGCAGCATTAATGAATGCCACAACTCACACTGAAATGTTTTGTTAAAACAATGAGAATAAAGCCCCTGGAGTACAATAGTGTCCTGTTTTCTTTGACTGGGAGGTTTTGGGCTTTGCCTTCATGATAGACTGTAACAGCCTGGCTCCCTCTCCTTTGAGCTCACTGCATCTATATACTGTGAACTATAAACACAAGGGATTAAGATTTCTGGACAAGGACGTTACTGAAGGAGAATCACCTCCACTCCGTGTGTGAAAATCCACATCTGCCCTCAGAGTCTTCCAGGTGCATTTCAGTGTGCTAGGTATCCTGAGATTTATATAGATCCTCACTCGATACTTTTATTTTAAATTCAATCCCTCAAAGCATTACACATTCGCTTCACTGATCACCATAAAAAGCCCCCATCACTGTGAAGCTAAGTAAGTCGTGTGCAATGCTTGTGGTTTTGACGTGCAAGTCTGAGGCTGGGATAGTTTTGAAGTTCTTGTTTTTGTAAATGGTAAAATAATATCATTCGGGCTCATGAAATTTACACGTTAATGCTGCAAAATATCTTCAAAGTGAAACATTGACACGTACATACAAACCATTGGCTAAAACTTTTTCTGACAAGACCAGTAACAGCGCTTTTACAAAACTGACTGCTTCTCAGCTTTGAACTGCCACGAATTCAGTTTCAGTAGACATTTTGAACAAACTGAGGCTAATGCTGCTTCTAGGTTTCATTTTTAAACAAAAAAGCAATTCAAATTTGTCCTCATGCATTTAAATATCTAATAGAGAAACAGATTTCAGGCTGCATAAAATGCGCTTTTCCACATCACTGGGACTGAGCATCTTGTATGATTTGCAGAAGAAAAGCTGTAACTCTTCCAGCCATGAATTCATTCTTTATCACAGGCAAACAATTTTCTCTATTCTAATGGGCTTTCAAAGGTCGTTTCCAGCACAAGATTATCGGCAACCTCCATCGCTCTGATGGCCTGGGAGAGGCCTGGGACATAGGAGTGGATTAGCAGTGTATCAAAACTGACATGAAATCAGAAACAGAACAAAAGTTAGAAAAAGTACACTAATGTTAAGTTTCACAATTTAAAAATACCAAAACTACCTCCATCCCATCACGTTGTTTACTGAAAGAAGTAAATTTAGAAATGGGTACATTTTATAGCTGTCTATCCTTTTGACAAATGTATCCATCCAAGTTTTAACCAGGTACCTCAAAGTCAAAGATGTCATACTTAGGGGAAGCAGAGAGCTCCAAAATTGAATGCCCTGATGATTCGTTCTTTTTTCTCTCTTATATGTTCTCTCTTATACATCCCTGGGGACTACATAGGCATTACCTAGAGGTAAACTTTCTTAAGAAAGAGACATATGATAGAGACCAGGTTTGGAATGCCTGTAAAGTCCTTAGACTCAGGGCAACTCTTACTTGACAATAGCCTGGCTTTGAACAATAAACATCAAAAATTCTGCTTGGAAATCCAGGAGAAGACCCAATTTTGTGCTAAAAAAAATAATTGCTGTAATTGCAATGTATAAAACTATTGTCACCCACCAAAGGGCAAGAGCAGGGGAGCACGCAGAGATGATACCTAGCAGGAACCAGGAACAGGGAAGAGATGATCTTACCATGTCCCTGTACCTGCAGCACCCAGCCAGGAGCAGAGCAGTCCTGAGAAGCTCTCCCTGTGAGAACAGCATGCTCCACGGAGGGTAAAACCTCCTCAAGATGTCGCCCAAAATAGTTACATGTGCTCAGGATGAATGAGTCATTCACGTTTGCATTTTTTTATGCAAGTTCTTCAAGGACACCCATCAAAAGTTGAGCTATGAAAGAAAACCAATGAAATGTTTTAAAACAACAGAACTGCACACGGTATGCATATGGCGAAGCATGGATGTGTGAATGTGAACAACTGTTTCAGATGCCATATGAAGACTAAGAAAAAAATTAGAAATGCTCAGATTTATCTTGCACTGGGAACACAAAATATTGCTATAAAATCTTGGATGGTTCTTAAAAATGAGTTTTGACTCCTTACTTTTTCTGGGAGGTAATGAAAGTGTACTGACAAAGGAAGTGACAGAGTAAGGGGTGAGAAGTGGACAGCCGTGTTCGTCAAGAGAGAGTGGTAAGTGAGTTTACAAACCCTTGTCAGTGAGGGCTAGGATGAGGTGGTTTCTTTCCATAAGCTACTCAGATTCCATTTTGGAAGCTGGGGTGGGACAGCTAATTTAGTACTTTCCCTGTACTCAAATTGTTATAAAGGAATGTGTGCACTCAACTGAAAAATGGCCAACCCCCGAAATAAAGATGGAGTTGTAATTTGTTATGTTGTCAGTGTTTAAACAAACCTGGACCAGCAAGATGGCACAAGTCAAAAAGCTTGCCATGGAAGCCACTGACCCAAGTTTGATTCCCAGTAACTAAGTAAAAGTGGAAGGAGAGAAGTGACTCCACAAAGCTGTCCTCTGATCTCCACAGGCAACTATGGCATGTGCACTACCCACACACCACACACACACACACACACACACACACACACACTTTAAAACCGTTGAAATCGGAACCTAACATTTTCTCAGAGGCAGAATCACTAAAGAACGTTCCAGCTGTAACTTTTAGCAAAATTACTGGCAGAGATCTAAAAGTGTCAATTACTTTGATACAGCAACATAATAAAAGAGGATCTGACCTTAATATAAAAATAAAATAGCGTACAGTCTCCAAAAGTGGTGCATGTCTTCAAAAATACTGCAAAACTGTTTTCCATCTAGGGTCTTACCCTACATTCATAGAAGGGGCTCACAGTGCTTGTCGTAGCAGTGGAAAATTAAATAATCCTATCCCTACATCCTAGAGTAAACAGGTAAAATGGGCTAACAACCTTAGATGATAGATACAGTGAAGCCTTGAGAGACTTGAAGTTTGCCATCCATCTTAGAGATCATAAAACGAAGGTAGGGTACCAGAATGCAGGCTTTGTTAGTTTCCATTCAACCTTCATTGTTCAATTATAACTTTACCACTGCCATGTAAGGCCTGGGGCCACAGTGGCTGCCAGCAAAACACAGGGCAGGCTGTATACACAGAGGATGGTAATGGCCTCAGATATGGCTCACTGGGAAAGCCTCCTCCTCCTCCATGTGATTATCAGGGTCATTAGTCCAACAGCCACCTACTTGTCACAGGTCACCCATTCTGCTTGCATTGGCTTACCCTTCCCCTCAGAATGCAGAGCTTCCAGATGTTTCCAAGGCACTGTTAATCAATGCACAAGGTCAACAAAGGCAATGATGTGCAGGGTGACAACACTTCTCTCGATGTATGTGTGATAAAGGGGAGGCCATAGATGGAAAACAGAAGCCAGGCCCAGACTCAGTAGCAACATCAGTAGCACTTTTAATAAACATAAAGAACATCTAAACCACCACTCAACAAAATGCAATGAGGTTACTAAATTTGGGGTCCGATGGGCGAGGCCTTCAGAACTCTCGCTGCTGAGTGCCCCATGGAGAAGACTAAGAGCTTAGATCAGGGAATGTTCCCCATCCATCTCTCCAAACAGGAAGCAAGGCTGGCTATATTCCATTGGATGGGTCAGAAGAAATAATCAATTTGGTTTTTCTGTGAACATTCACATTCAAATGTGCCGTAGCAAATGAAATTAGAAGTGAAAGTAAATAGATCATAAACTGCTGTATCCAGACAACAGAATAGTATTCAACGCTTAAAAAGAAGTGAGCTATCAAGGCATAAAAAGACACAAAATGTAAATGCAGATTGCAAGTAAAAGAAGACAATCTGAGAAGTCTGCACACTGATTGATTCCAACTATGTGACATTCTGGAAGACAAAACTCTGGAGACGGTACAAAGATCAGTGGTTGCCAGGACTTCAGTGGGGAGAGGGGATCAGGAAATAGAACACAGAGGAGTTTTAAGGTGAAAACACCCCACATTCTACCATGATAATATAGATACGGATGTTGCATGTACTTCTAAACGACAGAACGTACAATATTCAGGAAACCCCCTAATGGGAACTACCCACTTCCTAGAAGGATGTGTTGGCATCAACTGACTGATTGCACCAGATCCAATGTTCATAGTCAAGAGTGTGTGTGAGCGGGGGCATGGGTAAGTGGGGATGCTGGGTTTTGTTTTGAACCTAAAATTACTCTGAAAAAGAAAGCTCAAGTACTTGTATTTAAAAAAAATAATAATTACGAAAGCATCATTGTTTAACCTGAAAACACAGGTCAAATGTCACCCTTACAAACATAAAATTTTCACAATAGAGTTTACACATTTTCTCTTTGTATTCATACATTTAAAATAAAATCTGTACTAAAAATATATTTTAAAATTCTAGGAAATACTTTGTATTTTCTAATAAAACTCAACTAATAAAATGAGTTGGTTGCATATTAAAATGCTGCTGTATAATGGAGAAAAATTGAGCATTGGCAAAGGTTGCCATGGGGTCCAGGGAAATGTAGCGAAGTTAGTAAGCTTGCCCAGGTGCCCACTATAAGGAGCCAGACCAACCCTCTTATAAAGGAAGTGTGTCTCTGGAATTCAGTGCTTCATACAAAACCACCTGTGTGGGATAATCTTCCCAACCACAGTCCTCATTCAGAGACCAGTTGGCAGCTTTCATTTCCAGGTAAGATGACACACTAGAAGCACCCCATGTATGACCAGGTTAACAAGAATGGAAGTTGGCACAAGAAAGAACAGACTCCATCCCCAAGACAGAAAGAGGAAGGATTCAGGAAATTCACAAACGTGGCAGCAAAAGCAGAAAACAGGAGACAAAGACAGGCAACACTCTGAAGAAGCTGAGCTGAGCACAGCTTCACATGAAAGGCTCCAGGGCCAGGTGGGAGGGATAACTTAGACAACCATCTGGTACCTTTTCTCAACTATCAAGGTGATTATCAGAGGAAATATGTGTAGTCTTATTAAGGACCATGGATGGAGCGACATTTAGCCATTCTTCTGTAAGTTGTTTTAGGTAACCAAAGATTCTGGTAGCTTAGGTAGCTTGAAATGTTATGATGTTAAGAATGATAAGCAATAAATCTACTGGAAAACAGCCAACCCATGTCTTTTATTATGATATTGAAAGTATTGAGAATTATATCCAGGCCTAAGACTATAGCTTAACAGTGAAACAGACTCCATCTGTAAGAGCTGTGGTTGATTCCCAGACCACAAAACCAAATTATACTCAGACCAATTTTAAAATCAACACTAGAAAACAGTTGTTAACCCATCTTCCATGTAAAATAAAAATCAGATATTGATCTTACACATTTTACAAGGATGCTCAAAATACAGGGTCTTTTTTGGGGGGCAGGGGAATTACTCACTGTCCATAGTGCTTAGTTTCACAGACAGTTTAAATGGGTCACATGTACTTTGACTATCTTCATCCTCCTCCTCTTCATCTCCCTCTTTCCGCAGTCCTAATGCTTTCTCCCATCTCCCTTCTATGTCAAATATAAAAATGGTCTTGTCTATCTATAGAAAGTCTAGGCTTCAAAATGAGAGAAAATATGTAGTATTTTTCTCTACATCTGTCCTTCCTTTCTTATTATGATCTCATAATGATATTTCATTAAAAATAAAACCAGGTTAGCAGAGTTCTTAGTCCACACCCTCACCCGTGTATCCTATAGCTTTAGTCTCCAGTCCACACAGTCAAACAGGAGGGAACATCCATTTATGACATACAAAATATGTAAGAACTGTGTCACATCTGCCTGCCCAGACCTACCATTCCACTGTCTTATAAAGGAAATTCAATATTCAGTCACACAAGTTCAAATAGCCATCTAACCACCTCATGCTGTAAGTCATTTTTTTTTTTTTTTTTTGCAGGAACGGAACACAGCATCCCTCTCTCTATAGACGTAAAACACCCTTTTATTTTGAAAAGAAGCATAAACTGCCAAGGATATTTATTCCTTAACTAGACACAGAGTAATAACTTTTAAATCCTCTCCTCTTCACAGGAGGGGGAAAAAAACATTGCAGAAATATATTAAGTCCCAAATTACAAGATAATAAAAGAAAATGTTTTGCTTGCCTGCAGTACTTGTCAGAATCAAACATGAAAGAAGAGGTTATTTGGAAGCAAAAGTATTGTTGAACTCTTTTTATTCACCAGTCCATTTCTAGAGCCAGCTCAGATTCCAGAACATTCTAAGCACCGATGACTTTTATTCACTCTTTTGAGCAGATACATTTTTAATATAGCCAAATAAATTTTAAAAGATCAAATGGATATATTAATGGAAAATTAAGTCAACAAAAATTTTACATAAATCTGGTGACACCGCGGGGAAATCTGCCTTCTCATGAAGCTTCAAGTCGATTGGTGATACTGTCGTACAGCAGTAAAAAGGAAAAGCTCCCCGGAGACACGTGAGGCGGCATTAGTGAGCACTCGAGGGCTGTTCACGGTGCTCAACAGTGTGATTCTAAGAACATCCACAGGCCTCCATGGCTGCTGCCCGTGTTTGCACTATAAAACCTCAAGCTGCGCGCAGGTTTCATACGGGCTATAAATATAGGTGATTATCGCCTCCGTGTCTAGGATACGGCAATCTGACCCAAGGGGAATGAAAACAGTTGACAGTCAATGCACCATACTAGAGGAAAGGCAGCCAAGGCCTGCAGGCACCCCATCATTATCCGAACAAGACCCGAGCCCAGCTCCCCAGAGAAGACATAAAGAAGCCGAGAAAAATCCATGTGGGAAAACACAAATGGGAAGACCTTGGGCCAGGAGTGTTGAGCTTATATACCTGATACTAAATTTAGAAGACACCTTCTAAAGGCACACTTCCTGGGTACCCTCCTATTCTTCCAGAACTAACACTGCCACTGCAACTTTCTGTTTTTAAAAGTCATGCTTCTAGAACCTTCTTGCCAATTAGTTCCCTCTTTCGGCAACTAAAGGCTAGCCATCAACCTTGGGACTGACAGCAGTTTTCCCCTGATTTCTTCAGCCAAAGGAGTCACATCTCCTTCCAACCCACACTTAGAAAGTCGTCTGGACTACAAATAATTGTAAACAACTTAATGATTGTATATTGGTAAATACTGGGATTTTGGTGTTAGCCAACGACTTCAGAAAGATTTGTGAGCTCTGCACCACCCCCAAATAACCCAGTGATAGACAAGAGGAAATTGAACAAATACAGTTAAGCTAATGAGAAACAACCTACACATACTTTGGATAATGTCCAAGTTAAAGTCTCATCGTTAAGAGTTTGTGGGTCCTCTGACTCTGTTCATGTGCTAAGATCAAACAATTGCACACCGTCCTCTCCATTGAGGTTCTACCTTCTGGGTCATTGTGACTATAAATCACTTCCTAGTCTTCTCACCTCCCACCCATCAACTGTATCATCCTACTTATCCCCACTGGAAGGCACTGAGCATTCATGTCCAATGTCTCTGGGTTGTTGTCCATGAATTGAAAAGCCTGGAATTCAATGTTGCATGTTGACACCTTGGCAGTGGGTAGAAGAGAAGCCATCCTATCCCAGAGTCATGCAGAGTTTAAAACACAGACAGGGCCTGGGGATGGAGCTCAGCTGTTAGGGTGTTTCCTGATATCCATAAAGCCCTGACTCCAGCACCATAGAAACTGGGCATGGTGGCACACACCTATAGTCCTAGCACTGTGGAGAAAGGAGCAGGAGGATCAGAATTTGTCATCCTCAGCCACATAGGGATCAGAAGTTCAAAGTCATCCTCAGCTACATAGTAAGTTCCAGGTCACAGGAGATCCTGTCTCAAAACCATCACCACTGTGTAGATGATGAACTGCCCATGGTACCCAGTGACACTTGAGGTGCTTGAGTCACATGTTCCTGACGTCTGTGAATTAAAGGTCAAACAATGCTTTTCTAAACGTTTAGGATGTCTTCATCACATGAATCACATGAAAACAACTGGACATACTCCCATTGTATCTACAAACTAGGCACCCTTAAATGGAAAGGAGGTTCTGCGGAATAATGGAATTCCTTTCATTATGACCTAACAGGGATAACATGGATAACTGGTTCTCAATAGAACCTTCCGGTTGGACAATGACTCCTACGCCTTCAGAGCTGAAATTCCTCCCCTATAGAGATCTAAATATATAACGTGAGTTTTAAAGTCACACATATTTTTAAAGAATGTCACTGCGGTGTTACACTGCTTGTTTTTGTAGATCAAAATCAAATATATAGCCAAACCCTAGCAAGCTTGACGGGGACAGTAAGGGGCCCTATCTGCACATGAGCAGCGGGGTGGGTTAAGAAAAGAGCTGTGTGCAGTTATCAAGATGTAAAGACAAGCTATGCAGGTTGTGCATTGCCTCCAAACCAAGAGAATACAAGATGGAGATGTAGTTATTTGATGTCTATTACGGTGTAATTTACTCAATTACGCTCATCCCTTGATAAGATCTACTTTCTGGGCAAATCTAGGCCAGCTTCATGAAGTATTTTTTTTTCAAGTTCCTAAAAAAAAAAAAAAATGTTTTGCGTTTCCACCTAGTGACATAGTCACATTCCTGGAAAAGTAGCAAAGCTAGACCACTTCTTTCTCAAGCTTGAGTAGAAGGAAGAAATACTGAATATTAGCTTTGTAGCAGCTTCTATTCTGGTCACACTACAACTGTGACTTCACTGATATCTCTTCAAAGACACTTGAGAGGCAGGCACTAATTCAGCTCTCTGTTTAAGGACACGGGGTGGGTGTGGGTGGGGCAAGTCATTTTTCTCATAGTCACATAGATAGAAGATTCCATCTGAACCTGCCTCTGCTCACTTCACTGTCTGGGGTCTATTTTGTTCCACCCCTTTAAATGAGGTCCTGTCCCCCAATTGTTTCCATGCAGATTCGTGTCATTTACAGATGAGTCTTTCCACATGTTCATATACTAAGTCCCCTGCATGGAAGGCACAGCCAGGTTTGGGTGGATACCCAGCACAATGTCCACACTTAAAGATCAGGAAATCAGTGAACATGCTATGTGACTTGAACAATGCTTTACTTGGAAAAAATTTGGATAGCCAGATAATACCTTCCAGAATAGGCACAATAAAAACCACAATGAACAAGAGACAGCAGTCGTTTGTATAATGTTGAAAAGGGAGAAGAGGTGCTTCAGGCACACTATAGCACCTAGTACTATGGAGATTGTCAACGCTTGCATCAATGCCTGAATTGTCATAAAAGCATGTCATAGCTAGTGGCACCTATGTCAAACACCATGGATGCAATGTTATGCCTCTTTGCAAACATGGCATGGATCTTTTCTGAGGCCTCTTGCTCGCAGAATGCTGGGAATAGACCATTCATGGTTATTATAAGTTCTTATATTAGGGAAAGAGGGGCTCCCCCTGTCCAATAGTTACGTGATCAGTAAAAACAGGATCCAAAACAACTGTGCATCTCACAGGGAGCCAGTGAAGGAGGGGGACCCACAGCAGGTGTGTGTCTGCCTGATGAATAGTCCATTAAGAAAGAAAGAAAGAAAATCAGCAATAGTCAGAGGGAAGCAGAGAGTACAACAGCCACCACCATAACTGGTGAAACCAATTCAGCCCTGAAAGAAGGCCCACAATGAAACATGTCTCCATAAACTCTAGAAACCCGGTGCATCTTGTACTCCCAGTGATATTATTTTACAATCACACACTTTAGGAAAGAACCATCATGCAGCAAAACGCAGAGTCGTTTCCATGTCAAGGGCAACACAAGATATTAATCATTAGCTAGCTAAAACAGGCAAAAAGCAGCTCTCCCACCACAGAGCCAGCTAATTACCCTTCATAACTCTTTTGAGAAGCAAACGAAGCTGTAAACGCTCAAGTGAAAAACATGTTAAACGCATTTGGGTCTAGACTTTGCCAAGAAAATAAGAGAGTCAAAGTGCACAAAATCCAAAGATCTTCCTAAAGCAGAATTTCAAATAGAGGTTTAAAAAAAATGTTCACCGTCACATTTCAGTGCATCTTGTCTTTAGAATTTGATGTCTGTACCAGCCCTGAGGGTGAATACCGCTGTATAATCAAGATGCACATGTGTGATACGGTGAGTAGCACTAACCAAAACAAATAAATAAATTACTAAAAAGTGGGGAAATGCTTTTCCCTTGAAAGAAGAAATGTTGTAAATGCCATCCTAAGCTCACTATACCAGCACAAAACCCCAAAATCTGGCGAGTCAAGAAACAGAACAGAAAGCATAGATGTTTAGTGGGGACCCCAAAGCCATGGATACAGGCAACATGTAGAGCAGGCAAACATGGGTGAGGGAAATCCAGGGCTGTCTGTACAATATATACAGATTTTTTTTCAAATGTAAATTTGAAAATGAATGCTGCTATTATGCCAGTGGCATAAAGGGAAGCATAACGAGGCTGTTCTGCTTCCCTTTCAACACAAGGCCCACAGAGAGGGAGGGATGTGAAAAGCCGATTCTTCGCCGCTCCTCCGTCAATTGCACTCAGTTCTACCCCATGACACAGTCCCACTGCAAAGATCACTCGGCAGTTAGTGAGTATCATGCTGAGAAGACACTCTGAGGTCTTCCCAAGGAAGGTGGGGGAAACCCGATGGGCTTGAGAAGACCTTGGGGTACTAGTTTATTCACCCTCCATATAAAATAGTTTCTTCCCAAACTCTGATCACTGTGCTCTGGTAGAGTTACCCTGTGCCCTTGTCTGCTCTTGTCAGGATAACCATTATGAAGTGCAAGGAATAAATACAGTCTTCAAGTGTTGCAGCCTACGCTTGCAATCTGTCAAAATGTAGAGTTGTGGGGGAAGTTATGCGCTTTGACTGTATGCATCCGTCACTAGCTATCACTCTTCCCGAAGACAGGATAGAAGTCAACAAGAAAACATGAAAATCTAAAAAGAAGCAGCTGGGGCCTTGCTCAGAGGACCTGTAACATCGAGCATAGGGTGGATTCCTTCCCTCCTCATGACTTCCAGGTAAGACACCAAAACTAAGAGTTCAGATCTAGAAATAAAGAAAATTAACATTCACTGCATAAATATGTAAAAGCCACTCATGAGTAAAACCTCATGTCCAAATCCATACGAGGTCAGTGATGGGGAATAAACAGCAGGTACCCACAGACAAGAACTCACTAATACATTTTGTTACATGTGTAAGAAATATCAGTGCAGGGTCCTTTAAATGCTCCAAGAATTCAGTGTCATTCCATACCAAATGACACTATTTCTTCACTCAGAGGACTTCACGTGTTCATTCCCATAAGTCAATCAAATCAGTTTATTGAGATCCACTATACGCATCTTTCTATGTTCTACTGGCAAGGTACATAGCATAAAGATGACTGTAGCTGGCATGCAGAAGTACATACAAAAAATACATGTGAGAGTTAGTACAATTATCTATAGAAAAGGTATAATCCAAAAGGATGACAGACTCAGAAACACCAAGAAAGCCAAGACTTAAATTATCTTCTAGGTTTCCCTCTTCTTTGGGTGCAGATTGAGTAAGAAAGCACAAAATCCTTGATTCTGGAAATCTTAAATATTCAAAAAGAGACAGGTCAGATAACAGTCAGATTTTAACTGTTATACAGCTTCAAGTTGATTTGTCTAACCCAATTCTTTTAGAAATCGTGATATCTAATTGAGAGAAAAAGAGACATTTCATGAATACAAATTTATTTTACACCACAAGTTTATAACAATTACCTTTTAAGTAAACAGGGTTTTTTTTTTCATAGAGAGAAGAGGGGTGGCAGAGGACTGTGGATCGGTTACATCCTTCCGTAGCTCTCAGCATCTGATTCATTTCTGTTTTGGAATTTTGAACACTGAGAAGAGTCTGATTCATACACCTCAGTGATGGAAAACAGTAACGTTTATAGCTCCTTTGAAATCTCAGGCTATTCTCCCAGCAAAAAGAGACAGCAGGAAGAAGAAGCTGCACCACATAGTGTGAACCAAAACACAGTCATCCATTAGCACAGATTGTGACATAACCAGTGGTCTCAATCAGATACCATTTCCCATACTGCATATGTAGGTTTCCTTTCATGCCAACATTTAAACTCAGATCAAACCTTTGATACTGTCCCAAGCCACAGAATGACCTAAGATTAATAAAATTCTCAAGCTGAAAGCTCCTCTGCCCCCAATGATCTGACTGCTGTCAGATAATCAAGGTTGATATAGCACACGAATGTTTATACACCTAGGATTCCAACAGTGTATGCCACCGGCAGATCTGCTGGCCTTTGCTTTCCTTCATTTCCTCCCAGTGCTCCTGCTCCTCCTCCCCACTGCTGTTCTGACCCAGAGCGATCCAGCCAACCATCTCTTTACGCTTCATAGTGCGCCTGCTATAAATGGAAATCATCAAGGTAACATCTGAGAGCTGGAAGAGGGCCACCTGGAAGACAAAGTTCTCTTTATAGACAGGATTGGGTTGGCCACGCCGAATGGATGTCTTGCATCGGGACATCTCTTGGCCCACACAGTTGAGGAGGAAGAGTTTTCCGTATGTATCTACAGGAAAAGCAAACAAGAGTAGGGTGAGAAACCATCAGCACTTTGCACTGCACTGGCTAAGTTGTCATCTTTACAGTGACTTCACATTTCTCTGTGCAATGGTATTCTTCAGGCCTGGTCCTTACTGCTGCCACCACATCTTGCATAGATTATTAAGGAGAAGAATTGTTGCTTTATGTCTATAGTTTCCATATACCTCACAGTCTGACTCACACGGGAAGTGCATTGGAGCCTCCCTTTGTACAAAGTAGTTATGGAGGTGCACAGGCACATGTGCAAGGGGAACTGTGTGAACTCAGAGAAAGTCTTGATTTATGTATTGGATATGCATTCCTTTCTCCATGCGTGGGACACTCTTCCATAGTCAAATTATTGTGTTATATCTTGGCTGAAGTGTATCTTCTCTTCTTGCTCTCCATACAGTCTACCCATCCTCTGGACCATCTCATGCTAGAACTCTGGCCCACAGGCGTCACGCCTACTCCCCTGTGCACTCCCCCAATATTCTGATATCCCAGAGGCCATCACCTTCCCCTAACCTCTAGTAATACAGTTGAATTTGCAACACTTTACTCAGAATCCTTGCTGACTCCGCCTCCACCAGCACCTCACTTCACCCTAGCCCAGCACTCATCACACTGGGTGGTTTCTTGTCTGCAAACTGCTAGTCTCTCAAAGGAAAGGAAAGAGGTCGCCCTGCTGACACAGAACCCCCACACCTGGCCTAGTACCTGACGGGGCTAGACTTTCAACAACTATTTTATGACTAGTCATGAACAGACAAAAAGTTAAACCTTTGTTTTCTTTTAATCTCATGTTTTCAAACAAGAAACCAAAGCAAAACCACCCATTTTAAGACCCTGATTCTAAAATACTATGAAGCACTGACTAATTCCTATTTTTAGTTGCCAAAAGGAAAAGAAAGCATCCAAATTTTACTAATGTCATCTACTTTGGCTAAAATTTCTGAATGAATCACTACAAAGAAAATTATCCCCACAAATATATGTTATTAAAATCACTTCATTGATAATTTTTGGACTTTTAACAAAAAGCTTTGCTTCTAACTTAGATACATGATACCATTAAAAGAAAAATAAATCAAAATGTTTAGGTGTTCCTAAGTTTCCTCTTCCTGTACTCTCTTCAGTGTAGGCAGAATCATTGAGTTTGCAGCTCACTTCCCTAGCTAACCACCAGTCAAATTTTTCAAAAGCGTAAACCCAGATCTCTGTAATTTCCTCTCAGAGCATTGTGAGGTAGGAAGCAAATTACAACCTACGTTTTTCTTTGTACGTTGATCTTTTTTTTCTATTCCGGGTTGATGTGTTATTTTATGCACTTATCTGCTGAGAAACACAAGGTGTGAGATTGCACTTCAGGTGTGAAAACACTTCTCTGTCTCAGAAACAGGGCTCTCCACTCCCCAAACTGTTCCACGGAAAAGCTGTCAACAGACCCACAATGAGAATGAGCCTGGGCTTCTGCAGCTGTACAGCAGCAACAGGGACCCTGTACGCAAGCTCACTGCAGGCATGGATCTGCTCAGGTGATTCTGCCAGTTAGAGCAGCAGGGATGGAGTTAATCTTTCAAACAAAGACTTGTTCATTTTGCAAAGAAAATTCTGAACTTCAGCCTGTCTCGGGATAGATCTCTTTTCTTGTAATTACAGGAAAGGCTTCTTACCACTAACATGACCACTGACTATGTGTCATCAGCACATAGCACCGGAAGAAGACCATTTTATAAGCAATTCAACACAGGGACACCCGACCAAAGGAAGAGACACTGTCCAGTTCAAAAAGGGAAGCTTTAATCAAAGTGCCCAGGAATTCCTGCCTATGTGAAACTGGCAGACACACAACTAGAATCTTCTAGGGTCCCACAACTGACTCCAACGAGCACCAGACCAGTAAGACTGGGTAGCCAAATACCTAACTTAAATGAGTCCTATTTTATTCCTATTTTGTTTCTTTGGAAATTGATCACAGAAGCTATAAAATATTGAGCAAAAATTTATCTTATGAAGATTCAGAAATCTTTATAGTATCTTTAATAACCCTGCATCAAAGGCTTAAATGGGTCAGAATCCCTTGGCGGTTCAGTGACTTGTCTCATCATTTGTCTCATGGCAAAAGGACAATTAACATTTTGGATGTTTAAAGAAAAGCATGCATTTCTATGTTAGAAACAGAAATTGTAGTTAAAAGTCTGAAAATGGTCAGTGAAGTGACTCTGGTAATATATTTTTATTTTATTTATAATAGCTCACAATCCCAATTTATCAAGACACAAAAGTATGTCATTTAGAGCATAGAAGGCATTTACCCCAAAGAAAGAAAAAGCCACAGAAACAGCCCATTCAAAATACTTGCCCATTCACAACCCACCAACTATTGCCGAGTGAGCCTCCAAGGAGAATGCTGTATCAATTAATGCACAGTGAGCTGCCAGGGATGCTGTACCAACTAATGTACATCGTGCCTTAAGGGATGTTCTACCAACTACTACAGAGTGAGCTTCCAGGAAGTCCATGTGACTCAAATATCTGGGACACAGGTCAAGTGAAAGGAAGTTGGCCATTTAACTCTGTTCCTTTTTAGTATATTAATACTTATAAAGCATTTTAAATACATATAAGAAATAGAAACTAATATCATGTCTTCCTATTTGGAATCTTTAGCATTTTTCACATTTGCTACTGATATTTTCTGGGTTTTGTTTGCTTTTTAAGACATAAGAAGTTGGGTATAATGGCTCACATCTGTAATTCCAGCACACAAGAGGCCAAGGAAGAAGGGTTGTTATGAGTTTGAAGCTAGCCTGGACTTACATAGCCTGGACTTACTGAGCTATACAGTAAAACTGTCTCAAAACATATTGACAATTCTTAAGCAGCCCTCTTTGGCACATTCAACTTCTAAAGTTGTAGTTTATCATTTCCATGTGTGTTTATAGATCTTTACCACATGTAAAAAAATGAAGTCAATAACATATTTAACGGTTGTTTTTGTACATTAACATATTTATCACTCCGGTGTATATCTTCCTAATTCATATTTTTTTCATTTTTTGGTAGCCATGCAACAGTTTAGCGATGAAAATATATAAATATTTTATTATATAGTAGAAATACATTGTCAACCAAAAGCACACAAACATCTTTAAATGAAAACCTGTAAACGATTATCATGGCAAACAATTTCAGTGGAGAGCACTAGCTTAGCCAAGTGCTCTCCTGAGCTTGCATTTCCATATGCTACACTTTGAATATGTGTTATAATAGAACATACTTTTGAGAGATGGCTCATGTACTTGGAAAACACAAATATAATCAGCATATAACATAGCCAGTGACAACCAGCACCCAGCTAAATATACTTCTTCACTCAATTTTAAATTTTAAATAGTATCTGTATATGTGTGAGACAGACAGACAGACAGACAGACACATTTGTTTTCCATATGTACTGTTCTGATGTATTAATGAACACCGGCTTGTTTACCCATTTTCATAAAGGACATTTGTTTGTAACAGCCAAGAAACACAAGGGCTTCAGGAAATGTTTTTCTCTATTTGTACTGGACTGGTAGTCAACAGTCTCTCCCAGAGATGTGGTGAATGTCTGTGTTCTTTAAAATTCCAGATATGTAATCTTTGCTACTTGTATTCACTGACAATATTTTCTCCCTGTCAGTGGCTTCCTTCTTGCTGTGTTTAAAGTGACTTTCATAGTATCTAAAAATTTATTTTGAAGTCTATAATTGTCTTTTCTCAGCGAATTCTTTATTATTTATTTAGTTTGACAACTAAAACACGCTACTCAAAGTCCATACTCTCATGTAGTTGCCTCTATGAATCCAGTTTTTCTCCTTTGATGTTTATCTGGCTAAAATTAATATTTTGGCAAGAGATAAGAAGCTAATTATTTTTTTCCATATGAAAAGTAGGACTCAGTAAATTATCCAACTTATAACCTATGACCATGTCCAGCCAGTCTTCAGGTTTCATGCTTGATAATATTTATTATTATCATCTTAAAATATGCCTTTCTGTTTTGGGTAATCTCTATGTCATGTTTAAAATGTGTCTTTATGCTTTATATAGATTGATCCTTATATCACCTTTAAATTGCACATGAATTTCAAAACCATCCTATCAAGTTCAGATAGATAGATAGATAGATAGATAGATAGATAGATAGATAGATAGATAGACAGATAGACAGATAGACAGACAGATAAAGATAGATAGATAGATAGATAGATAGATAGATAGATAGATAGACAGAGGACACTTAGATGGCTCAGTAGATGCACGTGCTTGCTACCAAGCCTGACATTATGAACATTATGATTTTAATTTCCCAAAACCCACATGGTGGAAGAGGGAACAAATTCCCTCGTTATGCTCTATTTGTGAGTTCTCTCTCTCTCTCTCTCTCTCTCTCTCTCTGCTTCTCTCTCTCTCTCTGCTTCTCTCTCTCTCTCTCTCTCTCTCTCTCTCTCTCTCTCTCTCTCTCTCTCTCCGCCTCTCTCTCTCTCTGTGTCTCTGTCTACGTCTCTGTCTCTCTCTTTCACACACACACACACACCACAACAAAAACACACACAATTAAAATATAATTTAAGAATTTTAAAAACTGTTGGAATTTGGACTGGAACTGTACTAGAAATATAAACTAATATAGAAAAAGCTGATGTTTACAACATATAGAATATCTTTGTCAATGAACATAGTATATCTATCAACTTATCCACTTAGCTTCCTTCTAATTTTTTCCAAAATGTTTTACGATTCCTTTCATAATTTTCCTACTTGCCATGATTAAAATTATTTTCTGGTATCTTAGATGATTCATTGCCACTGTAATACTAACATTTTTAAACTTTATTTGTTAATTTTTGCTGATGTATTTGAATACAACTGATTTAGTACAAATATTACTCTAAATCTGTACAAATTTTAGGTATCCTTGTGATTTAATTCAGGCAATCAGATTTTCTCTGCATGTTAGTTTCATTTCTTCCTTTCAAGTTTTACCTATTTTGTTGCTATGTCTTATGCTATTAAGCTGCCTGGAATGTTACTGTCAAGAAAGTTCCCTCTGGACACATATTAGTAGGTGCACATTTTTCTAAGATCTCTCCTGTACCAAAGAGACATAACACCCTAAAACTAAATTCCCCTAAATATCTTGCCAGTCAAATCCCAGTTAGACTCCACTAATGAATGCTATCCACAAGAGATCATCAAGTAGAAGAAAAGGGAAAATATAGGCATTTGTAGTTAGCACAGGAGAGTCTTGTCCACTGTGTTCAGAACTCCTGAGAAACAGTTTATATGTGCACACAGAACAGTTCCAGGATGTCTTATGTTTCAGATGACTGAAAACAATTTTCCTGATAGTTATCCCCAGCCTTCCAGTGCCTGATCTTAATAATAAGCATCCTCTGACATACTGTACCTAGATAATTCTCTGTTTTCTAGACAAAAATCTGACTGACATGGGAATCAGTCTCAATGGGAATGCTGCCTTCATAAAAAGCAAGCATGACAATTGGTTTAGAAATCAGGGCCAATTCATGAAGAAGGTAGGATCGGAGTGCAGAAAACTGGAGTGTGGTAATACATAGCCTCAGGGTACAGCTGTCATACTGTTGTATCTTAGAAGGGGAAACACATGCCCACCCAACATGTGGCTCTAGGAAAAAAGATCCTGAAAACTTCAGAATTTAGAAGTGTGTGCTTTGGTGTGCTTGGCTTAATTTAGAGGAAAAGAAATAGCCTTGGAAAAGAACAGATTCAAGTAGAACTGACTCATGTAGAACTGACCCATGTTAGAGGAAATAGAAAGCATAAAAATTCAGACTTTTCAGTATTTGAAAATCCAGTTGTTTTACATCTCCAAACAGTAAAAGGTAAATTTTTAAAGTATTTGTAAAACAAGGGCCTATTAAAGGTTGACAGGTGACTACTAATCTATGGTGAATATCAAATTAAGGCTGTAGCCTTCCTGCCAATTTGAAATGGCTGAGCCATGTGATTAATAGAGCAGCACTGTCCTCTTCAGTCATATCTATAGCCAGCCACTCCCATTCAAATACAATCTCTTTCACTGTCTCTCCCCAATGCCCAGAGAAATATGCATTTATGCCTCATTAAATAAAAAAAAGTCTATAGTCCTTAGTCAGAGCTTAAAGGGAAATTATGTGACCCCGTTTAGACTGTGGGGGAAAGATGCTGACCACGTTAAGGTGCTGAGACAGTAGGTCCATCTGTCCCAGAATCATAGGCTGGGACATCATAGGTCAAACTACATTGACATATCGTATACATCTTGTAGTTTAGTTAATTCATTAATAAATTGTGCATTTCATCAAATGCTTATGTTAAAAACTATTGATGTAATCATATTTTTCAAAAACTCCATCAAAAATCTATTCGCATCTGGCATAATCAGTCATGTTTTCTCATGAATGAGTTAATTTCCTCATCTTCCATATCATGAAGCTAGATAAGAAGAGAGTGAGGAAGGAGAAAGGGGATGAGAGGCACAGAGAGGCACATAGAAATATAAGTTTATGTCTTTTTATGTGCTAATCTTATTCTTGTGTGTTTATTGTGATTGTTGATGCTTTATTTGTATTTACTATTTTGGTTTGTGCTACTTACTTTAAATTTCCTGGACCTGTAAAATTATTTATTTATTTTTTTATCCAATAAATTGAATTTTATTTATTCTTATAATTCTCCATATGGGGTTTATCACACAGCATGATTTGTTACCTAAAATTAATAGTTCTCCTTTTCCATTTTCCTAAATTTCAAAATTTTAATAAGCTTTTAGAGAATATTTTTAGGTTTTTAAAGGCAAAGTTTGTCAGAAGGCTGAGAAGATTTCCATATATTCCCTGATTCCACATGCCTTGGCCTCCAAAGGTCTCCATGTCCATTAGTGTCCTTTAAAATATGACATCAGTTTAAACAGCCAACTCTTGTAGAGCCCATTAATTTAGCTTTTAATACCCTCTGATATCTTTGTAACATATTTTCTCAGTATTTGGAACATTTAAAAAGTAATTCTGAGAAAAAAGAATAATTCTCACCATATTGGATATTGTTATGCTTTAAGAATCATAATAAGAACCACAGTGGGTCATGCAGAGCCAGGGGTGGAATACAAAACCTGCTATAAACCCATGCAACTACAGCCACATGACTGCTGACAAATGCCAAACATATATTGTAGAAAACACAAGCTTTTCTGAAAAATGGTTCTGGAGAAGCTGAAAATCTCCATCTGCGGAAGAATGAAGCTAGATCTCTATCTTTCACTTTGTACAAAAATCAATTTGAAATGGATCAAAGACCTTAATGTAAGACTCTGCCCATGCTTGTGGAAAACATGGCAAGATACAGGTTCAGGTAGAGACTTTCATAAAAAGGACTTTAATAGCCCAGGAACCAAAGCCAAGAGCTGACAAACGAGATTGCATAAAATCACATCGCTCTTGTACAGCAAAGGCAACAGTCAAAGAGGCAGCCTTCAGAATGGAAAAAAATCATTACGAGCTACATGTCTGATAGAGAAGTAACTAAAATACCCAAAGAACTCAATGAAATACTGAGAAACCAAACAGCCAAATCAATAAGTGAGCTAATGGAATGAGCAGGCAGTGCTCAAAAGACAAAGTACAAATGACGAATAGACACATTAAAAATGTTCAACATATTTAGCCATCAGGAAAATGCAAATTAAAACTATATTGAGACTCCATGTCACCTCATTCAGAATGGCTGTCATCGTGAAAACAAACAATAGGTGCTGGAGAGACTGCTGGGAAAGGAGAACCTCTATACACTGCTGACAGGGATGCAAACTGGACCAGCCATTATGGGAATTAGTATGGACACTAAATATAGTCCATTCATACAACCCAAGCATAAAACTGAAGTGGTTGGATCCAGTAAGCCACAGAAACACGATTACACCATGTTTACTAAAAAACTGTTCACAAGAGCCAAGCTAAGGAGAAAAATGTTATCCATAAATAATGGATTTTTATACCGCCATAAAGAATGAAATTATGCTGTTTGCAGTAAGAAACAAAATGAATGCAACTGGAAATCATCCTATTAGGCAAAACAAGCCAGACTCAGAAGGACAGATATTGCCTTCACTTCGTTTATGGATCTTAGATTTTCTGTAAACAAGAAAACATCTGTGTGTGTGTGTCTTGAAAGTAGAAGTGGAAAGGTCTAGTAAGAAGGGGGAGGGGGAGAAGACTGTGGACTCAGTTTGCCAAGGTACATGGCATACTTAATGAAACTGTCTGTTATAATTGCAATGAATATACAATTAAAATAAGTCTACCATCTTAACCACTGCTCTGTGGGACTGAATAAGAGGGGTCATGAGACCATCACCACCACTTAATTCCAGAACTCGTAGACCTCTCAAAGGCTTGCATTCTAAGCACATTCAACACTAACCCGTGCCCTTCTCTCCGTCAACACTGGCAATACATCCTACTGCATGTCTCTATAATTACTACTCTACGTATCTCATGTCAACAAAATCATTCAATACGTTTTGTATAGTTTATTTATGAAGTGCAATGTCCTCCAGGTTTAAGTAGAATTTGCTTTGGCACAGGGTAAAGTTCCTTCCTTGTACAGGGCTTAACGTGTTCTACTTTATGTATTGTCATGTTTTACTTATCTTTGAATCCACCAGTGGACAACTCTTTGCTTCCATATTTAACTATTGTGAATAACATCAGTGTGAACACGGTGATAAAATATCTCAAGTTTCTGTTGTCAGCTCCTTTGTGTATGTTCACAAGAGGACTCGCTCAATCTGACAATAATTCAACATATCTTTAAGAGTCATCTTACTGTTTTCCACTCCAGCTAATCGGTCAACAATGCAGAAGGGCTCAACTTTTCCAGTCTGACTCTTGTAACTTGGGAATTCTTGATTACAGCTATCCTCGTAGGAATTAAGTTATACCACACTCTATATATTTGCATTTTCCTGTGATTGATGATGTTGACTGTATTTTCATACTCCTGATGGCCATTAGTATAACTTCTTTGGAAAGATGAGTACTCAAGTCCTGTACCCATTTCAAAATCATACTTTTTGCTATTGAGTTATTGAGTTTTAGGATATATATATGATATTAATATTTTTCAAATACATGATTACTTCCCGTATTTTGGGTACTTTATTATTCTACTGTTATATTTTATTTAATTTTCATGTGTACATGAGTGAATGTGTGTATATGTGTGTGTGCATGTTCATATGTATGACTGTGTACCACAGTACACATGTGGAAGTCATAGGACAGTGTTCAGTGTTAGACCCCACCTTCTACATTGTTTTAAACAGAATCACCATGGTAACATTGGGGTTAGATACTCATGCTTCCACATCTCAATTTATATGGGTTCTGAGGATCCAAACTCAGGTCCCCATATTTGCACTGCAAGCATCTGCCCACTGAGCCATTTTGCCTGCTTTTTGCCCGCTGTTGCTTTTTGCTTCATGTTTGTGTATATTTTGCTGCCTGTGCCTTTAGTGCCAAATACAAGAAATCATTGCCAAGTCCATCACTGTGATGATTTTGCTGTTTTCTTCAAAGATTTTCCCATTTTAGGCCTTATGCTGAGTTCTTTGATCCTTTGCAAGTTGACTTTTGCCTATGATGTGAGGTATAGATTCAACTTCATTATTTTGAATGCATCCAGTTTTCCCAGTCCCATTATATATATTCTTTGTCATCTTTGTCAAAAAAATGAGCATATGTGATCATCTCTAAGCAAATCAAGATCTTAGAATTGTTTGATTTCCAGCTCTCTTTCCCATCCTTGATATTACATCTGCACAGGCTTAGACTTGCACTCTGTCTGAGTCCCAACACTGGTCATGTTTACTACTGCTCACAACACAATCCAGCAGGCTTACACTCATTTAGAGGTTTATCAATTCCTTCCTGAATCCATTCCATCCTTCTAATTTCTCTTTCTTTCTTCCTGACATATATTATTTAGTATTCTTTCAATGATTAAACCCTTTCAACTTTCAAGACAAATATCCATCTCTTCCTCTGTTCAAAGAACAAGCTGCCACATTGAGTAGTGATCTTGTGAGGCTTCAATATTGGTCTGTGGTTGGAAGTGCATCCCCTCAGTTAGTGTGCCCTCATCCTTCGATCAGTCACCAGGAGTTTAAAATGTCTTCATTCAGATATAATGGACAAACCATGTTGTCCTTCTTCCCTTCTGCTGTTAAGATTTTTTTTTCTTTAGACTAAGCTCGGGTATCTCTGGCTGGTCTGAACTTGACATGTGTGTGACAAAGGATCATCTGTCATCTTACACCCAAGTGTACATTCCACCATTCCTGATTGAGGCTACCCGGAGGACTGAACTCTGCGCATACTGGGCAAACATTCTGCCGGCTTAATCCATCTCCCAGCCACTTTTAATAGTTTCTGACTTTGATTACTGTGATAACTAAGTGGATTTTCTAGAAAAAGAAAAATTACACAAATGTGTGATGTGGTACATTAGCGCCATATCTCAGTCTTCATAAGAAGTGACCGTTAAGCTGGGTGGTGGTGCAGAAGCCTTCAGTCTCAGAACTCTGGAGTAGGAGCAGACAACTTTCTGAGTTTGAGACCAGCCTGGTCTACAGAGTGAGTTCTAGGACAGCCAGGGCTACACAGAGAAACCCTGTCTTGAAAAACCAAAACCATACATAGAGATGGATGATAGATAGATAGATAGATAGATAGATAGATAGATAGATAGATACATACATACATACATACATACATACATACATACATACACACAGAGAGATGATAGATACATAGACAGATAGACAGACAGGCAGGCAGGCAGACAGACAGACAGACAGATAAGTAAACAGATGAATGAATGAATGAATGAATGACCATTATTACAAGTACACAGTGGCTACTAAAACACTGTTTAACTGAAACGATTCTAAAAGAAGCCCCATGTCGCATGCCTGCCCATGTTTGTCAACTCCTTCTTCTCCTGTGCTCCATTTGTATACCGTCATCGTTCACTTACTCCTCACAGCAAACAAGAGGCAGCTCTGATTTGCTTTTCTGTTGCTCTTTCCTCTCCTCTGCTATTGTGGCTGCCTAACAAGGTTAACACACTGCTGCTGCTAAGCATTATCATTTAGGTGGTAATTATCACGTGTGAGTAATCACAAGCATGCTGAGAAGCTGGGGAACTTGCTGGTTTTAACTGGAGGGGACATCTTAATGATAGCTTTTGACAAGCACCATTATATGTGTCTATACACACATCTATACACAGTGCAGAAACACACTATCAATGAAGGCAAAGCAGAGATGGAGAAAGGGAACTTGCAACAGAATAGCTGACTCCTTCAAGAGATGTCATTGCTTGTGTGTCTGTGGAATTCCTTTGTTCATCTTGTTTGAGACGGAAATAAAAGTCAGAGATGTTCAATCAAATGTCAAGGCCAAGCAATAACTGGGTGACAGGCCTAGGTTAACAGTAGAAGAGAGCTGCTAAACTCAAGTGAGTTGCTTTTCCAAGAAGCCAAATTTAAGGGACAATCAAATGTTTTTGATTGGTACTGATGATGTATGCAAAAGCATTTGTAAAGCACACAGGGATTTCAGAGAGCTATCGCTTGCCAGATCCTACTGTCTCACCTGTTCTCAACTGTGAACCTGGACTCTCCTTTGTCACTTGAAGAATTGTAGACCAGCCTATACCACCTTAGTGGCAATTACAATATTTATGAACAGTGAAATTATTGTATACACTTGACAATTTCGGGGGGGGCACACTTAAGATTGAAGCTAAGAAAGGAACGGCCAAAATGTTAGAACATGCCAAATTAGGTAAGGAACTTCCAAGAGGCCAACGTGGCTGTTCCGGTCTACATCACTGTGATTGCTAGTCTTAGTTGTCATCTTGACTATATCTGGAATTACCTAAAACCCAGATGGATGGACACACCTGTTAGATTTTTTTTTTTTAATTAAATCTTTCGAAGTGGGAAGGCCCACTTTTAATCTGGTTCTTTGAGATAGGAAGATCCTACCTTTAATCTGGGCCATACCTTCTGATGGCCTGCCTATGTGTAAGACACGGAAAAAATTAAGTTCTCTCTTTTTGCCTGCTTGCTCTCATTCTGCTGACGAATCTATTGCTTCATTAGCATTAAAGCCTATGTCTATAGGATTCTGTTGTATAATGAAGAGAGAACCAGTCTCGTAAATTGATAACTGACAGATTCTTGAACCCTTCCTTTTATAGGCAGCCATTGTTGAATTAGCTGTACGACAGCTTGTTAAGTCATTCTAATGAATCCTCTTTCTAGTATAGAAAGATTCATCCTGTAAGTTCTGTTACTCTAGAGAACCCTGACCACCATGAACATATTCTCCGTATCATGAGACCTTCTAGTTTCAGCCATTTGGTGAGGAAGGAAGGATGTGGAGACTCTGGTTGGTATAGTTGGTATTTGTTGTGTCTCCTGCTCACCATTGTTTCCCTTGGGTGCCGAGTATTCGTCCCCCAGGATTTTACCTTAGATGTGGGGGAATGGATTATGTTTTGGCTGCTTAGTTCCTTTAAGGCTCTTAGAAAAGAAAAGAATTCCACCTTTTCCCCACCCCTCTCTACTTTTCAAGACAGGGTTTCTCTACCTAGCTCTGGCAGTCCTGTACCTCGATCTATAGACCAGGCTGGCCTCAAACTCATAGAGATCCACCTGCCTCTGCCTCTTGAGCTCTGGGATTCAAGGTGCTTGCCACTACTGCTGGGCTCATATTTTTCTAAATTGCGAATTTTGCTTAGGGAGAAATACTTAAGACACCACAGCAATTGGGTTGAACTGTCAAGTTCAAAGTTCATTTGTTTTATCATAAGGCAAGAGAGTCTCACTTCTAAATCTCACTCTTTGTCTCTTTTCTGGCAAGCTGTAAACCTTAGCAATATTCCAGAGAAGAAAAGTCTCCAGCGTTCTCCTCTCCTTCATACTTGCCCAGGCACCACAGTGCCACAATCACAATCACCTGCAAGGCAGGGCTGACATGCCCTTTTGACAGAATAGGAGACACTTGAGCTGAGAGCCTCACATGCAGTATTTTGTGACTCTGGCCCCTGTTCATTTCTCAGACATGCCTCTCCCCTTATAGACAGTCCCTCGGGTGGCCACTCACACAGGCTAGGAATCACTGGGTGTCTTCCCCAGCAACGTACCCAGCATCCTTCCTGCCCTGTTCTCACCAACAGCTCATTGACCAATGGACTCCTTCTCCTCCACTTGTTCCAACTCTGCTAAGCTACCTGATACCCAAAATGATACCCTGTACTTGCCTGATAGCTGTCAATGTAGCCTTCATTCCATGATGCAGAACTAACACTTTCAGCCTCCTGGGCCCTGGAAAGTTCCAGGAGATCCTTTGCAGAGCTCCACAAAGGACTTTCTACTTTCTCACCCTTCCCAATTGGCTTTTCCTCAACTACCAACTTTTCACATAGACCAAAAAAACATTTATTCCCACTGCTCGGTTTCAGTTTTAATTAAGAGCCTCACAAAAGCATTGCTAATACTTTTGTTTCAGAGACGAAGTATGCCAGCCACAGTCAAGATTAAGTTATGATTCTATGTCTAAGATAAACACTCATGTATTCAGACTTAAACTTATGACTTAAATCCATTTTCAAGTTAACTATTATTACCATAATTTCTTCTTTGGGCACATTGTATCTTTATATAAAGATACAATGATATAACTTTTGATATCACAGTTCTCTATGTATTATAGACATATTATTATAAAACATATTATAAAACATTATTTTTATATATATTTTTATAATACATATATATTATATGTATTATAAAACATATTATTTGCACATGAGGAAACAGATTCAGGATAGCTTAATAACTCACAGCTAGTAAGTAGGAGAACATGAATTTATAGTGTGGCTTATTCTAGATGATTCTTTCTCAATCACCCTCCATGCTGTACACTTCCCCTGCGCTATCCAGCACCCAAAGGTGAGCTTCCTCACTTGGACTCAAATGGGACATATCTGTGGCCCACAGCTTTACCACTTTTTGCATCTCCATCAGGTGCCCCAAATATTGTTCAGATATTATCAAACTTCAACAACAGAGGAAAGGACATTGGCAGACACTCTGGGGAAGGAGTCTTAAATCAGGACTGGGCTGCTACTGAAAGAAAAGCTGGATCTCTGGATCTACCAAAGAGCCTCTAACTGCGCAATTAATAATCAGTGCCTATTGTACATTCTAAATAGCTCTCACCTGCCTGAGTAGTGACATTGAATGCGGATTATGCACCTCCTAGACTAATTTATTACCCAGAGTTCTGGGACTTTCTCTGCTGGCTTTAACACAATTTTGTTAATGCATGTGTGTTGAGGGGCATATGCTTATTTGGATGTGCTCAAATGCACTTGTATGTGCATATACATTAATGTGGAGGGTGGGGTGTCATCCTCAGAAATATCACCTACCTCTTTTTTAGACAGCATCTCTCATTGGCCTGGAACTCACCAATTAAGCTAGATTTGCTGTCCAGCAAGGCCAACGGATTCTCCTGTACCCTCATCCCCAGTGCTGAGGTTACAAGTGTACCACCATTTCACATGGGTTATGAAGGATTGAACTCAGGGGTTCATACTTGTGAAGCAAATACCTTACTAACTGAGCCCACTCCTTAGTTCTCTTTAAAATTTTAGCTAGCAAGATAGTCGCATACAACATGCTTGGAAGTCTGCAGCACAGTGACAGGTGGGGGTGGAATGAAAGTCTCAGATTCTCAGATTCGGTTGTAGAGTTGACCCTCATCTGGTCCCTTAGCTTTCTATGTGAAGCAAGAGATCATTGGCTCTCCGCGTTTGTATTTGATTTCACCATTCTTTTAGTGAGATTCTAGTTTCCCTGGTAAGCAGATTCTTTTTTTCTCCATTTCCCCACCTTCAAGTTTACCTTCTTGTTCAGGAAAGGGTAGAAATAATTCTACAGCATGTTTCTGACTCTCTTGCAGCTAGCATTTCAGATACAAAATCGGTTTCTCTAATTCGTTGTATTTACACATGGTCCAAAAAGCAGAAGTGCATCTTCAAAAGCTTCCTTTTGTAGGTAACTTAGATCATTAAAAATATGACATGATTTTGTTAACAGTAGTATTTCAATGTTCATTACCCAACTGCTTAGGCTGAAGGGCCATTGAGGCAACTGGCAGCGGCAGTTAGTTAACTCTTCCTGAACCTTGCCCTTTAGCCACGGGGGGAATGAGTTGTCCTGAGCATTTCTTCCTAACAATGACGTCAGAAGTAGACATTTTCCTGAGGAGACAGTCTTGCAGGGCCCCAGATCTACTCTCTTCACTGCTACACAATTCCCAACATTTCTGTGTGCTCAGTGTGTATGTTAGGTGCTATGCTAAAGCTCTTCTTGCAAATGTAGTCATTTAAATCTCTCAACACTCCCATCAGGAAGGTATTGGCTAATATTATTTCCAGATAGGTCAAATAGGGTTTGGAGAAGAGACTGGTTGCACAAGAACAGAGCAAATTGGATGGGGAATCACAGGGCTGGAATTCAATCCCAGCTCTGCCTCCCTCTAGTCAGAGTTCTGCCTCTTTACTGTTAAGGGCCTGTAAATATTGGCAGATTTCAATCCCTATGCATGTTACATTTCTGAAAAGACTTCAGTCTTTTTTTCCTCAAATAGTTTAAACACACCAATCATTCTAAAACATGTTGATGTATATTTAGATACCTTTAGAAGCCTTCTTCTAATTAAATAGAAGCCATGAAAAAATCCAGGGCTATTGCTTCATGAAAACATGCCCAAATCATACCAAGTTTATCTTTTACCACAAAAATGAAGAACTGAGATGAATAGACAGGACCTTTCTCTTGCTCCTGGAGACCCAGAGCTAGAGTAGCAGACACATACTCACCAGGAGCTCGGGTAGCAGCGAGGTTGCGGAAGTGGCTGCCTTTGATCATTTCCACAGATAATCGGCCTGTTGTGGCATTGTAGGACAGTCCCACCAGTAGCTCTGGCACCCCTCCATGAGACAGTGACTGTGTGGATGAAGCACTGTCACTGTGAGACACCACAGATGGGCTGAGCGGAGACTCTCCACTCTGGAGGGGAAGAACACAAAGAATTCATTGGCCCATGCCGCATCCCTCTCTTTGAGAGAAAGCTGATATTATGTTTGGTGAAACTGTGACCCAGTCGCAATGCTTGCCAAAGATTACTAATGGGCGCTCAGTGTGAATTACAACGTGCCAGGGAGCGCAGCCATGTGTGAGATGGCCCATGGTACTAGCCGACATATTTATTCCAAGAGTAGACTCCATTCAATATTTCCTCTCTAAAGACAAAACAGACAAAGATGTTATTACTAGTGTAAATCAAACCTTCTAAGATACATGGAGTGTGAATAATACATTTAATATAGGCCAAGATTCCCTCCTGTGTAATTTGTTTCTGAATGTTTCTGTGAACCTACCCACTCCAGGCCTAGTTTTGTCCCTGTTCTCTGCATTCTTGATGAATAAGGCAACATAGAAGATGTTTTGTCTCAAAGATAAAAGAAATGACCACCAGGCACTGGTCAGTACATAAAACACCTAGGGTCTGGTTCTGTTGCTTAAGAAGCGTAGTTCACATAGGAAATGTTATCTCCTATGAAAAAAAGATTATACAGAAGTGAGCACTTTCACCTTTCACTATTTGATATTTGATAGAGAGTCATATATGAAGATTGTGGATCTTGGCTACCCCGGGGGGTGGGGGCAGCAGGTGAGCCAAGGAGAATGCCCAGGCATTTTCTCATTTGCACACTTCTGAGTGTTATCGTTATGTACCAGGTACATTCAGAAGAGGAAAGAGGAGAAGACACTGATCCTCACTAAGGGGCCTGAGTGGACATCGTCAGCCTGGCTGGAACAGGCCAGCGGTCCCTCCAGCATACTACCTCCTCTAGTGGACACCAGTACATGGGACTTACCTTAAATCCCTCTTGACTGTATCTGAAATTATTTTCTAAACCTTCTTGCCAATATCCCAAGAAGCAAAAACAATAAAAGGAAGCAAATGCTGCGCATGTCCAAAAGATGTATCCTTTTAACCAAACCATGTGTGTTTCGGAGAGCCCCCAAAGTTTTCATGGATCCGTGATTTATAAGAAAATAACCTTCCAGGCATTAATGCCCAGAAGTTAGAAACACACCAATGAAAAATGTGCATCCTTGGGAGAAAGGCCATACATCTTTCTAGTATGGTCCCTCTCACAGTACCGTGACCTACCCTACCAAGTTCTTAACCTGTATCTATCACAGTCCATAACACATAGCTGTATATCTGGTATATAATCATACTCAACAGTAGCTGATAAATGAGATATTTCCCTCCATCAAAATTCCTTCATGCTGGCTTCTTCTCCCCATTCAGCCTGTGCCCTCAGTACAGAGCCCAGGGCCTGTCACTGACAAAAGTGGGTGTGGCCACACTGGCTCCTGTGCTTCACACTGCAGGGCCTCTTTTTGACTCTTCTCTAAATTCTGCTCTTTATGATTTCATGATATTATGAAAAGAAAGAATTTACATGAGACAGAAGCGGGTTTGTGCCTTCTTGAGCTCATTCTAACCCTTGTGTCAGAAAACAGTAGAAGCTTAGAGGCCACCAGCAGGGGACTATTCCACTAGCCCACTGGAGAGCTGTGATTTCCTTCTATCTAAAGAGAATTCACAGCTTTCAGCTGGAAAAGAGAGGTCATGGGTGAGTTCTACAATTTTGGAGCTAGCGACTGGAGAGATGAGCTTGCCAGCAGGCAGGTCTGAGAAGACAGCAGGTGACATCAATTTAGAGAGGCAAAACTCAAGATTTCCAGTATGAAGATGTTCAGGCGGAATTAGAACTTCAGATGGATAGACCTTTTTGGAACATGTCTTTGTCCTCCTCCATGGCTGTGTGTGCCCTCCCTTTGTCTTGACTATCCACCCACACACGTCACCAGTCTTGTTCTCTCCGTTGCTTGAGCTATCTGGGTTTTTTTTTCCTTTGTCATCTCAAAAAAGCCTTCTCCTGGCCACTCTAAGCAAGCTGTAACCTCTGGAGCTTTACCAAGAGCTGCCTATCAACATCCTCCATCACTAGTCTATGGAATAATAGCTGTCTGTTTGCTTCCGTAGACATGTGGCCTCCAGAGCCCATGACAGGATACATCTCCAATGAATGACTGATTGGTTGACTAACCCATCGCTGTCTGATCTTTTGACATATTTTCATAAAAAGAGATCTTCACATTACATGATAGATGATCTACAGCACTGGTGAGGCTAGCCACCTCTTAGACCTCCACGCTCTGCAAGCCCTGGACCAAGAAGAGGAGTATGATGCATGGTAAGAAAACAGCCATAAAACTGGAAGGTCTCAGATGTGGCAGGCATTTGGGGTTGCTAACACAGGATGTTTCTGAATCCTCCTTGCTAAGAGCCTTGCCTTGAAAGTTCAGAAATACCCACCTGCAATTCCTGCACTTAGGAAGCCGAGGCAAGGGGATTATGTGTTGGAGGGTATCCTGGGTTACAAAACGAGCTTGAGGCCAGCCTGGGCTGTGTAGTAAGAATCTTGTTTCAAGAAAGCAACAAGAAAGGTACCATGTCTAAGAATCATCATTAATGCATACTGGGAGGGGATGGGAGGCATATGGATGCTTATCCACTAAGTCAAAAGCCCAGCCACCTCCTCAAGTCTTGCCAGGCCTTTCCCCACATTGCCACTGTCATTTCCTAAAATGGGTGGAAAACACATCCATCAACTTATCAGGATGACAGGCTTAAAAGACCCACTGTCCATGAAGTGCAAACCATGGCTTATAAGGATGAGGACAGTCAAATGGAAAATTAAATTAACGTCTATGAATTCTCAAGCTGAATGTTGTAAATCAAGGGCTGACAACCCAGGTCTTTGAACACACCGCGTCATTAGCAGTGCTGTTTAATATACTCACGCTCAGATTACTTCTTGGCTCCAGAACCAGAGTCACTTTCATTTCCCCTTCTGGGTGCAAGTGGCTGAGACAGAACAGCTTCTCTCCCATCATTCTCTCTCGGGTCATCTTACGGGCAGCATACAGGCGGAAGCGGACAGCACAGGCAGTCACATCTCTGGGCTCCAGCTTGGTGAAGGTGACCTTTTCCTTGAAGACAGGGTTGGGCCCTCTCTGTATGTTCGTCTTACCCCTCTGTTTCTTACTGGGCAGCAGCACTAGATGAACTTGCCAGGAGTTGACTCCACTTCGGTCCTTATCTGGGAGACCCTGTGCTCTCACAATGGTCACAGTGAGCTTCTGGGTTACAGCTCTATATTCAAAGACGACATCGAGGTCACCACATTTGGAGATAGGCTCCGAAAGCCTGGGTGGTACCTGAAGACTGGTTCCATCCTGCTCCTGTAACAAGCAGAGGGGAAAGGTGAGGGCTGGAAATGACAGTGACTTCTTACACAATGACAGGTTGCTGCCCTTTGGTGCTTTCTTGGCTATCATGCTTCCTGACTGCCAACTTATGACCTGTGTTAGAAAGTTCTGTTTACTACATTCTCTCCAACAGACTGTGAATTCTTGGAAGGCACAGTACCTGATACAGAGCAAACTTTTGAGAATGTTTTTTAAGTGAATAAATGAAGCACTTACATCTTTCAAAATGCAGTAATTTGTACTGTCTTTTGAAAAGTACAATTGCCTACTATGACTGAAACCAACTGAGATATGATGTCTCTAATTAAGCCAACTATGAACTATGTAAATGCCAACAGGCAACTTTTGAGTCTCCAGGAGTAATTGCTGAGCCTGGACCTGTTGTCCACAAATCAGAACTTTCCTATAGGCAAAAGTCCCAAATTTCCTGGGAGAAAAGACTAACGGCTGAGCTTCTCCAACCTAGTGGCCACCTGAGTCACTCAAGGAGTCTCATTAAGTCAAGGGTTGGGGCAGATACTCTGCAATTCTATGATGCTTGCCAGAGATGTTGGCTACAGAAAGCCAAGGCTCAGGAGATCCTTCAAAGTAAAGTCTAAAGAGATCATTCACAGCAGCCAATTAGCAAAAAGCACCACTGCAGCCAGATTACCTGAATTAAAATCATAGGTCTACCACTGGCTTGTGTTTTGAGCCCTGGCCAAACTGGAAAGTGCACATTAGGTTGCAAAGCTACAGAAATGTAGCCAGGCAGCAAAATGAACTTCTCCATGCTCTAGGTAGATTGCCAGTTTTAGTGTTTTACTGTTTTCTTTTTGTCTTAATCTCTGCATATGCATATATGACATATATGTACATGTACACATGTGTGTATGTATTTGCTGAATCAGTGAAATAAATGTGAATCCCTGGTCTTGAAAAGAGAGAGAGAGAGAGAGAGAGAGAGAGAGAGAGAGAGAGAGAAGGGTTGTGAGGTTTTAGTCAAGATGAAAATCTGTCTTCAAGCAGACTCCTTAATTATTCCTAATACTGGTATGGGGCTGCCTCTTTTCAAGTCTGCCTCTCTCTTTATGGACTATACCCTTGGCCAACAATTTACTTATAGCTACTCAGGTCTGATCCTCTTACTGAAAAAACTAAACTGCACATCATTTACCGTAATGACCACCACACCAACAAATTACTAATAATGTCAATATAATTTTTAACTTTTCCCTAAAGGCCTGAGCCTTTCCTATAACTAAAAGAGTCTCACAGTGAACCCTTTCTTAATGTAAATTTATTCTTTTTCTATGGAACTGAGCTCTAGTTCAGAGATTACTTCAAAATTAGAACAAAATACTTCGATATGTGCATTCATCAATGAGACTTTCCCACGGAGTCATAGGGGACATACATGGTGCTGTGGAATCAAATGTTCTTTAGAAGCCATGTCTGCTACTTCTTATAAGCTCCGTAACATTGGGAACATTATTTCATACTTTTCATTATCTTGCCTCAATAGTAAAATAAAGACGATACCCATTCCATAGGGACGCTGTGCAAAGTAGAAGACTTGACATATAGGAGACATCTAATAAATGCCCTTCCCTTTTAAGATTCAAATTAGCCTGCCAAGAAAATTCAGCTTTCTTATAACATAAGGGAAGCTTCTTCTCTGCTTTTCCCCGTGCATGCAATCATGCATGAGCATTTCTATTCAGAGGTACTTAGTTTCAAGTGATGGAAGTGGTTGCTATAGAGACTCCTGAATACAACTGACTAGTGTATATATAATATTAGAAACAAGTCTCCAAGGAATTCAGCTAACTGAAAAACCAAGGCAGAATCTTTTCTTAAGCTCCTGTCTCCCCTGAAAACTCCCATCTATTTTAGCCTGCTCTTGATCATCTACATGATTGGCCTAGACATAAGTAGTAATAGCTAGCAGCTTTTAAGTTGTTCTTAACGTCGGGTAGCACATCAAGTCTGCTCTGGCACACTTCGGATCCTCTTGGCCTTATCCCTTGTTTCATTTCCTCTAAAGGAATCTCTTACCCGCTGCTCACAAAATGTAAAGCTCGGCTCTCGTCATTGATCCATTGGTACCAAAGCTTCGGAAATATTCTTCTTCCCACCATGTTTGGGAAGGTCAGAATGAGCGCCATTGCTAATACCCTATGCAATAAGGTATCTTTCTCCCTTTGCCAAGATGAACTTAGAGCAAGTAATAATTTCCTGGAATATGAGGCACAGGATAAAACAATTGGTTGTACTGCGTGGTGGCCAACTCAAGGGCAGATTCTCATCCAGGACCTCTCTTCTTCCCTCCCTTGTTCCCTCATCCGTCATTGAGAATGTGCTCATTAGCAAAGTAGGAAACAAACACCTTCACCTTCAGCTCTTACTAGGGAACCCAACTAAGAAATCCCATGCTTTGTAATACTTATATCTGCCTAATAAGCTAGTATGTTTAACATTTTTATTTCATGGGAAGAGAAACTAAAGCTAAAATGAGCTATGTAACTATTACTCTTCCAGTAGGAGAGTCCAGTTGCTAGGCCAGGATCATTCAAGATTCTTACTCCAGTAGCCTAAGAGCAGACTTTAACTAGTCAAAATCCCAAACTTTGTGTTAAACCACATGATCTCCTTCTTTCTGCAAACCCTTCCACCATAGAGGCTTCTATGCTTACTGGGCATGTGAGAGGAAGATGGGAGGCGGTAGTGATGGAAGTTGGATGGCAGAACTGTAAATTCATTCCCTTTCAGGTCTCTGCTCTTAAAAATTAGGTAGGAGTCAGTAGCTTTATCATCTACTTCAATGCCAAGGCTAAAAAACACAGTGCCTGATAATTAGGCTCTCCCACACGCCCATCAGCTACGTATTCAGGTAAGTGCTTGCTGCACCCACAGGCTTCTGGGTAGTACCAGCAATTCCTCTGAGAATGCTGGGCCAAGCACAGCTCTGGGCAGCAGCTGGGCTCCTGAGGGGCCAATCCCAGCCATTGTTCATGAAAACTGGGCTTTGCAGCCTCGACCTGGGTTGATTTGAGACAGAGATTTGTGAAGGTTTGTGTTTTCATAGCAATTAATTGTTTCCACACGTTACCTATCACCAGGCCTCCAAAGGGGCTCCTTGTACAGGTACTGTTAATACTGCTAATCTGTTTGACCTTCCTGCAAGGTAAAATTGTCTTCCTTCTTATCCCCATTTGGCAGATTTTAATTAACTTCTCAAGGCCAACCAATTAATCAGTGAAAAGCAGAGAGGAAAAGTGGGGCATCTGTCTCTCTGTGTGTTTGAAATTTCAAGCCACCTTCCCATTGTTTCCCACCAAGCCCCAGTCTGCAGGAGAAAGTCAATGGTCCTTGCCAGCTGAGGGTAAACTGGCAAATCCATGATCATAGCAGGTAGTCAATCTGCATGAGTCCTTTTCCTTCAGAGACAAAATAAATGATTCCTTGAGCTCTCCTGTCCTGATTTTTCCCCTTTAAGGTGGAAATGCTTGCATCAAACTGTCAAAACCCACGTTAAGTTTAAAGATTTTCTGTCAAACTGAAAAGCCTTTCTGTTTTAGTAAGATAGTGTTGATGTCATCTTGTGGCCCAAAGTAAATGGATCCACAATACGTTCTGGATGCCAGATACACCAGGGAAGACAAGGTTCTTAACACGGCTAAGAGACAAATAAATCAATGCTTAAGAGGCAAGCTGCAGTTACGGGAACTGCCTGAGTTCCATCTGAAGTTCTACAGTAGGAGCACCAAATTACAGTTTTTGTCTCAAAATAGATAGGAGGTTGAATGGTGCACATGGAGCTGTCTGGGTATTTTTGGAGTCTGAGAACATTCAGTACTCTTAGCATAAGTCATCTATTAAAGCACCAGGAGGCAGGGAAATGGGAGGTTACATGGAGAAGGCGAGCCCAAACCTAATGGCACAATTATCAGGGGAAGAGAGAGTTATCAACAGGCAGGTAAATAGTTGTGTTTTGTTTTTTGCAGTGAGGGAGACAAAGGGAACATTTTTAAACATTGTGTGGGATTTGATTTGCCTCTGAGCACTGACACCATGGCAATGTAGATCTGTATTTTGTTTCTGTCTCTCCTTTTTTTTTTTTTTCTTTTTAACAAAACTGGTGACAGTCAGTAGCTTTGGATGCCTATGTGGGAAGGACTGACTGACTAGCAAACAATAAATAAGGTATCTGAGTTTCTATTTCTGGTTCTCAGCAAAAACACCATCGTAGAGGCACCTGCACGTACATGAAAACATGTGTGCATAGGGCTTCTTACACATACCCTACATCTCCCCATCAACTGGAAAACAGCAAGGCTTTGGAACATGAATTTCTACAGTTTTCTTTTGCATTTCTACAAACATTTAGCACATGTGACCTCTGGGTCCTTCTGAAGAGATTCACCCCACTTATTTCCTCTGGTTGGAATAATCATCTTGATCTCTAGTTCCATCTCTACTTATTATATTGAAGTCATACAAATATTGAGTATTTATTAGTAATTTCAACTAAGCTGATTTCCAGTTAGCACCTCTTAATGTTGGGGCATCATTATAGAAGGGTGGAACTCACAAAGAAAAACAGAGGTGCCTGTGAGATAATGCTTGCAAAACCCTAGGCTGGAGTAGCTGGTGTCCCTCTCAACTGTGGCTGCCATCATTGTCACAGATAGCACTGTGTATTAAGGACAAGGTTTAATTGGAATACTGATCTATAAACTGCATCTTTCATCAAATGTTTATTATAAAAAGCAGCATCAATGACCAGAATATTGTCACTCTCAGTGCTGCCTCCCACACCTTCAACTCAATTCAAAGCTGACACCTACAAACCCTTGTCATGCCTTTACTTCAGTTAAATTCTTCAATAGTTCCCATTTCAGCAATCGTAGTGTGGGATTTGGGGTGAAATAGAATAGAATTCATTTTTCCAAGAAGGAAAGCAACCAAGCTCTCCAAAGGTCTAGAAGTCCTCTTGTATGGGAATATCCCTGATAGCTCCTCCTCACTTCTCTCACCACACGCTTCTGCTGCTCCCATTTGGAAAGAATGTACTTGTAATTCTTTTATTGCTATTGATACAAGGTTGTGTGTGTGTGCATGTGTGTGTGCGGTTGTTGTTGTTGTTTTTAGAATAGGCAGTACTTCCTTTCTGGAGAAATCAGGTAGAGGAAGCAGAGAAGATGAATGAGTAGGTGGTACTAAAAAGAAGAAGAGAAAACAACTTGCCTCTGGACTCCACATAGAGGAGCTGTGGGTGGCATAGGAATCTTCAAAGCCCCGACTAATAAAAGCTGTCTCTGTCTCCAGGATGCCATCTGCACAAGGACGACCGAGGCTTCGGACCACACCAGTCTCTGGATGACAAGGGTCGTGGTGTCTGGTGGTCCTGCTCTCACAGGGAGATGATGAGAGGATGGAAATAGGGCGGTCTTCATAAGACAGAATCTCGGAATAACTGAGGTGGCTGGTTCCATCCAAATCTAAATTTGCATTTAAAAAAAACTATTTCAGACAGCAGCTACCCAAACCCCGCCCCTCCGGAATTCCACTTCCCTTCGGCCCCTGCCTGGTCCCTGGGACTGGAGCAGACACAGAGTCGGTCTGCTCCTGTCCTGTGGAGAAACTGAATCCTGAGTCATCCAGGAGCCACTGCACTCAGAGCAGCTGGTAAGAACTCCATCTCACTCCCTAAGCCCCAGAGATACATCTGGGAGCCAGGGACATCCAGGGCACAGCAGCTACCCAAACCCCGCCCCTCCGGAATTCCACTTCCCTTCGGCCCCTGCCTGGTCCCTTGGACTGGAGCAGACACAGAGTCGGTCTGCTCCTGTCCTGTGGAGAAACTGAATCCTGAGTCATCCAGGAGCCACAGCACTCAGAGCAGCTGGTAAGAACTCCATCTCACTCCCTAAGCCCCAGAAATACATCTGGGAGCCAGGGACATCTAGGGCACAGCAGCTACCCAAACCCTGCCCCTCCGGAATTCCACTTCCCTTCGGCCCCTGCCTGGTCCCTGGGACTGGAGCAGACACAGAGTCGGTCTGCTCCTGTCCTGTGGAGAAACTGAATCCTGAGTCATCGAGAAGCCACTACACTCAGAGCAGCTGAAACTGAATTCTGAGTCATCAGGGACCCACTGCACTCAGAGCAGCTGGAGCCACTGCACTCAGAGCAGCTGAAACTGAATCCTGAGTCATCGAGAACCCACTGCACTCAGAGCAGCCGAGGAGCCACTGCACTCAGAACAGAAGGATTACCAGATCCAAGAGGTGGCCTGAGTCCCAGGAGTTCTTCCACCCGGGAGATTAGGGGCATAAGACCACAGAGACCTCTGGACTCCGAGGAGCTCTGCAATAAGCAAGATAACTGGAAATACAGATTCCAATCTTACACAGAGAGGGCAGGTACCACTAGAGTTACCCAGATGGCGAAAGGCAAGCGCAAGAACATAAGCAACAGAAACCAAAGTTTCTTGGCATCATCAGTGCCCAGTTCTCCCAATATAGCAAGCCCTGAACACCCCTTCACACCTGAAAAGCAGGATTCAGAATTAAAATCACTTCTCATGATGATGATAGAGGATTATAAGAAGGAATTAAGTAACTCCCTTAAAGAAATACAGGAGAGTACAAGTAAACAGATAGAAGCCCTTAAAGAGGAATCACAGAAATCCCTTAAAGAAATGCAAGAAAACACAAAGAAGGAATTAAACAAAAACATTCAGGATCTGAAACTGGAAATAGAAACAATAAAGAAAGTTCAAAGGGAGACAACCATGGAGATAGAAAACCTAAGAAAGAGATCAGGAGTCACAGACGCAAGCATCACCAACCGAATACAAGAGATAGAAGAGAGAATCTCAAATGCAGAAGATACGGTGGAAAATATTGACACAGTTGTCAAAGAAAATGAAAAAAGCAAAAAACTCCTAACTCAAAACATCCAGGAAATCCAGGACACAATGAGAAGACCAAACCTAAGGGTAATAGGTATAGATGAGAATGAAGATTCCCAACTTAAAGGGCCAGTAAATATCTTCAACAAAATCATTGAGGAAAATTTCCCTAACCTAAAGAACAAGATGCCCATAAACATACAAGAAGCCTACAGAACACCAAATAGACTAGACCAGAAAAGAAATACCTCCCGTCACATAATAATCAAAACATCAGATGCACAAAACAAAGAAAAAATACTAAAAGCAGTAAGGGAAAAAGGTCAAGTAACATATAAAGGCAGACCTATAAGAATTACACCAGACTTCTCACCAGAGACTATAAAAGCCAGAAGAGCCTGGACGGACATCATACAGACCCTAAGAGAACACAATTGCCAGCCCAGATTACTATACCCAGCAAAACTCTCAATCAATATAGATGGTGAAACCAAGATATTCCATGACAAAACCAAATTTGCACAATATCTTCCCACAAACCCAGCACTTCAAAGGATAATGGATGGAAAACGCCAACACAAGGAGGGAAACTACAACCTAGAAAAAGCAAGGAAGTAATCTTCCAACAACCCCAAAAGAAGATAACTATACAAACATAACTTTACCTCTAATAACAAAAATAACAGGAAGCCACAATCATTTTTCCTTAATATCTCTTAACATCAATGGTCTCAATTCCCCAATAAAAAGACGCAGACTAGCAGACTGGATACACAAACAAGACCCAGAATTTTGCTGCATACAAGAAACACACCTCAGTGACAAAGACAGACACTACCTCAGAATAAAAGGGTGGAAAACAATTTTCCAAGCCAATGGTCCCAAGAAACAAGCTGGAGTAGCCATTCTAATATCAAATAAAATCGACTTCCATCCAAAATTAATCAAAAAAGATAAGGAAGGACACTTCATACTCATCAAAGGAAAAAGCTACCAAGGTGAACTCTCAATTCTGAACATCTATGCCCCAAATGCAAGGGCACCTACATACATAAAAGAAACTTTACTAAAGCTCAAAACACACATTACACCTCACACAATAATAGTGGGGGATTTCAACACCCCACTCTCAGCAATGGACAGATCATGGAAACAGAAACTAAACCGAGACACTTTGACATTAACAGAAGTTATGAACCGAATGGACTTAACAGACATCTATAGAACATTTCATCCTAAAACAAAAGAATATACCTTTTTCTCAGCACCTCATGGTACCTTCTCCAAAATAGACCATATAATTGGTCACAAAACAAGCCTCTACAGATACAAAAAGATTGAAATAATCCCTTGCCTCTTATCAGATCACCATGGAATAAGACTGGTCTTTAATAATGACAAAACCAATGGAAAACCCATGTGTACATGGAAACTGAACAACTCTCTACTCAATGATGACTTGGTCAAGGAAGAAATAAAGAAAGAAATTAAAGACTTTTTAGATTTCAATGAAAATGAGGACACATCATACCAAAACTTGTGGGACTCCATGAAGGCAGTGCTAAGAGGAAAACTCATAGCTCTAAGTGCCTACAAAAAGAAACTGGAAAGAGCACACACTAACAAGTTGACTGCACAACTAAAAGCCCTAGAACAAAAAGAAGCAAATACACCCAGGAGGAGTAGAAGGCAGGAAATAATCAAACTCAGGGCTGAAATCAACCAAATAGAAACTGAAAGAACAATACAAAATATCAATAAAACCAGGAGTTGGTTCTTTGAGAAAATCAACAAGATAGATAAACCGTTAGCCAGATTAACCAGAGGGCACAGAGAGAGTATCCAAATTAATAAAATCAGAACTGAAAAGGGAGACATAACAACAGAAACGGAAGAAATTAAAAAAATCATCAGATCCTACTACAAAGGCCTATACTCAACAAAACTGGAAAACCTGGATGAAATGGACAATTTCCTAGACAGATACCAGGTACCGAAGTTAAACCAGGAGCAGATAAACCATCTAAATAGTCCCATAACCCCTCAGGAAATAGCAGCAGTCATTAAAAGTCTCCCCACTAAAAAAAGCCCAGGACCAGATGGTTTTAGTGCTGAATTCTATCAGACCTTCAAGGAAGACCTAATACCAATTCTCTTCAAACTATTCCACAAAATAGAGACAGAAGGAACACTACCCAATTCGTTCTATGAAGCTACAATTACACTCATACCCAAACCCCACAAGGACCCGACAAAGAAAGAGAACTTCAGACCAATCTCCCTTATGAACATCGATGCAAAAATACTCAATAAAATTCTAGCAAACCGAATCCAAGACCACATCAAAACAATCATCCATCATGATCAAGTAGGTTTTATCCCAGGAATGCAGGGATGGTTCAATATTCGGAAATCCATCAATGTAATCCACTATATAAACAAACTTAAAGAAAAAAACCATATGATTATCTCACTAGATGCTGAGAAAGCATTTGACAAAATTCAACATCCCTTCATGATAAAAGTCTTGGAAAGATCAGGAATTCAAGGCCCCTACCTAAACATAGTAAAAGCAATTTACAGCAAACCAGTAGCCAACATCAAGCTAAATGGAGAGAAACTTGAAGCAATCCCACTAAGATCAGGGACTAGACAAGGTTGCCCACTCTCCCCCTACCTATTCAATATAGTACTGGAAGTCTTAGCCAGAGCAATTAGACAGCAAAAAGAAGTCAAAGGGATACAAATAGGAAAGGAAGAAGTCAAAATATCGCTATTTGCAGATGATATGATAGTATACTTAAGTGACCCCCAAACTTCCACCAGAGAACTCCTAAACCTGATAAACAACTTCAGCAAAGTGGCTGGTTATAAAATCAACTCAAACAAATCAGTAGCCTTCCTCTACATGAAAGATAAACAGACTGAAAAAGAAATTAGGGAAATGACACCCTTCACAATAGTTGCAAATAATATAAAATACCTTGGTGTGAATCTAACCAAGCAAGTGAAAGACCTGTATGACAAGAACTTCAAGTCTCTGAAGAAAGAAATTGAAGAAGATCTCAGAAGATGGAAAGATCTCCCATGCTCATGGATTGGCAGGATTAATATAATAAAAATGGCCATCTTGCCAAAAGCAATCTACAGATTCAATGCAATCCCCATTAAAATCCCAACTCAATTCTTCACAGAGTTAGAAAAGGAAATTCTCAAATTCATATGGAATAACAAAAAACCTAGGATAGCGAAAACTATTCTCAACAATAAAAGAACTTCGGGAGGAATCACCATCCCTGACCTCAAGCTGTACTACAGAGCAATAGTGATAAAAACTACCTGGTATTGGTACAGAGACAGGCAGGAAGATCAATGGAATAGAATTGAAGACCCAGAAATGAACCCACACTCCTATGGTCACTTGATCTTTGACAAAGGAGCTAAAACTGTCCAGTGGAAAAAGGACAGCATTTTCAACAAATGGTGCTGGTTCAACTGGAGGACAACATGTAGAAGAATGAAAATTGATCCATTCTTATCCCCTTGTACAAAGCTCAAATCTAAGTGGATAAAGGACCTCCACATAAAACCAGATACACTGAAACTAATAGAAGAGAAGGTGGGGAAAAGCCTCGAATACTTGGGCACAGGGGAAAAGTTCCTGAACAGAACTCCAATGGCATATGCTCTAAGATCGAGAATTGACAAATGGGACTTCATAAAATTGCAAAGTTTCTGTAAGGCAAAGGACACTGTCAATAGGACAAAACGACAACCAACAAATTGGGAAAAGATCTTTACCAATCCTTCATCTGATAGAGGGCTAATATCCAATATATACAAAGAACTCAAGAAATTAGACTCCAGACAACCAAATTACCCTATTAAAAAATGGGGTATAGAGCTTAACAAAGAATTTTCAACAGAAGAAACTCGAATGGCCGAGAAGCACCTAAAGAAATGCTCGGCATCCTTAGTCGTCAGGGAAATGCAAATCAAAACAACCCTGAGATTCCATCTCACACCAGTCAGAATGGCTAAGATTAAAAACTCAGGTGATAGTAGATGCTGGCGAGGGTGTGGAGAAAGAGGAACACTCCTCCATTGTTGGTGGGACTGCAAGATGGTGCAACCACTTTGGAAATCAGTCTGGCGGTTCCTCAGAAAATTGGACATAGCATTACCCGAGGATCCAGCTATACCACTCCTAGGCATATACCCAGAAGGTGCTCGAACATATAATAAGGACATATGCTCAACTATGTTCATAGCAGCCTTATTTATAATAGCCAGGAGCTGGAAAGAACCCAGATGTCCTTCAACTGAGGAATGGATTAAAAAAATGTGGTATATTTACACAATGGAGTATTACTCAGCTATTAAAAACAATGAATTTGAGAGGTTCCTAGGTAAATGGATGGAACTAGAAATTATCATACTGAGTGAGGTAAGCCAATCACAAAAGAACACACATGGTATTCACTCACTGATTATTGGATATTAGCCCAGAACCTTAAAATGCCCAAGATGCAACTCACAGGCCACATGAAGTCCATAAAGAAGGAAGACCAAGTGGGGGTGATTCGGTCCTTCTTAGAAGGAGCAACAAAATACTCAAGGGAGCAAATATGGAGACAAAGCGAGGGACAAAAACTGAAGGAGGGGCCGTCTGAAGACCTTTCCACCTGAGTATCCATCCCATGTGCAGTCACCAAAGGTAGATGCTGATGTGGAAGTCAGGAAGTGCATGCTGATAAGAGCCTGATATGGATGTCTCCTCAGAGGTCTTCAAGAGTCTGACATATTCAGAGGCAGATGCTCACAACTAGCCATTGAAGTGATCATGAGGTTCTCAATGGAGGAGTTAGAGTGAAGACTGAAGGAGCTGAAAGGATTTGTGGCCCCATGAGGAGAGCAACAATACCAACCAACCACAGCTCCCAGGGTCTA
>NW_021604585.1:3755464-3758366 GCF_004785775.1 Grammomys surdaster | reverse complement strand
TTCATTCTTATCTCCTTGTACAAAGCTCAAGTCTAAGTGGATAAAGGACCTCCACATAAAACCAGATACACTGAAACTAATAGAAGAGAAGGTGGGGAAAAGCCTCGAATACTTGGGCACAGGGGAAAAGTTCCTGAACAGAACTCCAATGGCATATGCTCTAAGATCGAGAATTGACAAATGGGACTTCATAAAATTGCAAAGTTTCTGTAAGGCAAAGGACACTGTCAATAGGACAAAACGACAACCAACAAATTGGGAAAAGATCTTTACCAATCCTTCATCTGATAGAGGGCTAATATCCAATATATACAAAGAACTCAAGAAATTAGACTCCAGGCAACCAAATTACCCTATTAAAAAATGGGGTATAGAGCTTAACAAAGAATTTTCAACAGAAGAAACTCGAATGGCCGAGAAGCACCTAAAGAAATGCTCGGCATCCTTAGTCGTCAGGGAAATGCAAATCAAAACAACCCTGAGATTCCATCTCACACCAGTCAGAATGGCTAAGATTAAAAACTCAGGTGATAGTAGATGCTGGCGAGGGTGTGGAGAAAGAGGAACACTCCTCCATTGTTGGTGGGACTGCAAGATGGTGCAACCACTTTGGAAATCAGTGTGGCGGTTCCTCAGAAAATTGGACATAGCATTACCCGAGGATCCAGCTATACCACTCCTAGGCATATACCCAGAAGGTGCTCGAACATATAATAAGGACATATGCTCAACTATGTTCATAGCAGCCTTATTTATAATAGCCAGGAGCTGGAAAGAACCCAGATGTCCTTCAACTGAGGAATGGATTAAAAAAATGTGGTATATTTACACAATGGAGTATTACTCAGCTATTAAAAACAATGAATTTGAGAGGTTCCTAGGTAAATGGATGGAACTAGAAATTATCATACTGAGTGAGGTAAGCCAATCACAAAAGAACACACATGGTATTCACTCACTGATTATTGGATATTAGCCCAGAACCTTAAAATGCCCAAGATGCAACTCACAGGCCACATGAAGTCCATAAAGAAGGAAGACCAAGTGGGGGTGATTCGGTCCTTCTTAGAAGGAGCAACAAAATACTCAAGGGAGCAAATATGGAGACAAAGCGAGGGACAAAAACTGAAGGAGGGGCCGTCTGAAGACCTTTCCACCTGAGTATCCATCCCATGTGCAGTCACCAAAGGTGGATGCTGATGTGGAAGTCAGGAAGTGCATGCTGATAAGAGCCTGATATGGATGTCTCCTCAGAGGTCTTCAAGAGTCTGACATATTCAGAGGCAGATGCTCACAACTAGCCATTGAAGTGATCATGAGGTTCTCAATGGAGGAGTTAGAGTGAAGACTGAAGGAGCTGAAAGGATTTGTGGCCCCATGAGGAGAGCAACAATACCAACCAACCACAGCTCCCAGGGTCTAAACCACCAGCCTGGGAGCACTTATGGAGGGATCCAGGGCCTTAGCTGAATATATAAGAGTGGAGGGCCCTGCTGGGCACAGGTGGAAGATGAGATCCTTGACCTCATGAAGGCTGGACGCCCCAGGGGGTGGGAGTTTTGAGGGTGGGGAGGTGGGAGTGGGGGGGTAGATAGAGGTTACATCCACAAAGAAGAAGGAGGAGGTGTGAGGGGATTGGGGGTTCCTGGGTGGGTGGGGGATGGGATAAGGGGACAGCATATGAAATGTAAATAAAACATCCAATAAAAAAATTAAAAAAAAAAATCATGTGTAGTACTTGACACACACAAAAAAAAAAAACTATTTCAAATGTATTATATCATCATTCCTTTTGGTCTAGAGAAATTGAACAATTGCAGACACAAAAATTAAGGTCACAGGAAAAAAACATAACAATAACATCTTCAAAAACAATATCACCCACAATGACAGATAAACTTTGCCCCTGTAGTCAAAAAAGTACTAGATCATTATGTGTGATAAAGTAGACAAGGATCATGTCCTTAAGCCCAGCCTGGGCTACAGAGGACAAAAAGTCTAAAAAAATAAAACCCAAAAATCAAAAAAACTGGAATCCTGATAAAAAATAAAAGCTTCTGTATTTGAGCCACAGAAGTTTTGATGTGTGAACCATGATCCTGAACAATGTTCATATCTTCTGAACACCTACTTTCTTGCATAAAAATATGTTTTAAAAGCCATCAGTGGGTCATTATGGATATTAAAGTTTGTATCAGGCAGACATCAGCAGGATTTTTCTATAAATGTTAGATTCTCACTTGCCTGGCCCAGACTTGATTCTCCCACCTCACTAAACCCCAGTTTCCACAGTATCCCAGCTCACTGTCCACATCTACTTCTGGTCTCCCTGGCTGTTTCTCTCCTCTATGTCTTGTCTACTCAAAGGACCATCAACTCCTGAACTATCCCTGACTTCTTCTGGCTCAGTGGTTTTCTCTCACTCTCTCTCCCCTTTTCCCCATTCTGAAGCCTTATGAGCAGGGTGATCTGGTCACCGTAGAAGACAAGAGAGCACAGATGAGCAGAGGGTGATTTGGTCACCATAGAGGACTAGGCAGCACAGAATAAAGCAACCAGGTCCTCTTCCCATAACTGTTTCTTTCTTGAACCACCTCTGGGTTATCGCTCTAATGCACTTGTTTTAACCTTTTAACGGAAATATCCTTCCTTACACTTATCCTCATACTCATATTGTTAAGAAGTAAGATTATTAAAGCAGGACTAGAAATGTCTGTGCTGGTAAAACACTGGCTTTGTAAGCACAGGGATCTAGGACCAATGTCCACTACCAATATACAACCCTTAGCGTTTTTCTTTTGCATTCCCTCTGTTTGCCTCCACTCCATTGCCTCTCCTCTCCTCTCCTCTCCTCTCCTCTCCTCTCCTCTCCTCTCCTCTCCTCTCCTCTCCTCTCCTCTCC
>NW_021604585.1:3745964-3755364 GCF_004785775.1 Grammomys surdaster | reverse complement strand
CCCCTACTGTCCTCTCCTCTCCTCTCCCATACAACCCCCCCAGCCCTACTTATCCCATTCATTCACCTTAATGTCAGCAGACAAAACAAACCTGGCAAGTTCCTCCCAAGCAACAGCTCCAGCCCTTACTTCAGCCCACCCCAGCTAAGTTGTTCCCTCTCATTAGCTGAAGTCCCTTTCAATATTCCCCAACCTAGGATGAAAGGAAATGAGAGGCAGAGACAGGAGTGAGTGGGACATTGAAGGGCCATCCCTAGTTCAGCTCTTATGCACCCTAGCAGTTCCTCGGCTGAGAATAGGAACTTCAACTACAGCACAGGCTCCCAGAAGGCGTAAACACACATAATCTGCATCTGCTGCTACATCTTCACTAAACCTTGGAGTAGCCTTCCAACATACTCACATAGCAAACGGTTGAAGCATCCGGGTGGGAAGTGAAGCAGGGCCTTGGTGATTAGGATATATAGGACTGATGTGCTGATTCAAGCTTAACTATATAATGTGAGGCTTGGAAATGCCTCAGGGGTTAAAGTACTTGCCATGCAAGCCTGAGTGCTGGAGTTTGGATACCCAGAAGCCACACAAATGTTAGATGGGCATGATGACCCATCTGGAATTTCAGTGTCCAGGTGGAAGACTAGGGATTCCTAAAACAAGCTGGCTAGTTAGACCGTATTAGGAAGGTCTGAGTTTGAGAGATCCTGCCTCAATGACTGAAGTAGAGAATGCTCAAGGAAGATTGTCAACATCAGGCCCAGACCTCCACACACATGTTCATACATGTGTACATGTACCTACATCACACACACACTCACACACACACACACACACATACACACACCCTACACATGCACATGAGAATGAAAATATATACTGTCACATATATATATATATATATATATATATATATATATGGTATATATATCATATATATTATATATATATACTCATTCTTGTGTGTACCTTTTTTAAATACTATCCATGTAGTCCATATTAGCACAACTTTGGACTCTGGCTTTGTTTTTCAAAACCATACCAGTCACTGAAAAACTCCTCTTTCTGTTGTGTTATTCTTAAATATTCAGGTCAGGTTCCTTAGAAACAATTTCACAGGATACCACACAAAAAAAGTTACATTCATACTTTTAGATGTTTGGCAAACACGCTTTTTTTTTAAAGACATAGGAAACGACAGAATGTCGGAAACTCCTCATGCAAAAACCTACAATAAAGCAGGATTTTCTTCTAATCTCTAATTAGCACACCCATTCTTCACATACATGAACAGTGAGATGTTCTATTAAACAGTGGGCCATCTATCAATGTGTGCAGCACCCAGCAGGACTTCAGTACAAAATCTAAGTTTGCCAAGAAATTATCCCCATAAAATTGTCTCATGACTTTGACTCCTATGGTGATAATACCTAGATCAGTAATGTAGGGACTTTCAACAACTACATTAAGCCTTGAAACATTATTCATAGCTGAAAAAATAGAACTATATTAAAGTAACAATGCATTTTCCAGAACAGACAAGCAAAAGATGAATTAGAAAAATCAAGTCTGGGCCTCAAGTAGCAAGAAGAAGGAATTTGAAACAATGAGTCACCTTTCTGTATAATAGTGTGTCCTTGCCTTTAAATGACAAAGAGTCCCATCACCTTAAACACATATGTAATAGTAATGGCCTATTTTCAGAGACATAGATCCTGGCTTCTTAAAGCTATAACTATATTGCATCAAATATATTTATATGGTAAGAGAAAGTATTCAACTTCTTTAGTTTATGAGCCATTTTAAAGGAAAATTCTATTATCTAATTGCTTTCTTTCATACTCTATATCTGCCTATATAAAAAGGTTGCTACATACTATTCATAACAGTCCACCTACATGATATCTTAACTGGATTATGGGTGCCAATTATTCTAATTCTAATATGAATTAATGTGATGTTATTTTGCAGGTGTGGCTGAGTTCACAATCAGTTGACTTCAAGCAAAGGAGATAATCCTGTACAGTTAGCTGAAAGGCTGGAAGAGAGCTGAGGCTTCCCGGGAGGAGAAGAAAATGCATCTATGGATGGAAGTTCTAGCTCAGACCTGAGAGTTTGTATCTATAACCTCACAACCTGCTCCAGGGAGGTCAGAGATGGGGATTTCTGTGTCTACCAGCATGATCAAATCAGCTAATTCTTTGCAATAAATCAGAAATTCATACACATATGTGTACAGCACACACGCACACACACAATGTGCGTGTGCGTGTGTGTGTGGTGTGTGTGTGTGTGGGGTGTGTGTGTGTGGGGGGTGTGTGTGTGTGTGTGTGTGTATGTTTTCCTAGTCCTATTTCTCTGGTTGGTACATCATTCTATACAAAACTGGCTACAGACATTGGGGATATAAGTTGTTTTTAATGATACGAAGAAGAGGATATCTGTCTTTTATAAACCATCTTAGTGCGAATACCCAACCTTTTGACATTGTTGTCATCTACAAAGTTCACACTCAAAAAGCCCACAATGGCATTATGAATTTTGAAGTCTCATAATGTTTTAAATAAGTTTATTATTTTGCATCTGGGCCACATTCATAGCTTTCCTGGGCCACAGGTAGATACAGTCGGACGAGCCAACAAAGAGCAGCTATTCTTATTGAGCTTTAAGGTTACTGCTCAAAACAAACCAAAAGAGTAGCCCAGCAAGTCAACAATTCTGTGATAGACTCATATTCTGTATGAAACTCAAACTTTCCATGACAGGAAAAATGAAATCATGAACTTTACAAGCAAATGGATGGAACTAGAAAAGATACCACTGAGTGAGGTAACCCAGACCCAGAAGGACAAACATTGCACTTCTCTTTTACTGGAGGCTCTCCAAATCTTCAGATGTGAGCACACAGCCTGTTGTAACTACAGAAAGCAGGATATAAAACTGGAACCACTGCCAGAATATGGAGAGTGGTGAGTAGTGGCAGGGGGATTCATAGCAGAATACAGGTGATCTGAGTGGGAAATGGGGAAAAGGGGGCTTGGGAAAGGAAGGGGGTAAATACAGAAGACCATGGGAGGAGGGTAAGGGGGAGTAGCAGAGTACAGATGATGATAGACAGGAGAAATGGGGGAAATGGGTCTCTGTATGGAAGGAGGAGGGAGGTAAATACAGGAGAAAAATCAATGAAACTGCAAAAAAGCCAGAACTTCTAAAACAGGGAGGAGCACTGGGCAAGGCCATCTTCTGATCGTAACATGGCCATTGTAATCAGATGCTCACAGCATCTGAGATTACCTGCACAAGATTTGGACAAGATCAAGCCAGTCAGCACTGTAGAATGGATAGGGGAGGGGTTTAGAAGGCCCTATTCATAGTCAAGGAGCTGCTGTAGATGATAGCTGCTGGTGAATGGGAGGGCCTTTGTTCACTAAGGTTGTAGCCACTGGTAGATTGCCTATGCCCCAATGAATCACCACGGCCATGTGTGCATCACTGATACAATCAACTGGATTCTGTTGGTTTGTATGGGGGCAGGGTAGAATAATGAAGCTAGGGGAGTGGTTGGAACAGAGAGATGGGATAGATTTGATCACAATACCTTGTACACGTGCATGAAATTCTCAAAGAGTAAATTAGTAATTTAATAAAAGAATGCATTAACGATGATATGAATCAACACTAAATTAAATACATAAGGAGGAAAAGCATGGTTTGGAATACATTGCTGATGACTTCATAAGGACTCCATCATGACCTCACTTAAGGGAAGCATAGGATACAGTAAGCTACCTGCAGCTCATTTCAAATTAAGACCTCAAGTTGATTCTCGAACATTTAATTTCACTGTCCAACATTTAAATGCATTTTTTACACAGGAAGAATTGTCTACAGTTAAACTGAATCTAAGGAAAATAGATTAGCTAAATGAAAAATAGACAAAATATAAAGACAAAAATTTATTCTTTATCATTAAATAATTCCACTGGTATAATGATGGATTTAAAAAAAGAAATGGTAGAAAAAAATAAACAATATAAACATTAATCTTTCCACAGCTTTGATGATCTCAAATTTAGCATGTAGCTATTTCTATAAAAATTATTTGGCTTTTCTTCAGAATTTACAGTAATTCATTCAATGTGGTAGGCTTTGTCCCCTGCCGAATAGACGAAACTTCATCTTTTCTATCACTACCTGTCAAAATTTCAGAATTACTAGTTCTGACAAGGATAAGTTTTCATGGATTCCAGGAAGGTAAGTCAGGGTGGCTGTCTCCATTCTCAGAGCCTTGGCCATTTCTATAAATCAGAACCCAGACACTAAGGCTTCTGGGAAATGGAGCCATTAGCTTTAGAATTAAACAAGTGACTCCCAGGGAATCAACTACTATTAACTTTCATTAGCCCGCATTTGCCTGCTTGGTGGAGAGAAAGGAATGCAGAATAGAACATTAGGGAACAAAAGGGAATGGGGGAGGGAAGGCAGAGGGTCTGCAGCCATTGATGTTGTGGTTTGTTAAAATAGGTCATGTTGGCTTCTGTCAATATGTCTAACTGCATGACAAGTAACGAGCTTTTCCTGCCCTGCAAACAGGGTCCTGTTGGCTTCTTGAGCCTTCGTCCTTTTTCTATTTGCTCTACTCTCGTTGCCAAATCACAATCTCTCTTTTATTGTCTCTCAGTTCCTCTGTCTGTCGTTTCCTCTGTCTCAAGTTAACATGGAAGATATACTGAGAAAATGCCATTGCTGTGGCTACCACACACCCAATGAGAGAGGCAGCTGCCATTCACCCAATGAGAGAGGCAGCTGTCATACACCCAATGAGAGAGGTGGCTGTCATACACCCAATGAGAGAGATGGCTGTCATACACCCAGTGAGAGAGAAGGAAGACTGGAAAGCTTAGATCGCTATGAGCCGAGATGAAGGCGGATGGAGCACACTCTCTCTAGCCATTAACCAATTACGTTCCCTGGTCCCTCTCCCTCTCCCTCTCCCTCTCCCTCTCCACTTCCCCTTCTCTCTCCCTCTCCATTTCCCTTTCTCTCTTGGGACTCTGAGCATGAAGATCCTGGGAAGCACTGAGAAAGCCTGAACTATTCTTTCTGGATACTTTCCCCAGTTCCATAGTTTATTCTCTTCCTTCTTTGGACTCTTTGATAAGTACCTCAATTATTCACCAGTACTCTTACCATTGACCTGCTCTTGCCTGCAAGGCAGTGTGCTGCAATGACTACCTTCACAAGCAAACCCTTCAGCGCTGTCTTCTTGGTGGGTACACAGCAAACGTTTGCATTTTGTTTTCTGCTCCAACTCTGTTGTCTTTCCCTTATCAGGGGCTCCTGTACGAAAACTCTGGGATCGGGATACCGAGATCTCGAACTGCTTAATCACATCTTCGTCACTCTCAGAAGATGTGGATGGCTCTTCATCATCCCCAAAGCTGTTAACTGGAAGCAAACAAGAGTCATGAGTCTCCTGTGAAGCTCCGTGATCCAACACAGAGACAGACAAACCAGGAAAAAGAGAAGAGAGCATGGATGGTTAGCCTGATGGAACAAGTTCAAACTGGATAGAAAGGATTTAAAGCACTCTTGAAACAGAAATCTGGGCCAAAGGGATAGCACATGGAGTAATTAGAGATAGAGGACTAGCACCCAGGAGAAAACACTAGGCTATCTATCATTGGGGTAATGACCATCTTGAGACAAAGCACTAGCCAACGGCCCTGCTGATTGGTGACGGTGCACATAACTGTAACTGGAAAAGCAGGGCTGCTATGGGCACATTTGCCCAATGTGCAGTTCTTTGGGAAAGGTACACTTTGTCTTGTCACATTTATTAAAGCACTCAGAGTCAAGCCCTACTTCAGAGGAGAGATATTTGCAGCTAGGATTTTCCAAAGGCTCCCTAGCTTTGAAGAGAGATCACTGTGTGTAAAGACTTCTACTCATTTGAATCACAAATGCTCTAAATGTTTCTCAAGGCAACCCAGATAACTCTCGAAATTGCTGTTTTTAATGTATTTTACTGGGGCAGGGAAATTGCTTGAGGGCTAATGTGTTTGCCGTGCTTGCATGAAGACCTAAGTTTGAATCCCCAGCACTGATGTAAAAAGCTGAGCCTGCCAGCATGCACTTCTAACCTCACTACTATGCTGGGGTGGACACAGGCAGATACCTGGAGCTTGCTAGTCACTCAGTCTAGCCAAGACATGAGCTTCAAGCTCAGTAAAAGACCCTGCTTTAAAAAATAATAATAAGGCAGAGAGTAATAAAGAAAGGTACCTGATATGAACCCCAAGCCTCCACATGAGCACACACAGGCAGACACAGAGCAACTGCACTATATATATGAACAAATGTATGTGTGTGCATGAATGTGCATGCGTGTGTACACAGACATGTGCATAGGTATCATTGGGTATATTTGAGGTTTATGCGATACTATGGAGAAAAGAGAGAGAAGTAGCAATTGTATGAGAAAAACTGATCTATCTTTTCAAATCCCTACCTGTTTAATACGTGACAAGAGAGACTACAATCTATGTATTTAGTAAAAATATCCAATACACTAATACAACATATTAACTAGAACCTCAGGCTGTGCCTTAGCACTTTAAACCTTTGACCTTCATATCTGCTACATCATATCCTTTGAACGACATCTCCTCATTCCCTCCCCTAACCAACTCTAGAAAGCCTGATTATTTCTGGTTTTGTAATCTGAACTCCTTTTTGAAATTTTCTATATAAGTGGAATCGTGTAACATTTTTCTCCTTGTGCCTCTCTTTTCTCACTTGCTGTGATGTCTTATGGGTTCATCCACCTTGTGCCAACTGAGAACTCCAGTCCATTCTAAGGCTAAGCAATACCCTTTACACACATGCGTATACACACATACTTACACACAATATTTAGGTTGTTTTCATATTGTACACTGTAATGAACATGAGGCATGGGTGTCTTTATAACAGACGGTGGCTTTTACCTCCTGTGAATGTGCTCTCAGAAAAGAGGCTGCTAGGTCATATAGCAGCTCCACTTTGAATTTCTGTAAGACCCTCCAGATTGTCTGTTCCAATAGCTTCACAAGCCCATCTTCCCACCAACAGCTAACTGTGCTGTCTCTCTTGTTCTCTGGTCTTTCTGATCACAGTCATATTAATGAGACACTATTTAAGTTTCGTGAGCATTTTCCCACCAGTACACTTGTAATCTCTTAATCTCTCTAACTATTGCTTGTGATTTTGTGTTCTTTGCCTTTCATACTCCTTCAACCTCTCAGGGACTTTCATAACGCTGGCTCCTTCCTAGCTGGGCCTCAGACTGACTGTCCTTGCATTCTGAAAGCATCCCTGATCATCTGCCCTTGACTAACTTTCATCTGCATCCCATCTTCTCCTCTAGAACATCTATAAAAATAAACCAATCCCATCTTTCATTAGCTAGAGTCTTCCTATTACATAAAACAAGGCTGGTTTCAGAGTAAGTGCAAATGCTTGTTAAATACTGAGCATTTTGTGAATACCCAGGGTTGTCAGAACCCAGAGCACACACATAGACTGTTCCCTCTGACTGACTACTCATACCCAGCCTCCCATCGAGACTAGTTAAAAATGTCTTGAGGTTTCTGTTCAGATATTGTATCCTTTCAGAACATCCTTCCTTTACCCTTAAATCTGGCTAGGGGTTCCTCTTATGTGCTATAAAATCATTCTTGTATTTTACCTTATCAGTGGCATTCCTACAATGTAGAAGAATTACTGTTTTTTGGGACCCTGTCTTGGAAAAGAAAGGAAGAGAGAATAGAGCAAAAGAGATAAGAGAATAGGAAGCAGGGGAGAGGGAAGGAAAATGGTGAGTCAGACAGAAGTCCAACAGTGGTAACTACAGATAAAATGTAGGTCCATATTTGAGTCAAAGCAGGTTGACCTGAAGTCTTCTAGCCTGGTGTTGCAGAGTAGTGGGCATGGGAGAGTTCCTTATAATGCTTGCTTGTGTTAGCTGCTATGTGACTAATTCCCTTAACCTCTTGGGTCCTCTATCCTTTGTTTTGGGTCATTTTAATGTCTCCACCATTTTTTTTCAGGTTTTGCAAGTTCTCCAAGTCCATCACTGCTGACTGATGGCCATCAATATTGAATCCATTTCTTGCTGATCTCCATAGAGCACCTGATGAACAAGAGAACTTACTTACTTTACCTCAATGTTACTAGTTCTTTCCAGCACCATGGTAGTAGAAAAAATGTCCAAAGAAACTACATCTCATTCATACTTCAATAATCTGCACAGGAAGCATCGCACCAGGAAACCCCAACAATGAATAGTTTCCTCGTTCCTATTTGTGTTGGGCTTAGTATTCTGGTATGGGATGGACCATCACATGAAGGAGAGAACCAAGGGTCAGCAGGAATACAATTAAATTCCCTCTACTTTAGAGGGAAACAAATGGGAGGGGTGATTGACTTTCACATCCATCAGTTCTCTTCCCAACTCTGTGATTCCATTTGTACCTTTAGGACAGCGTTTACATTCTATACAGCCACAAGTCATTCATTTCAGCTATACTTGTCAATGTAGAATAACTCTATACCTAGAAAATTATTAATTATAATTAAAATACACACAATTTTCTCCAATGAGTCACATAGGAAGGCGTCTCCTTACTTATTATGCTAATAATATGGTAACTATATTATCTACCATATCCTCAACATCCAATCTTATTGGAACTTTGTATATCCCATTTAGCCATGACAGACTATTATTTTCCCCATTGTACAATGATGAAAAACAATAAATTGTATAAGAAAACAAAGAAAAGTAACAAAGCTGGAACTTGAACACAGAACCTATGTTCCAAAACATTTTACATATAATCAAATGTCGTCACATCAGGAAATAGAGCCATGTCTAGACTACTTTCTGGGTGAAGAGAAAAGGGGCTTTGCCATTTAGCCTTCAGTCTGTCAAAAGGCCGTTTCCTATTTGCAAGATGAAAGAGCAGTACAGTAGAAGGGCAGCTGGTCCACATGAGTGTGGGCAGGCTGCAGGATAACTACCTATCACTCTGCATCTGATTTAAGTATAACCGCAGCTGCTATTCTAAGCCTTGCCTTCCCAAGGATCTCAGAGCATTCTCTGTCTAAAAGGGATACCTGAAATCTCTCCTGAATACCACTGAGCAGTGACAGCAATGCTATCCAAATGACAGAAACAATCCAATACTGAGCCTCCAGCAGGATTGTGATGGTTTGAATAGGATTGGCCCCCCAGAGGTGAGACCTTTCTGGAGCAGGTGTGGCCTTGTTGGAGGAACTATGTCACTGTGGGTGGGTGGGCTTTGATGTTTCAAATGCTCAAGCCAAGCCCAGTCTCTCCCTCTCCCTCTCCCTCTCCCTCTCC
>NW_021604585.1:3715867-3745864 GCF_004785775.1 Grammomys surdaster | reverse complement strand
CTCCTCCCTCTCCTCCCTCTCCTCCCTCTCCCTCTCCCCCCTGTCTCCCTATCTCTCCTCTCTCTCCCTCTCTCTCCTCTCTCTCCTGCCTGCTGAGATGTAGAACTCTAGGCTAGCTCTCCAGCAACGTGTCTGCCTGCATGCCACCTTGCTTCCTTCCATTACAATAATGAACTAATGCTCTAATGTAAACAAGCCACAAATAAATTCTCATCTCATCCCAGCAACGGGACTTTGACCACGACAAGGATCCAGGCATTCCCCTAGAACATGACAAATATTCACTTGTTTGCTCCATACAAGGACGCAGTGAAGTCAGTATTGTTAGCATGCCCATTTGGGGAATGAAGACCTAAGGCTTAGTGTCAGTCATTAACAGTGTTAAATGCAGACTCAAGATTCAAGCCCAGGAGGTCTTGCTCCAAAGGCTGTCTTGCTCCAAATACTTCCTCAAGGAAAAAACCAGACTTCTTAAATCCTATGCAAACTGTGCTCCTTTACTAAGAAAATGAGATCACAGTATTTTGACTCTTAAGAGCATCTAGTCTCCTGTTTAAAGAGGGAAAAATCATTGCCTGTGGTCAGCTCAAGACAGGACCAATTCCAGTTCTCCTGTGTTTGCAATGAACTGGGTGGCCATGCAACTCTATGGAGTCTCTCTTCCTAACGATTTTCTCCCAAGATTCAAATTTTGATTCTTATTTGCTTGAATGATCCAGTTACCTGCCTGGAAATGAAACATCAACAACTAAATAGCTGATCTGGGTTTCATTTCATTTAATCTCTGAAAAAATCAGTCTCCACTAAATTATGACACTTATTTCAAACAAAAGGCAGTGTTTAATGGAGTACCATGTGAATATCAAGTTCAAATTCCTTTCAAGATAAATGTCTGAAAATAGTACAGAGATAGGTTTCTACTAAAATCTTGATGCCTTTAGCAATTAACTTGTCAATATGACAGAAAAATATTTCATAGTTATCTTGGGTGTAGATAAAGTACCTTGATATGTATTCATCTTCAGACTGAAGTTCTGTTTGTTTCATTCAAGCAGAATAGAGATAGATAGATCTTTGGTAATTGTCACAGAGGACTGTCCTCTAAGCCAAACTACCACCATCTTCAGAAGCTCAGCTAGACCCATTCACAAAAGATACTTATAGTAGTGTTTGTCAAATCTTGACCTTCCCTCATAGAAAGGGGAAGCAGAAAGAGTCACAGGACCCTTGCCTGAATAGTCAGATACCCTTCTCAACAAGGTGTATGAAATTCTCCCTTAATTGCAGGGGGGCATCAGGGAGGGCTCATACACATGGCCTTGGTCTGTCTTTGGGACCGTGGAAAGAGAGGTGTACAAATTTAGATCACCCCTCAGGAAGGAATTTTGATAGCAGCCTGTAAACACCTCCCACAAAAAGAGAAGTCAGAGTCTTTTGTCATCCTTTGGATGTATGGCCACCTAGTTTTACCCCTTTATTTAGAAACTACCTGGCTACAACTGAGGACTTCTCATACTGCAGGAGTTCCTGACTTCGCAGACTTAACAAGTCTTCCTGACAAGGGCCCATCAGTGCTAGGTCCCTATTTCACTAGACACAGAAATACCCCTCACTCTAATTTTAATTGAGTTGTTTGTGGAAAAGCAAGGGAAAATCTGATTTCATCTTCCAGGTGGGAGAGACAAAAAGGAAAGTGTTCAGCACAACATAAATTGCTGGATGCAACACCAGCCATGGCAAGAACATGCAGGAAGCACGTGAAGGAGGTCGCCAGAATTTGACCATGAGATCTTCCATCGAGAAATGTGTGGTTTTCCCATCAGGAACTTCAGTGTCCTCATCCTGGCATGCCTTACTTCTAAAACATTGTTGAGAGATTTAAATGAGATTAAACCAAGACATTCACACTCAGCCCGTGCTTGGCACAGTGCATGCTCAAATGTTAATTCTGATTCCAATTGCTATCATGCCATTGTCCTGTGTGTAAGGCCCTTGACACGGAATTGTGCTTACATGCAAAGGAACCAACATGCCTGTTCTCCTTCAGGGTTCGATGTGAAAGTTCATCATCAGCCTTGTCAGAGGGAAAGCGAAGAAACGAGGGCTAGGATCGGCGGAGACGAGGCTGATCGTGTGGGTTGTCTCTCGCCTTACTTTGCGATCCTTTCTGTAAGCCTGGAGGTGGAGTGTTCTGTGGGAATTAGCAACTCTGTCTGGAAGTGGGCAGTGCCCAACACCTGCTCATTTTGTTGCTTCTTTCAGGGAAAAGAAAATTGGGTGGGGGGAGGGGAGGAACTACCAACTGGCAATGCAAAGAAAGGGTTTCTTGAGCTTTTCTGCTCTATTTTGCAGATGGAGAAAAAAGTCGTAAAAGATCACTGCAGCTCTGCTCCAAGCTTATTAATTCCTTCCACCCACACAAGAGCAATTAGGTGGGGGCAAGTATTGCTCACATCTAATGGGCTGAGAGGAGAGACGGGTGGGCGTGGGCTGCACAGAGCAGTACCTGTGCCACCTGTAACTACAACTGTGGGAAATCCTTTGGATAGGCAATTTCTCAAATCTCCACAGCAACTATAGTCCCACACTGACAAAAATGAGGACATGAAGTTAAGATGAAAGAGCAGAGAGGAGGTCAGATGTGACAACAACTGATGTCACAGCCTATGGGCAAAAGGAACCTTTCTAAGAGCCCTGGACTCATGCCAGGAAAGGGCTTATATAAACCATCCAGTCTTGGTGCTTTTCAGTTTTTATATAGTTTGTCTTTTCTATATCTTTCTCCATGTGAAAGCCTAAGAAGTTCAAGAACTTTGCAAAGCACTGATACCAAACTCAGGCCTTTGATTCTGCAGAGCAGAACCCCTACCGGTATGAAATTACCTTGGAGGGTTAAACAACATGTTAGCTTTGGCAAGAGGGAAAGCCAGTGTCTGATTCTCCTCTGTGTGCCTGCTTTGTAGCCCAGACCTTCCATGAGATGTTTTGACAACTGTATTTCATATAAAAACAAAGAAATGATAAGTAAAATACTTACATGGGAAGAAGAAAAGTAAAAAAAGAAAAAGAAAATCTCTCACTAAAATTAGTAACACAGAAAGTACTGCACACACACATACACGTATGCACATATAAAACCAATTAAGCTATAATGTAATTTCAGTTCTGATAATACCATAGTGACTCCTACAAATAAAACGTAAGACAATGGGAAAAAGAAATTTAAACAAATTAGTTGCAAATATACAGTAAAAGTGAATAAAAATTGGATGAGATTTGGTTTTTTGTTTCCTTATAAGAAGGCAGCTTTGCTGTGTGAAAAACACTGCTACAGTGTTGGGGGGATTGTTTTTTGCTGAGTGCTCATGCATCTGGGAAGCTCAGGGTACTAAGAACTCAGACAGAGGCCTTAATGACTTGAGGTATTAGAGGGCAGAGTTCAAGGCAGCAGTTGGAAAAAAGCAGGGTGGGCCCCTCTGGAGGAAGCCATGGAAAAGGAAGCCAATATCTATATCAGAACTCAGCTTAACCTTTGACTATAACCTGAACTATTTCTGATGGGGATAATCTAAGCAACCTAAAACTAGAGGCTGAATAAGGTGGACACACATACCAGATGCTGCCCACTTTCATGGAAACTGAGGTGAGAGTTAAAATCTGGTCAAGTTAGAGGAGTTGACAAGTACCTCAGTCTTGCCACCAAACTCTAGAGCGTCAGTCCAAGAAGTGACCAAGGGTCAGAATGAAACAGCCTGTGTAACAAGACACAAAACTAACACTTCAGAAGACAGAGGAGGCAGCTGTCATTTGACCTGGATAGAGAAGTGCTGCCCTCAAGGAAGGCAAAGGATTCCAGTGGCTTCACATTTCCACCCACAGTGCCGGTTCACAGCCAGAGTGACAAGACTTACAGAGAAACAAGAAACGAATGCATCTCAAGGAACTGACCTCAGGCTAACTCAGAAGCGGATGTCAGAGACAGAATCAGTCAAAGGGGAAAATGATCACAAAGAATTCTGGACTGTGATATTCAACTTAAAGAACCAAGACAACAACAAAAAAATATCTAAATATTCTAAAATTGAAAAACCAAAGTGAAAACTTAAGGGTTCTTTGGAAAGTCCATTGGAAGGTGTTTTGCTGGGACAAACACTTGAAGGAGTGTTTTCCTGAAGTAGACACAGGTGAAAGGCTAAGGCAGACTTGTGAAACGGACACAGAAGAGGATGTTCTGCTAAAGCAAGCACGTGAAAGGACACATGATGAAAGATTCTTTGTTAACAATATGCATGTCTTTGGTCCGCCTTACATTGTGTAGTTGAGGTGCATTTGTTGGGACTCCAAAGAAAAAATGGCATCAAAAAACTTGTGGTGGTATGCTGCAGCTTCTTGCTGCTTCCATGAACTTGGCCTGATTGGCAGAGTGCTGTCATCTGAGACAGACACAGGTGCTGAGACGAGACACGGGGAAGACATGTGATGTTTGGAGGGAGTACATAAAGGACTCAGTGGACAGTGACGGAGGCTGAGCTTGGCTTGCTTATAGAGCTAGCTGTGCAATGCTTGTGGGTCTCACGCCTTCACTGATCTTCGCTTTGCTGAGAGAGCATAGCCAAGAACTTCTCCTGGCATCCCTTCAGGTCCCCCCTGCTGACTTGTGCTGATTCGGCTGAGGCCTGGCTGTCTCTGCTAGGTCATGTTACTGCTGCTGCTATCCTGACACTACTAAATTAGACTACAGGTATGTCCATAAAGTGTTTACAAGTGAATCGAGCTGCCACTACTGACCTGTGAACTAAACTACTGATTTCCTGACAACACAGATAGGATTTGCTCCAAAGAACCATTTCTAAACAGGTCCACTTCCCCCATATCCTTTCTTTTCCACTACCTCCTGTGGGTGGTGGGCTAGAAGGGAAGTTAAAGCGTTTAAGAACCATCATTAAAATAGACATTAAAAAAATTTAAGTTACAGAAAACCATCTCTGAGGTTGTTTTGAAATGCTACTGGATCAGTTTTTCAGCCAATCAAAAGTGATAAGAATGTAAAAATTATAACCAGAATTAACCAGTCTGCAGGACACAAAGATCTGAAGAAAGTAAACAAGTCCCCAGTACACCAAACAGGCCAACATGTGTTTATCTAGGGTCAAAATAAATAAATAAATAAATAAATAAGAACGAAGAGTACTTTAAAATAATAGTTTAGGGTCTCTCAAATTTACTGGGAAAGAAATAAATATACAGATTATAAATATCAATAGTCTCTTTCAGAAAGTCAGCATTATACTCAACTAAATAAAAAACAATGAAGACAGATGATTGAGAATTAAAAGATAAAAAAAACTAACATATTGCGTGCAACAAGACAACAGTATAAATATAAATATGGCTGTAGTGGTTTGAATCTGTTTGGCCCAGGGAGTGGCACTGTTGGAGGTATAGCCTTGGAGTAGGTGTATAAGATGCTGCTGTGTTCCCTCCTTGATGACGCTGGACTGAACCTCTGAACCTGTAAGCCAGCCCCAATTAAATATTGTTTTTATAAGAGTTGTCTTGGTCATGGTATCTCTTCACAGAAATGGAAACCCTAACTAAAATAATGGTAAAGAGAGAAGCAACTCTCACAAGTTTTCATCTGACCACTCCATGCATGCTATGGCATATATTCACACACACACACACACACACACACTACAAAAAGGAAATAATTGAATTTCAAAGCTGATAGAAAGAATGGATAACAATAGAAATGGCACCTATGTGGGCAAATAGGGGAAGAGATTTTTTTTCAGTTTTAGTTTCTCTAAAGTTTAACCAACCAAAGAGCAGGTGTAATATTGCATTATGGGGTTAATAAAGTGTGAAAATCAAATCCTGAGGCAATAGCACAAAGGAGAAAGGAAGGATGGATGCAGGCTGTGCATATACTATATAGCACTATCATTTATGATAGCAAGCAAAGCACACAGGCTATGAAGTGGTCCAAGTCTGACTCACAAGAGACCATGCAAACACGAGCATATGTGGTCTCTAGAGCAACCACCCACAGAGTAAAATAAACAGAAATGGCTAAAAATTTTAATAAAGGGACTAAAATAGAACATTAAGAGGACAGGTGATGGGTGCAACCATTAAGCAAGGAGAGAAACTGAAGACCCAAAAATGTAACAGAAAATAAGCAGAGAAACTAGATAGTGAAGCCAGTTGATGTCCATACACTCAACGGAAATGAGTATGTACTCCATGTGTACCTACAGTTTGCCAAGCTAAACGAAGGAGTGAGTAACTACCCAATGGTTACTGGGAACATATCTTAAGGGCAAATATGGATAGGTTGTATATAAATAACTAATATGTATATATATATATATATATATATTTGTAAGCTATAAACACAAGAAATTTAGTGCTGTGGCATTCACATCAGAAAAAGAATCCTTCAAGGCAAGAAGTATTATGTTAGATTAAAGTGCTTTTTACAATGATAAAGTAGTCGATTTATCAGGAAGATGGAAAATAAAGATGTGGACACATTTATTCACAGGGCTTCGAACTCACTGAGGAGCACAGATGTAAACTGAAAAGAGAAAATTGGAGTAAAAGTTAGAGGGATGGTGAGATGGCTCAGCAGATAACAGGAGTCTGCCACCAAGCCAAATGACCTAAGTTCAAACCCCAGTCAATGTGATAAAAGGCAAGAACCAACTTCTGCAAGATCTTCTCTGGCTTCCATATGTGTGATGTGACACATGCATTCATGCACACCAATAACTACAGAGAGAAATAATAAATGTCATGTTTAAGTTAGAGATTTTAACACACTCTTTTCTCATCTTAGAGAGCAACTTACAAACAGAAACTATCTAGCTCTGTGTTATGATGCCATGCATAGGTGACCATGATGGTGTGCATTTGAAAAGCTCATCCTGCAATTGTTTGATGGAATGCCAGAGGATATTGGTCGCTGCACAACTCTTGCAGAAGCAGAGAAAGAAAAGACATTTCTCCAGCCATCATACAAGGTCAACACAATCCTAACACAAGCACTGGTGCACGGATACATTCCAACTCATGCATGCACAGGTGTGTGAATGTATGTATGGGGGTTGGGAGTACACGGGGAGGCCAGAGAACAAGCCCAGCTGCCCTTCCTTTTATTATTATTATTATTATTATTATTATTATTGAGACAAGTTCTCTCACCAGCCTAGATCTCATCAAGCAGGTGAAGATGGCTATACAGGGAACCCAGGAAACTCAGTGAATCCTGTCTCTCATGTATGCCACTATAACTGGTTTTGTTAACACAGGTTCAACAAATCAAACTCAGGTCCCCACACTTAAACAAAGCACACACTTAACTGATGGAGACATCTTCTCAGGCCACACACATCTCTTAACAGTGTGTCAATATTCCATATGATCATGACAGCAAAATATGAAATGCCATCCAACAACACCCTTAGGTAATCATGTGTTATGCTCACATGAGGCGTATCTTACAAACAAATACAAGCTTTAAGATACTAAAATCAACAAAAGTAACGCAGCAAATTAGCACAAGGAAAGAGGAAAAATGAAATAACCATGGCAACACAAGCAGAAAAAAATGCTAACAGAGATTGATATTGATTTCTGACCAAACCAAATAGCAAAGAAATGAGCACATTAGGGTACACTCCCTAATACAACAGGGGACAAGAATCTACTAGAACATTGCAGCTCATATTCACTAAGGCAACTGATTGGGGAAATTAGCAGAAAAGTCTATAAAAGTCAGTTATTCTCTAGCAACAAATTAAAATGAAAAATTTAAAACTGTTCAGAACAGCACCCACATGTACCAATCCTTGGAAATAAATTTAACAACAGGCATTCAGAACTCTCACATTAATCAATAAAATATTACTCAGAGAAAACAGAAAGAAACCAATAGTAAGAATTCATTCCCCAAATTAGTCTACTGATTTAATGCAACCCAAACTAAAGTCCAAATAGACTTTTCCATCACACTTGACAAGTATACAAATTTTAAAAAACAAACAGACATATATTTTAAAGTATAAGGACGTGTAACAGGCCTACAATAATCACAACAATCTTAAGACAATGTAGGAAAGCCAGCTTTCTGTGACTTGATGGTTTGTTGCATGACTATGTTATTTTTCAAAAAGATTCAAATCAAACATTACCAAAACAAAGCCCAGAAACAGCAGGACATGAGTTTGGTCATGTATCTGTACCATAGTGACAAGAGGGTTCCATAGGAGAAAGAAAAATCTTTCATAAATATCATGGTTGGAGACATGTATAAAGGGATGCTAAACATCAGGTCACACTGTGCAAACATACATACATACATACATACATACATACATACATACATGTTTGCACACATACTTACACACACAATTAACTATAGCTCTAATTGCAAGCTATAAAACAAAACCCATGGAAAAAAAGTAGGAGGACTGTGCATTGTCAAGCACAGCTGTAACCCCAACATTCAGATTAATAAAGCAGTGAGATGTGAGTTCAAGACCAACCTGGGCAACACAGCAGGACACTGTCTACAAATAAACAACAATTAAAAAAAAGTGTAAGCCTTGCTACATGATGGAAAAAATCACTGGCATTAGACTGCATCAATATTTAAACATTTTGTGTATTTGTGACTCTAATCATCTGTTGGATCAATAGCTGAAGATTTTCACCTACTCTATGGACTGCCAACTCACAGGTTCCCTTGCTAAACAGAAACTCTTGTTTCTTGAGAGCATATGACCTCACAATGTGTGGATTGTTGCTTGTGTTTCCTGTGTTGCTATAGTCTTATTCAGAAAATCCTTGACTATAACTATAGTTAAAGTATACTCCTTTCTTTTTCTTCTAGCAGTTTCCGAGTAACAGGTCTTACGTTGAGGTCCTCGATCTACTTAGGGTTGGGTTTTATGCAAGCTGAAAGGTAAGAATTGGGTGTCATTACTGCAGGTTGAATCCAGTTTTCCCAGCAATATTTACTAAAGCTGTTCATTTCTGCATTGAGTATCTTTGGTGACTTTGTCAAACAATCAGGTAAATAACTGTAGTTGTGTGAACTTATATATCTGAGTCCTCAGTTCTTTTCTGTTGATGCATGTGTCTTTTTTGTGTCCATACTGTGCAGTTTTTATTACTGTGCCTTTGCGGTATCATTTAAATCATGGATATTGTTACCTCCTACAGTGTTGCTTTTTTTCAGGAGTAAGTTGGCTATTCTCAGTCTTTTGTATCTTATATAAATTATTTTCTTTATCTGTGAAAAATAAGAAATGAAACTCCTACTATAATTGCTTCGGATCTATAGGCTATTTTTGTTAGGATTGTCACAATTAAGTAATTCTTCTGATCCATGAGTGTGGGCTGTCTTAATTTCCTTCTTCGGTGTCTTAAAATTTCCATTGGAAAGGTCTTTTGTTTTCTCAGTTAGGTTTGTTCTTAGGTGTTTTATTTTTTTCGTGTAGCTATTGTGAATGGGACTGTTCTCCTGATTGTTTTTCCAGTCTGTTTTGTCATAGGTATAGAGAAAGGCTACTGGTTTCCATAGCTTGACTTGCATCCTACTGCTTTTCTGAATGTGTGTGTCAGCTCTGAGAGGTCTGTAGAGTTTGTAGACGCTCATATATAGAATCACATCAGCTGAAAAACAATACATTTATTCTTTTCCTTCGTTAATCCTTTCTCATTCTTTTTCTTATTTTACTGTTCTAAGACTTCAAGCACTATATTGAATAGAAATTGGGAGAGTTGGTGTCCATGTCTTGTCCCATATCTTAGTGGAAACACTTGGAGGTTTTTTTCCACTCAATCTGATATTGGCTGTCATGTACAGCCTTTCTTATATAGAGGCATGCTCCCTCCATCCCTACTAGTTTTCACAAGAGAGCATGATAAATTTTGTTGCAGCCTTTTAATGTACTTCTTAGAATGATCCTGTGATTTTCATCTTTTAGGATATGTTAATTAGGATTATTATTGCTGTAACAAAACACCACGATCAGAAGCAACGTGGTGAAGAAAGGGTGTGCTCCACTTATATTCCCCACCACTGTGACTGTTGACCATCAGAGATTCAGGGCACGAGCTGAGGCAGAGGCCGTGGAGGGGTGCTGCTTACTGACTTGGAACTCAAAGCTTGCTCAACCTGCTTTCTTATACAATTCAGGACCATAGGACCAGCCTCTGGGTGGTAATGCCCATAGTGACTTGGGCCCTCCCACATCAACCACCAAAATAATACAGTAGAGGCTTGCCTCCATCCCTGTATCTTATGAATGCAGTTTCTCAAATGAGGGTCTCTCCTCTCACATGGCTCTAGCTTGGGTCAGGTTGATCAACAGGAAGAAAGAAAGAAAGAAAGAAAGAAAGAAAGAAAGAAAGAGAGAGAGAGAGAGAGAGAGAGAGAGAGAGGAAGGAAGGAAGGAAGGAAGGAAGGAAGGAAGGAAGGAAGGAAGGAAGGAAGGAAGGGAAAAAGAAAGGAAAGAAAGGAAAGGAAAGGAAAGGAAAGGAAAGGAAAGGAAAGGAAAGGAAAGGAAAGGAAAGAACTGCCATATACCCAGCTCTACATCTGAACAGATACTCAATGGACTTTACATCCTACAATGAGATACTTGTACGTCTGTGTTCACTGCTGTCTGATTCACAATCATTCTGGAATGGAGTCAAACTCAATGCCCATCAACAAATGAATGTATAAGAAATGGGGTAATCCACAAAATGGAATATCAGCTCTAAAGGAAAATCGAGTCATGAAAATTACAGATAACTGCAAGGGACTGGGAAAATTATGAGTGGGGTGATACAGGGCTAGAAAGACAACTGTACACTTCTCTTGCTCTCTGCTCTCTCGCTCTCTTGCTCTCTCAGAACCTGGCTTCAAATCTTTCATTTCGCATGTCAACTTGACTTGGAGTAGAGGTAGAATCCAGGACACTAAAAAGAGACCTTTGGAAGGGGACATGTTTAGGGGAAGGAGGATACTAGATGAGACTTAAAGGGAAAGGAGAGACCTAGCATCCTGGAGGTGGAGAGGCTTAGCCAGGGAGCAGCACAGAATATGTGGTGGAGGTGAAGGAGAGGTCTAACCCAAAGGAAGGGTGTAGGAAAGCCTATATGGAAGCAGACTGTCTCATAACCCAACTAAAGCCACACTTGTAGGGATGTAGAATGCAAGTGAAATGGAAGAAGAAAGGAGCGACTGAAGACTGAGGAATTAAGTAGGTGGAATAAAGAGGCTATGCAAACAGAAGAGGTGACTGGGATATCCAAAACTAAGGATTATGAAGAGCCCTTTAGAAATCAAATGCTAATGGAATTACCCTGTATAGTGGACAACTTCAGTCCCAGACTACACGGATTAATTGAAAACTATAACGGCCTGGGCTACCTCATCAGTTATTGGTTGAGACACCCCTAGAAAGCTCCAAAACAACATCCATTATTGCTCTCGCCATGGCTCTTGATTATGTACCATAACTACAAAGTAAGACCTCATTGCTAAGGTTACCACATACTTTGGCTGTAGGGTGAAATTGGTTTCAAACTAGGAAACCTCATTCCTACAGTCTAATTTTCACAGGGCCAGAAGGTGGCACACAGGCTTCTGGGGAGAAGAGACATCAGTGGTCTTGCCCATCCCTAGATCTTTCATGATGCAGTACCAACTCACCAAACAAGGGAAGCTACGTGGTTCAATACCCACACCCTGTTAGGAGGTGACTGACTGCTTTCTGATTTTATTTGAGACCTGTTCCCCAGGATGAGATGTTATGCTTGGTACTGTAATCCTGCCCAGGAGCCGTGGCTGGGCTCCACCTCAAAAATAGAAAACCTCATATCCACACAAGTGCTCAGAAAAGTTTAATACTAGGTACTGTCAGAAAGTAACACAAAACCCAGCAACAGGCAAACAGACAGATTGTGCTATATCAATACAAGACAGAAACATCCAGCAATCAAACAGAACGGTCATGCTATATATGCTACAGTAAAGCAAAGAGATAGAGTACACATTATGCTATTGACATATACCATTACATATTATATACTATACATATATTATGCTGCTTTACTATATACTATTTTATATTTAAGTACATTATATATGTTATTTAATATCTATATACACTATTGCATTATTTTATATGATATGCTATTATATATTTTATATGATATGCTATTATATATTCTATGTAATTGAAAATAATGTGTGGTGAGGGAAATAGACCACCCATGTAGTAGGACTAGAGAGGGGGATACACACACACACACACACACACACACACACACATATATATATATATATATATATATATATATATATATATATATATTGTCCCTTGCTACAGTTTTTTTAAAAGTCAATTGATATAAAACTATCTGCCCCAGCAGCATTACCTATGGCCTATATTAAAAAACAAAGACTCCTCCAGCTGTCTCTGAGCTCAGCCTCAAGCCATTTCTGTTAGTGAAAAAAGGCTCAAGTCCATAGTTTGAGGACTAGACCCATCTCTGCTCTTAACCTGGGTCCTGAGTACCATCAGTTGCTCCATGTTTCTCGCTAGTTACATCCCTTCTCTGTACACCAGGAACACTCTGCCTTCCCTATTTATATGCTCAGCTTCTAGAGAAGCCTTGAACTTATGCCCATCCTGTTATTTCCTGGAACCCCTGCCTGTGTGAACAAGCACAAATTGAGGGAACCACAATGGAATACAGGCAGCATTGGCAGTCAGGTGCTCCTTGTACACGTTAGCCTATAACAAAAATAATGTTTGACTGGATAGACTCCAAGTGCCGTTGCATATCTGGGCAGGAATTTGTGTTCCTAATGATTCAGCGAAGGAGTCAGACCCACACTGAGGACCCTGTAGTCTCTTTGAAGGTTATTTCTCTTCTATACCAAGCTGGACGCATCCAAGACAACAGAAGAGGAGTGGTAGAAGTACTGAGTGGTGGAATAGTTGGTTGGGACCCGAAGAATCACTAAAAGCTACAGACGGTGCTGAGTAGATTTGTACCTGGCTGGCTTCTCTGAGCCCTCTTTCTCACTGTCAAGACTGTCTCAAGTAGCGATGGTTTCTGAACATACAGCTTTGACAAGCACACAGAGTTGCTACATATCTGCATCAGGGCTCTTCTGGACAAAACAAACGACTGTCAACTTTCCTGAGTATTTTCAGCTCTGCTTTCTAATTTGCATGCCTCCTCCAAGGGAAATTGTTGATAGGACCCAAGTGTTGTACTGTTCCCTACTATGATGGCATTTACATATAAATTAATGACCAAGACTGTAATTTACTTGGCTGAGAACTGAGGTGGCTTGATAATTAAGTCTCTGCACATGCAGAGAAAGCACAGACTAGAGAGGTTGTGCTTGCTTTCCTCCCCACCCCCACGTTTCCCTATTACGCCAACAAATGCTTATAAGCAAACCTGAGTCAATGAATTACAAATTCTTGAATTAGAAAGATTCTCCCTCTCAGTTCTTTCAAATTTTTTTTCCAGCTAGCATACAAAAACACTGGGTTTCGTTATGACATTTTCATATTTGCATTCTGATATGTGTGTGGATATGTGCATACCTGGACATACGAGGAGGACAGTGGCTGCCCCATGCTACCATGATCACCTCTGCTGTGACCTGTGCTGTTGGACAACAAGCTTCAGGGATCCTCCTGTGTTCACCCTCCACAGCCCAGCTGTTATGTGGATGCAGGGATCCGAACTTAGGTCCTACTGCTTGTTCAACAAGCATTCTCATCTACTGAGCCATCACTCCAGGCCCCAAAACACAATCTTAACTCATTATTCCCTAATGCCTGCCTCTGGTGTCAAGCATAGGACTAGGAATAAAGTAAGAGTAAATGAACAAAGAACAAAGGAAGTTAAAAATTAATATAGAACTGTTTTCAAATTTTCTAGAAAAACAGAATAGAATATAAAATTGTCCTGAAGCACCTACAAAAGGCTAAATCCAGGACTTTACTTGAATACCAAAACCTATGGATATTTTTGTCCCTTATACCCAATGGTATAACGCTTGCGTATAAGCTATGTCCATTCTCCCTTTAAAATATCTTTTCGTTGCTTATAATATCAAACACAATAAAAAATGCTATGTAACTAGCTATACTGTAGTGCTTAGGAGAGAATGTCGAGAAATAAATCTGTGTATGTTCAGTCTAAACATCCATCCTAAGCCCAAGCTACAGAGTGCACAATGGGAGTCAGGGCAAATAATACTCACATATTGAGCATTAGAAAGATTGACAGTCTGGGAAAGCGTAGGAGGCTACAGCAGGGTGTACCTACACGTCACTCATCTGTGTGGATTCCACACAGAGTGCAGCATGTGGCAAGCTCAAATTTTTCAGTGAGGATCTTATAAAATTTTGTTTTCTAGTTACATTTAGATGAGTCCTTAGATACATGTACATGGAGAATCAACTACAGATATATTATTATAAGGAATTAGCTTATATAATTATGAAGCTGAGTGTCTCCAAGAACTGCAATCCACAAGCTACCTGCCCAAGAGAGCTAGTGGTGTGGGTCCCAACAGAGTCTAAAGATCCCAGAACCAGGAGAACTGATGGTGTAATTTCTAATCTGAGGACAGAAAACTAACACCCAGCTCAAGACTTTTTGTTGAAGTCAGGTTTCAGCTGATTGGATGAATCCCCTTGACATTATGAAAGATATTCTGAAAAACTGTCCACTTCCTATATGCCTGATTCTGCATTTTACTATAAGAACAAAAGGAACCAAGCTATCCTTCAACACTTTGCTTAGGAACTATTTAAACCACAAAAAAAGCTTCAAAAATACAGTGACACTACATTCTAGATTCAATACCATTAGACTTAAAAACTAAAGATTGAAAAAAACACACACTTTGTGAAACCAGAAACCATTTTCTATAATAGTTGATGGGTAAAAGAGACCTTAATTAGAATTCTAAAATATTTACAACTGAAAAATAGTGAACCTATCACATATCCCTGTAGGGGTAAATCTTCAACCCAAATAGGATGGATCAAAGAAAACACAACTAATAATTATGAATACAAACTGCACGTCTAGATTGGGCAGGTTTACCACTACCCTATTTTATTCCCCATCTATGAGACCCCTTATAACTTGAAGTTTTGCTAAGCCACCTCCTTCTCCTCCATGGTCTTTCCACCTCTCCCTCCTCTGTTCGTTCTCCAACACTTTCCTCTCTTTTCCCCCACCCCTCTCCTACTGCCTAATCACCAAGCTCCACTGCGAATACAATGTAGCAGAATAAATATCCTGCTGCATATCCCTACACTTAGATACACAGAATATATATATATATATCTGATACCCAATATCAACCTCTGTTCTTTATACACATACATACACACATACACATAAATACACACATACACACACACACCTACGCATACTCATAAGAGGAATAAAAGTATCAAAAGAAAACAGATACTAAAGACCTGGGTCAGTATAAAACACATAGATTAGAAGTTTTGTCAGACTGGAAAGATACAGAAGGAAGACTAGTGTGCATGAAAACATACTAAAATGAAAGCTATGTGAAACGGTAGCCAGGGCAATGGTCCTTGTTGGAAAGCATGAAGAGGGCAGGCATAAGTAGTAGAGTGTCAGCCAGTACAACTCACCTGCAATGAAAGAGTGGGCGACAGAAGTATAGGAAAAAATACTCATCTCCAATTTGTCTGTATGTGACAGAAATCACAAACCTACTGATTTAAGAAGCTCAATACAATCTGAACCCAAGAAAAATCATGAAGACTATATGAAGGCATATCAAATTCCTTAAAATACAAAACATATAAGGAATGCAAAAAAAATCAACCAAAAAGTGGTCAAGTTAAAAATTGGCAAATAGTCTGAACAGGTGATTCTCAAAAGAAGAATTACAAATGGCCAGTAAATAAATAGGAAAATAGTCAATACAATTGGCCACCCAAATGCCATGGACTTTCAAGCAAACACACACAAATAAATACTACAACGTGGTAGAATCCCAACCCAGCCAGAATGGGTACAATAAAGGACTAATAAACTTCTGACTGTGGGTGTGGGGGGGAAACAAACTCATAATTTCATATGCTGTTAATGGGGGTGTAAACTGCTGTGGAAAATGGTGGCAGCTGATAAATAAACATCATACGAGCTAAAAGCAGATAGGTCACTTAATGCTGCTGCCCCACCTGTTTATACACCCGATTGTTACCTCATACCCTGGTTTATCATGGTACTATTCATAATAGGCAAGATATATAACCAGTTTAGATGCCTCTCAGTGAGTCAATGAATCAAGAAAATTGTATGTGTGTGTGGCGCAGCGGGTGGGGGGGTGCTGTCCATGAAAAGTATGCAATTCTACCATTTGCAGAAAAGTACCATGGATCTGGAAAGCACTGTGCTAAGTGAAACAAGCCAAGCACAGAAAGACAAACATCTTTTTTTTATTTTGTTATATATATATATATATATAATCTATTATTTTTTTTCAAATTGTAATTTATACTCATTCACACAGGGGTTATAAGCACAAAAACGCAGGACGTGGTGAGGGGATGACACTGGAGCGTGGGTGTTCAGGGGGAGTACAGATATCTTTCAGAACAGGGTATCAGCTGGGTGAAGGTTCAGGGGACAGGTCACTATGACTCTGCCTATGACTCACTTGTCCTTATTTAAGTTGGTATTGTCTGCCAAGGCTACCTATTTACAAGGTCTATGACTACTGAGGCTGGTAAACTGTCACAAAAGCTGCCTATTGACATTAGCTTATAGCCATCTGTTTCAGTGTTTATCCACAGAGACCCAAGACTTGGTGTTAGTATACATGTATGACAGGCCTATTGCTGATTTTAGGCCTATGGCTGATTTTAGGCCTTCAATGTGTAAGCAGGGCTGCCTCTGACATCTCCTCCCTTCTCTAAGTACAGAAGGGCTGTGGCGAATCTAATCTTGCAAAGGTGGGGATAGAGACCTGACCTCCAGTAATTGAAGGGGACCTTGTAATGGCTCTGGTCCCCTGTTGTTGTCCAGTGAGGCATGAGGGCCATACCCGTCCCAATGTCTTTTTCCTGGAAAGGGGATACTTTTGACATCAACCCCTCTGCAGTCAGGCTTGAGAAAGACAAACATCTTACTACGTTATCTCCCATATGTGGAAGTTTGCAAAGCATGAAGCTGAATATAGACTAGTGATTACCAGGAGTGCTAGAGAAGAAAGCTAGAGTTCTCACCTGTATACACGTGCTGAATATCATAAATATATACAATTATGATATGTCAATCAAAATGTTAAAATCAGTTAAACATAGCCAGAACAAAACAACATAAAAGAATTAACACTAATGTAAACCATGGGCCCAGGCTAATAACAGAACACCAACTTTTGTCATCAAGTGTAAAGAATATACTACAGTGATCCAGTATTTTACTAAAGCAGGAAATAGGGTAAGAGGAGATGACAGAAGATGTGAAAATTCTTTGAATTCTCTGCTCTTGTTTCTATAAACACAAAACACTTAAGAAGTAGTCTTTTTAAGTAGCAGAAGAGGGGGATAGCCTTCATGTAAAAAATCTTGACTGGAATGACTGGTTCCTCACTGGGAAACCCCACAGGGAAGCAAATGAAGGCAGGGCAGAAAGTCTTCACAGGAAGAATGCATCACTGGCATCCCTCTGAGACAACTGTGCCAGGAGGTACTCCAAGCAGAACAAGAGCACATGAGCAGCTGGATGCTCTAAAGAAACAAGCACCTGAAATCCCAATGTGGCTAACTGTGGGATCATATCAGTTAACGCACTGCTTCAAGACTGTCTGAAGGCTCATACACACCTTGGATCACACATTTGATTTCACAGTTTCTTTCTCTCTTTCAGGACAGCACCCTCACTTCCTACAGGAAAAACGCTTAGAGCTGAATCTCCAAGAGGCATATGAATGGTTACTATCAACTTGACTGGATTTGGAATTACCAAGAAGATACACCTCTGGGTACCAGTCTGCAAGGACAGTTCCAGAAAGGTTTAATCAAGGAAGGACAGCCCAGCTTCAAATAGTGTGACAGGAGCAGGAAGATGTCTCCACAGGTAAAGTATTTTATAAGTCTAACCAAGCTTAATTCAGGGAACCTACATAAAGGTAGGATCAAAGAACTAACTGCACAAACATGTCCTCTGACCACATGTATACCATAACATGATTGTGCCCTAAAAACATCATGTCAAGTCTCATAAAAAAGACTGGCAAGAAGGCTCAGCAGGTAAAGGTACATGCTGCTAGGCCTGATAACTGGAGTTCGGTTCCTGGAAACTACGTAGAAGGAGGAGAGAAACAATTCCTGCAAGTTGCCCTCTGATCTCTACACTCAAGCCATGGCACACTCATCTCTGTACACACACATACACACACACACACACACACACACATATAAATATACATACACATGAGGGGGCTAGAAATAAATCAGTGATTCTCAACCTGTGTGTCATGACCCCTTTGGCAAACTTCTGTCTCCAAAAATATTCACATTATGATTCATAACTATCAAAATTACAGTTAAGAAGTAGCAAAAATAATTATATGGTGTGGGGGGGGGGTCACTGCAACATGAGGAACTTTATTAAAGGGTCCCAGCATTAGGAAGGTTAAGAATCACTGAAATGGGGCTCAAGAGATGGCTCAGCATTAAAGGCTAGGCTCACAACCAAAAATATAAGAAACACCGAAATAAATAAAATATCTTTTAAAAACTACCTCTGCACATAACCATGCATACATGTGCATACACACAAACACACACAAGAATAATTAGAAGACAAAGAACTCTAAGCCGCATCCACTAGGTGTTTCAACACACAGTAATTATCATTATCTAAGGGGACTTATTGAAAGACCTTCATTTGTACCAGTCTTAGGGTACATGGATGCCTTATATAACATGGTAAACTATTGTACACAGCCTATTCACACCCTTACACATACTTTCCCTCTGCTGTTCTTAATACAATATAAATGCTAGTAAATATTTATCATATTGTATTATTTATTGAATAATAAGAAAAGGGTCTATACATGTTCATTCAATATAGGTGCATTTTTTCAAATATTTGAATCTGAGTAGGTTAAATCTGCAGATATGAAAAGTGAACAAGCTCGGCCGGGCGGTGCTGGCGCACGCCTTTAATCCCAGCACTTGGGAGGCAGAGGCAGGTGGATTTCTGAGTTCAAGGCCAGCCTGGTCTACCGAGTGAGTTCCAGGACAGCCAGGGCTACACAGAGAAACCCTGCCTCGAAAAACAAAAAAAAAAAAAAAAAACAAAAACAAAAACAAAAACAAAAACAAAAAAAAGAAAAGTGAACAAGCTCATCACATATAATATCCCATTTAGAGCTAATACCTTCAGAGGTAATTGTCATGTCTCCAACTCAACCAACAAAGCTGCTGAGGCCCAGGAAAGCTTAGCAACTTATCAATTCTTTGTGTTTCCCCTGTCTCCCTGTTCTCCTTAGTAAACATAAAATATAAACAGTAAGTGTTCCAGTCCTGAGGATCCAGGGGACTGTGAAGGCCAGACACTGGGCCAGAGCTCAAAACAAAAATAAACAAAACGAATGGAAACCAAGCTGGAGCCTAGAGAGTCCTTGCTGGTGCACTGTAGCTCAGAACACCAGCATCTTAGAAAAAGGTCCACTACAACTTTTCCCTTCTATACCAAAAGCAGAAGATGCTAACTGGCTATAGAGCCCCTTCCCAAGGAACCATCTGTGGCCTCAAAGCCTGTGAACTACACTGTAAACAACAAAATACAATGATCAGAGAGACCTGTAAAATAAACTCTTGGTGGTACGTGGTCCCTGGGGCGGTGGTGGGGAGGAATCTGCTTAAGTCCCAATAACTGTAGTGCTTTAGTCAAACCTGAAAGCTTAACAGGAAAAGGAGAATGGAGGCCAACTCAGTTACTCAAGAGTCTGCTTGATACTGACCCTAAGACATGACTGACATTCAACATGGGGTGCTGAGCACTCTTAGACCCCCCAGCACTTGTAACAACATCGTTTCCCCCTTCTACGATGCTGAAAGATTTAGGGGACAGATGGCTGGGGTTACAAAACAGGTAGCCGGAGATGGTTCTCTTCTAACATCAGAAATGACACTGATGAATCGTGACCTTCAATATTGCCACACTCATTGCTGGAAATCTTGGGGCAATATATGGTTTTGGATTTGTAGTATTTTTAGTTATTCTATATGTCTTAAAGATGATGTGGCACTCAGACCACATATGACTTACTACTTCAGGAGAGTCCACAGCAAGACTTTTTAATAAAAGACATTAATAATGAATATCTACATCAAGAGGTAAATGAAGTTTCTAAATAACCTCGTGTCCAGGCAAGTCATCCCTGGTCTTATGGTGAACATTCCAGCTTCAGGTGTTTGGGAATTTTAGAGCCCTAAGTGAGTTTTTGTATTTTTTTACTAAAGCTAATACTGAAAGTACCAATTTCAAACAAAAGCTATGTGTTTGTTTCCATAAGAGATACCCAGAACCACTTTAGAAAATTCTGTAGGATTTTTTCTCTGATTTCTTGGTGAATTTATAAAATTTAAAGACTTGGGAGACTTGAGTATACTAAACTTCATTTTAAAATTTCAGAAAGTAAATGTGTTGGACCATACATCATTCGAGAGCCTGAGGATTGGAGAGGCAACAAGTAAGTTTCACAAATACAAGGAAAACACTAGAAAGTAAGGGAAGCTTTGGAACAAGACTTCCACCATAAAAAAAACTAAGCTGAGGGAACAAAAAGTCCCAGAGTGCAGACTCCTACTGTGTGGGTGCCAGTGCTTACAGGGTGTCTGAGCCCTGATTTTGTTTCAAAGGGGAAAAGTACCCAGAAACTCAACAGCGTATGCTTCCCTCATCCCAAAATTCAACAGCTGCTTTTCAGTCTCAGCATTCCACCGTCACGGAGCAACAGGACCCACCAACTGCACACCCTCCTTTATCCCATACAACAGCACACAACCTCATCTTTCCTAGTTTCTCTTCACTCATCTTGATAGTCCTGATGTCAGATCATTTTCTGAACCATGTCTTGGCATGGTACTTCTCAGGGGCCTGCTGTGAGCATTTTTCTTTCTCCACAGATCACAGGCAATCAGGACTTTGGCTCCATGCTGGATGGCAGATAGCTTCCCTGCCCTCCCTTCCAGAGCTCTGATATAACACTTAACACCAGGGTCCAGTGCCTGTTCCCCCTTCACCCCAATCCTGCCAGCTCTGTTTCCACCTGTGTGTTGCGTTTTCCTTTCTTCTGCTCCTCATCTCCGTACCTACAAAGACCTCGATTCCCACATACCCATCCCCAACTTGAACCCCAGTCTTCAAAATGCTTCAAGCTTCCCCTCGTGCCAGACCTATTCCCCACTCTGCGGTGCAAAGCTAGCCTGAGTCGGGGCTCTTCCTTCCCCTGTACTCTACATGTGCTTACCAACCATAGTCGCTCCACGCAGTATCTGTACTTGCGGTCTTTGTAGACTGACAGCTCTTTAAATGTGGGAGCAGGGCCCATCTCTGCATCCTCAAGTATGGCTGACATGGTGTCCAGCTCCCATCACACGCTCAACAAATATGAGCTAAATGAAGGAAGTCGTTAATTATCCCCATATTACTGCCTTGGAGAACCTGAACTCCTCAAAGCTCCTAACGTGGAAGAGCATTTATCACCACAACCAGCACCCAGTAGCCACTTAACAGGGATCTGCCAAAGGAGCACATTATAAACTGCATTATCCTGCACAGAGGTTGTCATTTCATTCCTCTGCACGTGGACTAAATGGGCCCTGAGATCTGGAATTTCTTGCTCAATTGTTAGAGGAAAATACCTATTGAGTTCAAAATAGTGTCAAAGCAACACTGAGAGTTCAATGTGTTGGTAACCAGGGGAGCATGATTTATCAAATCCAGCTCTGTTCGTCTAATCTCATTACTTTCCCCTGAACTATAAATTAAAATCTATTTATCTATACATCATTGTATTTTTGCCCTTCCTTTCTTTATCTGAATGTTCATTAAATGGATTCAAAATTGGTAAGAAGGACTAGTGAGATGTGTCAGTTGGGAAAGGCACTTCCTGAGTTTCATCCCTGGACACATATGGTAGGAGATATCCAATTATCTCTAAGTCCCATCTACCTTCCACATGGGCACAATATCACACTCACACACACACACACATACACACAGAGGAATGAGTGAAGGAATAAATGAATGAATGAATGAATGAATGAATGAATAATGTGATTTTAACTGATAGCTATTACAATATGGCAAAGAAATGAGCAGAGTAGTTTAATTAGGAAACTGTGTGTATGTGCACACACATTTGTATGTGCACTTGTGAATGTGTGTATTTGGAGAAAGTAAAGCACTAATAAGAACAACCCATGTTTTCAGAACTATAACACTAAACAGTTGTTCTATGTGTCCTGGGAACAACTTCACACTGAATTCTAGAACATTCACTAAGTCTGATCATAATGCACACTGGCTTTACAGAGATACCGTGTTCAGAAATACCAAGCTCACACCAGCCCCTGACCACTGTACTCCAAAGACAAGTTGTATCTGCAAAATGTAACCCTCTCTATTAACAAATAACCTCACAGTGGGCAAAGGAATGGACATACATACACATACACACACACACACACACACACACACACACCCTAAACCACTTCAAAGGACACCTGTCACACCTATCAAAGTCATAAAAGAAGCTAAGAATAGCCAGCCATATCTGGATGTGATGGTCAGCCAAAGCCACCCCCAGACCAGAAAATTTTCTGTTGTTTCTCTAGAAAATGAATGCATGAAATGTTTGTTCAGGAAGGTGGGTTTTTAACAGCTTTGCTGTGACATAATCACATAACATACAATTCATTAATTAAGACACATAGTACAATGATGAGAAGAACTGTACAACCATTACCCTTTCATCACTGCCAACTGGAACTCTATGCTTCTCCCATCACCAAGCCAACCTCCATAGCCACAGTCAGACATCAACCTACTTTTCTTTCTATATGGAATGGTGGGGTATGGGACACATCTATATAAAACATGCCTTCTGTGTTCTTTTATGGAGTGACTTAATTTCACTTAGCATAATGCCATCAAGGTTTGTCTTTGTTGTTACATGCATCACCAAAGAGAACGAGAACCTAGAGTTCATTCTTTTTAGAGATAAGTAATTTTTTTCATTAGATAGACCTACTACATGGTGCCTATCCACTTATGAATTGATTGACAAGGTTGTTTTCATTTTCTAGCTACTGTGATGTTGCTGTGCATATGCAAATTTTATATAGACCTGTGTGTTTGTTTCTCTTGTATACATGCCTGGGAGGAGAGTGACTACTGTAGCAGACTGACAGGGAGACTGTAGAACTCACCTCCAGCAGCAGGTTGCTTTTCCCTGATATGACATTAAACTGATTTTTGTTTGCTTATTGACTCTTTAATATATTTTCTCTGACTTTTCTATTCAAGTTCTTCTATTCTTAAGAATTCCTTATATAGTGTAGATACCTTATTGGGTATAAAATTTACAGGGTCTTTTCACTTTGCTTGTTGATATCATATGAAGCACAAGTCTCCAGTGTCCAGCATAGCTAGATTTACTCTGTCACTTGTACCTTTAACCTTAGGCTCAATAATGTTTCCTCTGACCCAAGGTCATCAAGATTCACAACCAGTTTACTTTCTACACATTTTAGCTTTATAATTTTAGCTTTTATATTTTGGTTCATAGTCAGCTTTGAGTTCATCTTGTGTGTGGTCTGAGTAAACTTTGGTTTTTTATTTGATATATGGATCATGCAGTTACATTACATGGCATCTCTCAGAGTGTTCATCTTCATAGTCAGTTCTTGTTCATTTAACTTCCACTCTCCACCTCTTCTGGGCTCTTGCATGCTGTCTTCGTGCTGCTTCATGAACTTCTTCTTGTCAAATCACTCAGTTGATGTGTGACTGATATTAAGCCTCTTCCAGAATGTGTGTCCTTGTTTTGAAAATTAAGAGCGATCTATGCTATTCCGGGTTCTGATTTGTGTACCGCGACAAGAAAGCAGGGATAGCCCTGCTGTGATGACCAAGACTCACACTTAGTCACTGGTGTGTCATATTGTCGAAGAACCACTTCCTCTTGGCATGTGAGAGGAAACTCTAACTTGAGTCCATTCCTAGCCCAACCAAAGAAGCAGTCCTACTTTTGCTGTATAAAACATCTCAGCACATGCTTTCTAACTATCCTGCTTCTTTTCAATATTTTAAAACTAAATTAGTCTTTAATCATTGAGGCACATTCTAAACTGACACAGTTTCTGAACTGTAGGAAGATTTCTGTCCTTAACCTTATTGTACTAATGGCACAGTAATCTTGGATGTTACAAAATGTCCTTTAAAAATGGATGATTCTGTCATTTATCCCCTCTACTAGATTTACATTTAATAGCTGGTGTATTTTCAAAACTACAGAAATTCAGATGGCTAAATAATTAGAGATCATTTTTTCATTAAGAATAAGAACATTTTCATTAGAAAAAAAAAGTGCTGAACCAAACAAACAAGAGATGCTCTACCCACATATTCTGTTGTTAAACCCACCAGCCGAGGCTATCTCCAAGTAAATTAATGTTTTAAATGTGTCAGTTTTACCTTAATGAGTTTTTTATTGGATATTTTATTTATTTATAATACAGATGTCATCCCAGTTCCCCAGTTCCCCTCCCTAGAACCCCCTATCTTATACTCCCTCTTCCTTTATACTTTTATACCATTTTGATTACGTGCATGTATTAAGGTCAGTTCTAGGTTGAGGGTCTAGCAATACATTAGATGCAAATAGTCAAGAAACAAGCAAGACAATGAGCACAAATAGTCAAAGGAAAAGCAAGGCATAAAACCCAATTATATGAACACTCCCATGATCACTATTTCTAAAGGCTTATCAGGATGACCATCTGAGCTTACTTCCCAATCCTAGCCCAAGGTCATTTATGTGTCTGAGGCCTACTTCCTTGTTCTAGCTTAAAATTTAGATTCTTGTCTGAAATTGCTTCTTTGTTCTAGTCTAATATTTAGATTCCTGCCTGAGATTACTTCTTTGTTGTAGCCTAAGATTTAGATTCCTACCTGAAATTACTTTTTTGTTTTAGTCTAATGTCAGAATCGTGCTTAGAGCCTGCTTCCTTGTCCTTGGCCAATGTCATATTACTGCCAAGCAGCCCATTTCCTTGTCTTTGGCCCATGTCAGCTTCTTTCCAAGCAGCCTCAAAGGCTCTCCACCTCTCCCCCTTTTTTATTTAGTTAACAAGACTAAGCCTGTCTTAGGTCATTCTGACAAGAATGCCTTCCTTACCCATCATGGAATATGCATTATCAAAAGCAATGCAATTATGTCTTAGGTTGGTAAGGCTCTGTGCAGAATCTTACCCGTCCTTGGCTTGCCCGCCTGTTAATTTAATAACTCTGTCTGGGGGGTCCATTTTCAGGTTCAAGCCATGTACTTTGGCTGCCAAAATATTGGTCTTGTTAAAGATAAGCCTTAACATGATGCACAGGAATAAAACTATTCCCAGGATAAGAAGGGCTAGCCTGATCAAGCTGTATATGCCATTCCTGAGGTTTGACCAAAATGGAAATACTGACCTCAGGCCATGAATAATTTTATCAGCATGATCTGCAGCATCAAAGGTTGACAGAGCAGCATACTTTAAATTCATAATCTCACTATGCAAAGTTAACACACCCAGAGAGGTGTTAGGATTATGCCAAATATCCTACAGGTGTCTTTAGATTTTTTTCTAATTATAATGATAATCATTGTGAATTTCAAAAGTAACACTACTCCAGTGATATTTGTCATGACACTTGGGATGGCCTAGCTCTTGAACTCTGAACCGCCTTCAGATAATTTGAATGGGTTACAGAGCATCATTCGTTGTTCCAGATACCTATATAAATCCTTTTGTATACTCAAAACATTAGTAACTTTTTTTTTGCTAGATGGTTAACAAAAATAGTTGTCTTAACTTTTTGTGTCAATGCTATTGCAGAAGCAGAGGTGCTAGCAATTAGTGAAATTAAAGCTGTTATACCAGCAATAATCAAGCCTACTACCCTCTTGCTTCTGCTTAAAGCCTAACTCACTTCTTCCAGCACTTTCAAGATTTTTTCAGAGAATCAAGGTTTTCTAATACTTGGGGCAGTGAGATGAAAGCTGGTTGATAGACCCCCCCATAACAGACATGCCAGGTTTCAACACACTAACATAATTGGAATTTATACAGTCAATGCAACTTACAATAAATACTGTAGAAGAGACAAAACCAATTTTAGCTTGACAAATAAAAGAGCCTTAAAACATGCACTAACCCTTATTTGAAGTTCAGATCCTGTCCCAACTTTATCTCTTGCTATCGTAACATCTAACAGCTAACTTCCAAATATGTCTCTGACAAAGTTCAGATCCAGTCTTCCAAAAGTAGACTGTTATTTCCCATATTGGATTGATTTCTAGACCAGTACATGATTGAGTCCAGATAGCTGGTCACCTTTAAGAAGGATACAGGAGACATAATTTCTCTTTTCGATTCTCTATCCCACAAGGTCTAAGAACTTGAGGCAAGGCAGCTTGTCCCATCTGGGATATAGTCAAGCCAAAGATGGGTCAGGAATATATGTCCAATACAGCTCTCCAGTCCCCTTGTCAGGCCACTCAGCAAGCTCACAGGTTGGCATCATTCTTTGTCTCAGCAACACTATGTCTCACCAATCTTTTTAAAGTTTCATGGGCCTCTTCCATAATACCTTGTCCTTGAGAATTATACAAAATCCCTGTAATAACTTGTTGACAAAAAGTCTCGACTGCTCAACTACAATTGCCAGACACATCATCTGTTTTTTTTTTTATTGGATATTTTATTTATTTACCTTTCAATGTTATCTCCTCTCCCATTCCCCCCCCAAAACCCCTTATCCCATCCCCCTCCTCCTATTTCTATGAGGGTGTGCTCCCACCATCCTCCCATTCCTGCCTCCCTGCTCTCGAATTCTCCAACACTAGGGAATCCAAACTTTTAGGGACCAAGGCCTTCCACTTCCACTGATGCCTGACAAGGCCACCCTCAACTACCTAGACAGGTGGAGTCATGAGTCCCTCTCTTTGTGTTCTCAGGCTGGATGTTTAGACTCTGGGAGCTCTGGTTGTGTACCTTAATGAGTTATTAACTAAGTTTGAATTTCACAACCTAGCACTATTATGTTTAAAGAGATTTCCAAAATTTCTAGGAGAGCTTTGCTGTAAAACTAAACATTTAGAGTTAAAAGATATCTAATATGCCTATCCTTTATGTCTTATAAGCTAAAATAAAAATATATTTATAAACTCAAATACAAATTTTTATGTTTTAGGTAAACATGCCCATCTTATGTTAATAAAAGTTATGAAATAATAGAATTGAATCATTCCTACCTATAAGAATCTTAATTGATTCATATATATGTTTGTGTGTGTATATATGTGTATCTGAATGTATATGTATGTGTATATGAATATAATTATATGTGTATGTATGTAAACATGAGTGTCATGGAAGACAACGTTTATGGACTCTTCTCCATCTTTCTGTGGGTTCTGGGATTAAACCCATGTCTGCAGGCTTGGTTAGCAAGCATTTTTACCCACTGAGCCATCTTCCACCCCTGCTCTTTGAGTCTCTTAAATGTCACCCACTAATATACCTTTAACAATGTATGCTATCTTGCTTACTATCTTAGAAAGAATGGAATTGAAATCCAGAAAGAATATGTAAGTTTTTTTCCACAAAGAAAAAAAAATGATAAAAATTGTCTTAACTTCCCACATAACTAGGGAATTTTCAGTTTTCTTAAGATGTTCGGTTGCTAATAATGCTAACACACATTTCTTGGTTTTTTTATAAAGCTTTTTGTAACTTGGCTTTCCATCTTCTCTGTGCTCTTCCATTCATTCTGATTTCCAGGTCCTCTAGCCCATTCTACATGCTTGATTCACCCCCTACCCCTCCACCCCAGCCCCAACACCCCCACTCCCACCCCCACCCCAACACCTCCACCCACCCCCAGCATCATTCTTAGCTCTCTGGCCATTGACAGGCAATTCACCTGCCTCTCTACACTCAGTTAAATCCCTACACAGCTTTATGCCTTGAAATTTTCATTGCTGCTGTTTTAAATGTTAATGTCTAGAGTTGCTTGGTTCTAAAGTTCAAAAGAAGTTCGCTGTGCCTCTGTAGACCCTTCCCAGTGTTCCAGGAAGCTAAATAAATGAAATATAAATATAAAACCTTCCTCTCTGGACCAAACTCAGACACATTCGGATGCCTCCTCTCACCACATGGCCAGCCTCCAGGGTGTCAAGAATCAATCCACTGAAACCACAGCAAATCAAGATTCTCTAATTTACCCAAAGAGGTGAGATTCTATGAAAGTACTGCCTGAATCACATGTCTGTCCCTTGTCAAACCTGTTCCTGTAATTTAGAGCAAGGCAACTATATTTTCCAGATCTGTTTCCTCAGTGGTTGACATGGGAAGACTCTTCTTGTTTCTAAATTATTTTCAGCCATAAAATACTATCATTATTCTTTTCTAGGTTCGTACTCACCCTACTTATATTCATGATTAGCAGAAGGGAAAAGATGCCCAAAAGTTCAACTACCTGTTCATGCAGATTAGGAACTATTTGCCTTTCAAATGAGGTTGAACTATTTTTTTCCACCTTAAAAATATACTGTGAACATCATCTCCGTTTCTGAACAGCTCCACAGTGTTTTTCTAACTATAGTGTTTGTGCTAAATGTGAATAGACCTGCAAATTAATGCGTTTTAGCGCACTCGAAATCCAGATTGCCAAGTCTCTTTCTCTGAACTCAACCAAGAGTTGGTTTTTTGGTTTGGTTTTTTTTTTGTTTGGCTTTTTTTTTTTTTTTTGGTTTTTAGGCCATAGTGGTATTAAACATAGAGAAAGGGATATTGTGGTCTTTCACTTTTAACACGTTATACGTATTTTAAAGGAAATTTGAAAAAATATTAAAGTAGGTCGATTTGAATAGTTCCAGGCAAGGTACACCCACCCTTTAGTTTATGTGCTGTATAAATTTGTCATGTAGTCATTCCAGAAATTTTATAACTAGCCAGGCAGTTGTTTTACAGAAGAAAACAGAGTCCCAGAGAGATTAATATGCCTGAAGTCACCTATGGTTTTCTCCTAAGCAGTGTGGTTATGAAGCACATACTACTCAACTCAAAACCAAGACCCCGCAGCTGGGAGGCTTGTAAGCAGCCCAACGCAACAGACAACCCTTGACTTGTTTTTTTTTTTCTTGCAGGGTTTTATATTCATAGTACATAACAGTGCACTCTGCCAATAGATAGGTTAAAGCCACTTTTGAGTGTAATGAGCAATAAAGAAAGAAGCTCCTGACTATGTCATGGAGTAACCACAGTGACTCTATGCTCCCAGCAGTGAGCCAGGCTGGGGTCCAGCTGTGATGCTGTGAAAGACAAGAGACAGCAACAGCTGGATTTAGGCTGGGCATGATAGCACACACCTTTGATCCCAGACCGTGGAAGGCAGAGGCAGGCAGATTCTTTGTGAGTTTGAAGCCACCCTGGTCTAAATAGCAAGTACCAAACCAGGGAGGGCTACACAGTGAGACCCCATCTCAAAAAGTTATAAATAAATAATAAACAGAATTTAGAGTATAAAGGGACCTGGGACTTGGGGCAATAATAGAGATGATCTCAGTTCATCTCTCATTTTCCAACAAACTGAGGTAAATAAAGGCATCCCTCTCTTGGAACAAAATTC
>NW_021604585.1:3675108-3710867 GCF_004785775.1 Grammomys surdaster | reverse complement strand
AGTGTAGGTGGCCCAGAAATTGTGGGAGTGGCCAACCAATGACTGGTCCAGCTTGAGACACATGCCACAAGAGGAAGCCACCCCTGACACTGCCTGGAGGGCCGGGACCCAGAGGCTGGATAACCCAGAGACCTAGGATAGACCCAAACACAACTGGGAGTGGGGGAAGGGAGCCAGTGAAATTCTGCTCTACTCTCCTCATCTTTTGTAGCCAGAAAAGGATTCCAGTGTTGAGACTGGGTTACATTCCGTTGACTTGTTAGCAGAGGGGGTCCTGTGAAGACTCCTAAATAACCCAAGCTGATTCTAGGACAGAAGGTACTCTGAAAACAGCTCGCTTAATCTGGATAGGAGGCAAAGTGCATAAGTACCGGAAAGACTTAGAGGGAGGAGAAACCATGATCAGATTATGTGAGAAAAAGATTATGTTTAATAAAAGGTAAGTTCAGAAGAAAAAAACAAAAACAAAAAAATGAATGGGCACCAAAAGCAATGTCCATGCGCGGGGTCACCCCAAAGCGGAGCTGGTGGCCTATGTATTCACAGGGCTGGGAACCGGAAGTGCAGTGGCAGTAGGGGTGGGGCGGGGGTAGGAGTCTGAGACTGACACACTAAGCTCCTACGAACTTCAAACTCTTACAAAAACTGTACAGTTTAATACTAGATGCCTTGGATGCTCATGACAAATTTCAGCTAATTCCGTAGAGAATCCAGAAACGCAAACTAAATGGCACCAGAGACAGACCTAGCGCGCTAGAGATCTCGATCGAGACCTTTCATTGGGGCAGACACACTGGCTGGTGAAGTCAGGTACCCGAAACTGAGGGGGTAAATGAGGAGGCCTCTCTAGGTATTCCACTTTCTGCCCCCCCCTCCCCCACTGCCAGTTTAACCAGTCTTAGGCGAATTGTGGGTAGTTTCTGAACTCGGTGATATGCGACCGTAATGAGGCTACATCAGAAGGAGGGGAACTCCTTGCCTGCCTCTGCCACAGACGTGGGAAGAATAGAGCAAGCAAAATTTAGAGTTGAGAATCTCGGAACAACTACTAAATAACCGAGAAAAGGGCCACGAAGGAAGAAGATGAGTGGACAGATTGTAGCAGCTGCTGTCCTGAAAAACATTATGAGAACTGGAAGTTCATAATAAATTTAATTGAGATGTTACGTTAAATTCCCTCTGTCTTGAAGAGTAGAAAAACCAGGCTTCCTACTATGAATTCTATAGCTACCCCAAGTGGCATGGACCCAAAAGGTCTCCAGTTCTACTTCCATCCGCCTCAGCACCTCCGATGGTCTAGCTGGTCTCCCTCCCTTTGTGACTCACCTTAGACCCAGACTGGAGATCTGCTTGTTACCAAGGTCCTCCACGGACATCACACATGACAGGGCCCCAAATAAGTTGCCTCAGCTCTTCTTCTCCTTCTCCGTTCTAGTCTGGTCATATCCACCCACCCCTACCCTGCAGCCCTGCCCTGCTACTGCCCTTGGCTACGTTATGTGATGTGGACCTGGGTTGGGTGCCTCTCCCTCCAAAACACTCCAACTGCTTGTGTCATAAACAACCCCTGGGCCTTGCCTACACCCCAAATCCTATGCCTGGATCTAGTCCAGTTAGTCAGCCCATGGTCAAGTATTCTGCCCCCCTTTCTCTCTCTCTCTCTCTCTCTCTCTCTCTCTCTCTCTCTCTCTCTCTCTCTCTCTCTCTCCCCCCCTTCTCTCTCTCTCTTATACACACACATACATCACTGTTAAGAAACAACCTTTTCCTATTTCCAAGATCTCACATTAATACCATAAAATAAAATATAGTATAATTTTGAAAGTCCCATACTCATTTTAAAATATCCCAGCCAGGGATGAAGTACACGCCTTTAATCCCAGCCTTCAGAAAGCAAGGCAGGTGTATCTCTCTGAGTTCAAAACCAGTCTGTTCTACATAGTGACATCTAGACCAGAGCAAGCTGTCTCAAAAAAAGAAAATTTCCAAAGATCTAAACGTCCAGGCTTTCTTTTAAAATCCGAAGTCTGTTAGCTGTGGCCCTTTGTAAAATCAAATGCAAGCTATTCACTTTCTTCTCACAGTTATAATCAGATCAAAACAAGCACAAGCCCAACAATATAATAGCCCCTGACATCTCGGACTTGGCCCTGGTCTTCTGGACTCCAAAAAGCTTAGGTAGCTCCCTGTCTTGACCTCCACCATTCATAGCACATACAGCTTACCATATAGGCTTAGGTTGGATCCACTCCATACCCGTTGCTGTCCTTGGTGATCATCTCATGATCCTGGCAAAATCCTGGGGATTCTCTTTGAACTGTGGCTGCACCTTCACTAATGACCTCTCAGGGCCTCTCTGCAGAGACTCCACATGGTAACAAGCCTCACTGTTCTCTATGATTCCTTCATATCTTCAAAACCAGTACCATTAGGATTAGACAGATGGCTCAGCAGTTAATAGCACTGCCTGCTTTCCAGCGGACCTGGGTTTGATTCCCAGAACCCACATAGAGGTTTACACCTGTATCAAACTCCAGTCCCAGGAATTCAGATACCCTTTTCTGGCCTTTGCAGATTCCAGGCACACACAAGGTACATAAACATACATGCACACAACATATACATAAATATTTTTTAAGTACCGTGTCAAAAAACTTACATATTGTCAAGTTCTACTACCAGCTTGAAACGCAACCTTTCCCCCATTAGACACAGCCTCTGTGTGATAATAACCCTAAGGAAATACTACCAAGAAAGTTTACTTCAAACATGCCAGTCTCTTCTTAATTATAGCTGATGCTTCAGCCCACCTGACCAGAATCCATTGCCCCTGTGAAACACAGGTTTTACCTTTATGATTTTTAATTCAAATATATCATACAAACAGCTTTGATAGAATCTTTGAGGGGCTCTCAAATTTTCCTCTGAAAATCTTACAAGCTAGGCATCCATTGTATTTTCTTTTTCAGTATTATTATCTTCCAAGTTCCTACAGAACAGTCAATTAAGCTGTGAGCTCTCAGAAGCTTTTCCAGTACAAAGTTCCAAATCTTCTACAATCACATCCATTAGAAACAACCCCACTCCTGGTATAAACTTTGGTTCTAGTTTGTTTCTATGTTCCTATGATAAAAGCAACTTAGGGTAAGAAAGGATTTATTTGGCTTACAGGTTACAAGTCCATCAACAAGGGAAGCCAGGAAAGGAACTTAAAGGAAGAACCCGAGGGCAGGAATTGAATCAGAGGCCATAGAAGAATGCTGCTTGTTAGCTTTCCCCCAGGACCATGTTCAGCTACTTTTCTTATATAGCACTGTCTTAGGAATGGTACCACCCACATCTGACGAGGCCCTCAATTAAAAATCAAGAAAGTGCTTCCAAAGACATGTCTATAGTCCAATCTGATAGAGTCAATCCTAGCTGGGATTCCCTCTTCCTAGATATGTCAAGTTGAAAGCTAAGATTATCCATCACAGGAGGTTGTAGTCTAGCAAGGGAGCCCAAACATGTAAGCCAGGAAAAAAAAATGACACAAAGTTAATGTAATTTAAACCATGGAAGTTTTAGGAGCATATTTAAGGATCAAATATTTATAATTTGACAAAAATCCCATTGTGATCAATGCCATAACTTTAAAGTAAAATGAATATCTCAAAGACTGAATTAATAATGTACAAAATATTTTTCAGCACACTGAATGGCAATACCTTTCTAGCATATATAACATACCTCTTATCCCAGATGAAAAACTTTTAATAAAAGGACACATCTTATGAATGACTTTGGGACTGTGCCATTGAAACTGAAATGCTATGACTTCATTTCCACAGATGGAGTGCCAAAGAGGAGTGCTCCCTTAATCTTTTGTCCCTAGAGAATGCTCAACAGCTACTGCCAAAGAATCTGAGATGGTTCTTAGGAAATACTGCAGTGGTTTGCTAGCTAAGCTGTCTGGCATGGGAGAGCCTCTGCTGCTCTCCTGAATGGAGACATCACAGTGGCCTCATAGAAGCTACAACTCTGTGACTGCTGGCCCCAGACAGGACTCTGTGTCTTGCCTTATATCTCTGTGAAAGAAAAGTGACACAGAACCATCAGAGTCTCAGTTCCTTCTCACTGGTTATCAGTCCAGTCAGGCTGCTGAAGCAATATGATAGACTCGGGAGCAACAGAAATTTATCTCTCATAGTTCTGGAAGATGGCAAGACATGGGTGGTTTGGATAAGAATGGCCCCCATAGGTCACATATTTGAACGCTCTATCATTCATATCAGTGGAACTATTTGAGAAGGATTAGGAGGTATGGCCTTGTTGGAGTAAGTGTGTCACTGGAGCTGGACTTTGAGGTTTCAAAAGCTCATGCTAGACCCAATTGGCCCTCTCATCCTGCTGCCCATGGACCAGGATATAGGTCTCAGCTACTATTCTAGTATCATATAAGCTACCATGATGATAATGGACTAAAGCTCTGAAGCTGTAAGCAAGCTCCAAATTAAATGCTTTCTTCCATAAGGGCTGCCATGGTCATAGTGTCTCTTCACAGCAACAGAACATGGACTAGGCCACAAGACCAAGATCAAGGCACCTGCATATCCAGTAGGGACTGAGGAGTTACTTCGTGGATTATAGCTAAAGGCTCTTACTCTGTTTCACCACAGCAGAAGAGGCAAGGCTGCTCTCAGATGCCTTGAATAAGAACACTAATCCCACCAGTCAGGGGGAAACCTCAGATTTACCTATATCCCCAAAGCCCCTACCTACCTCCTGATCCCATCAATGTGGGGACTAAGTTTCACCACAGGAACTTTCAAGTGCAAAGAACAAAAAACAAAAGCAAAGCTAGTCCCTAGCACCTGTCTTTTAGATGTGCATTGATCCTGAATAGAGACAATCAAGATAAATTGTTGGATACTAATTTTTTGTCTGATGTCTTCCTAAGGCAAATATTGTGACAAAATGTGAAGACCCTTGGAGTGTTACAGTCTTCCAGTTTCTGTAATCTGTATTTACCTGTGGGATAGTCACACACAGACCATCTTCCCAAGGATGATAAGATCCAATTATAGCAATTATAGGTTTGGTTTTGCTCATTAAAGAATTCACTAATATAAGGATGTTTTAGTAGCTTCTTCTTTTCATGCCATTTCTCCATTTAAAAGGCCAGACTAGGATCCTGTAGAAGGCAGACCACCAAAGCCCACATTTTATCATCCATGCCTTTGTTTGGTTCCCTCCTCTTCAATGCTAATGGTGTTTGTGATTTACTTTTCTCAGTAGACCATGTCAAAAGTGACAGGGTGTCTCACCCATGACTATATTACACAACTTGGCATTCTCTTTGCTATCAGGTTTCATCTTGATGAAGGAAGCGACCACCTTGTAGAAGGAAGTGTACCTGGCCTCTAAGAGCTGCAGGTGGAGAATCCAGATATTTCTGTCTTGTATCTACAGGGACATCCATTTTTTCCAACAACCTGAGAAAGTTTGGAAATGAATTTCCCTCCTGTCGAAAGCCCAGATAAGAATACTACCCAGCTGTTCTTTTCTTGCAGCCTTATGACACCTGAGCAAATGACTCAGCCAACATGTACACAGCCGTGCCCATGGAAACTAAGACAGATATGTGTTGTTTAAAGCCACTGCATTTTAGGTGATCTGTTATGCAGCCGTAGCTAGATAACTAAAATGGAATCTGCATAGTAACCTCAGCCTAGAAAGATGTTTGGGGCATTTTCTAACATTCAGAGGAACTATGAACCAAATCAGCAGTGACACATTATGCAGGGCATCAGATGAAATACTGCTTTGCCTGGCGTGGCAGACATATATACATAAGCACCAGAAATCAGTTGTTTTGGGCACCTGTGGTCACATAAGGCTCATACAATGACATGGCAACCTAGACTTGTTCCTGAAACAGACTTATACTCCAAGCCAAAATACAAAGTAAGAACAGAGGCAATATCCTCTATCATATCTGCGTCTGCAGCCCAACAGCTACTCTTCCAGCCTCTAGAAGAAGCCTTATCTCCCTCACTTCACTTCCAGACAAGGCTCCTAGAAAAGGTCCCTTTACTTGAACTCCAGAACTGGCATGAGACACAGAACTGGCTGAACAGAGCCTCACAGATCCATGACTTTAGAGATGACCAACATGTGTTATACAGGGATGTTACCAACATGAACTACATATCGATATTGCCAACATGTGCCACATAATTAAGTCCAACCAAGCACATCGAACTGGGTAGTAGAAATTCCAGAGGTAATATTTTTAATTTCCAGAAAGTGGGGATATTTTTCTCCACCAAATTATAACCTAATAGGATATTTAAAAGAGCATATTTCATGGCCAGAAGAATAAGAGAAGCATAAGAAATACTAGCTCACATACAGACTGGTTCACCCAGACTCAAACGGGAGTCAGTGCTCGTCATGGGCTCACATAGGAGAGAACATCTCACCATCGTTCCAATGATAACTCCAGTCATGGCTGCTTTCTGTAGAATCAAAACAGCCCAAAAGCGAGGTAGTTCCTGCCAAGGCTTGATGCTCTCATTTTGCTTTTGAAACATGCTCTGATATAGAGAAAGTGAAGAGAGCACTGCAAGTTTCAGCTTCAAAATGCATCCTTTTCCTCCATTGAAATATTTCTGATATGATATAAAAGCTCTTGAAATGTTTGAACAAAAATGTCTCCTATAATAATCTCACACCCAACATCCCTAAGGAAAAATCTATGAAACATTAGGAAATACCAAGGATGGCAGGCATGCCTAGGCAACAACTGGGCAGGTACACTTACAACTACAACCTGCTAAGCTTGGGTAAGGACACACGTCGGATCAGCCTACCAAGTATACTGGACTTATTCCGTGCTTGATCCATTTACTTTTCCTTTTATACGGAATATGATGCTTTTCCCACACAGCTGCAGAACACCTTTTCTCCATTACTTAGACCTCGGTCTAAATCATTGGTTCTCTCCCTTCCTAATGCTGCTGTCCTTAAACATAGTTCCTCATGTTGTGGTGACCCCCAACCATTAAATTATTTTATTGCTACTTTATAACTATAGTTTTTGTACTGTTATGAATTGTAATGTAAATATTTGATATGCAAGATGTCTAATATGTGACCCCCTAATGGATTGTGACCAACAGGTTGAGAACCATTGGCCTTAATGTTGCCTTGAGAGGTCTTTCTATATAGAATGGTCTTTCTATCTATATTCTTTTCATCCTATATGAAAGAGCCCGCCCTCACCTTTTTTGTATCTCCTATTCTCCTCTGGTTTTCTACACAGCATGTCTTAGCAGACACACCATATTTAGTTATTACATATGCATAAAATCTAGATCTCAATTCCACCTGTCTCCATAAAGTCTCAGTCAACCTGAAGATTCAAGTGTTTGCACAGCTAATATGGATTTGTTTTTATCCCATGATAACACATTCACTGTCATAATGGTCAAGCTTCAGTCAGGGAAAAAGAAACTATGTCAACCAAGGATACTTGACATAGGGAATTGGTTTCACAAATAGTAGGGACTGATTTAGCAAAAAGAACCACAGGAAAGGAGAGCAAATGATGTAACTTTTACCCCTGCCAGGACTGAAGAAGCAAAGGGAAGTAGTCAAAGGTATCAGAAGCCAGCAGCTCTGAGATGAGGTGAGAACCCCACAAGTACAAAGCAGAGACATCTGAGGGGTGTCACTTGCTGCTGGCAGGACAGGAACTTGGAGGAGGAACATCACAGTGGTGGATTGCCATTGTCTAAGGAAGGGTAACTGGATAGCTGGGCCTACTGCCTCTCAGAGGGTTTGAGAAAAGTGGAGACTGCCAATGTAAATAGGGGAATGCTCCTTCAAAAAGAATTATGACTTGCAAGATTCTGATCCCCAACATCCAAAGCACAGGAATGGATGTGGGCTGAGACAATATAAAAACCAGCACTACTCTTACTGCATTTCTCCAATTTCATTTTCTTAGGAGAAAAACTGAATTAAAATAGTACAATGGTTAGCTTGCCTGTGTCGGTCATATTTTCATTACTGTAACAAATATATGCAATAATCAAGTTGCAAAGAGAGAAAGGTTATCCTGGACCATGGTTTTTTGAGGTTTCAGTACAGTCAGTTGGCTGCTAAAGGGAAGCTTACAGTGGCAAAGGGAACATGGTGAAGCTCACCTCAAGAACAAATACAAGACCATAAAGAGGCTGGTGTCCCACTATCCTTCAAAGGCACACCATTAATGACCAAGAACATCCTACTTCTTTAAAGATACACTGCCTTACAGTAATCAAGCTAGGGAACAAACTTGATACACAGAACTTCAGAGGACACCCTAGGTCTGAACCATAGGAGCTGTTGACAATAAGTCTCCTCTGATAAACTTAGTATGTTTTAATCTTAGTACCATGGATGAATTTTAGGAGGTCCCTATTCCAGGGAACCTCAGCCAAGGAAGAAATGTCCTAGTTTAAGAAAGAGTGAAACTAGGATTGGGTCTCCATAAAAATCAACTCGAGTTCACAGAGATATTCGTGTTAGTGAACTATTAGCAATCCTAGCAAGGGGTGAAGAATAGTTTGATGAGCTGTTAACTAATACTACAAAATCAGGTGACATCAGCCAACCGTACATACCCATATAACTCAAAACATAACATTTAATGGGAGGATAAAATGAGTTTTAAGATATGTTTAATATTAAATCATTTGTATAAACTTTAGAAACATAAAACATTGTGTTGCACCAGATGTTGTGGCATCCCAGCACAAACACAGAGAAAACCCTGGGGTTCATTAGGTAGCCAGCCTGGCCTCCTTGAAAAGCTCCAGACCAGTGAGAAGCTATGTCTCCAAGGAGGTAGGTAATATTCCTGGGGATAGCACCGGAGGTTGTCCTCTCATCTCCATCCCAAAAAAGCATCCCAAAAAGCGTGTATAGTTTATAGATACACATGCTTGTAAGCAAAAGAATAAAGACACGGTTGGAATCATAACCTCCAAATATAGATTTGTTCCACCTCTAGTGAGTAGAAAACAGTAAAAAAGCAAAGAGGATCTTGGGGGACTTTCTTTCCATCTGGCCTAGATGGCTTCTTTATAATAAATCTGAATTAAATATAGCAAAATGTTAAGACATGGCCAAGTCTTGAGACAGATTTGTGATATTCCTCTATATTTTTCTATGCTTTTGAAATGTTTCACAAACGCGTTTAAAGGCTAAGAAATATAAAGGGCACTCAGAACTCCATTAGCAGGGACCCAGACTTCCCCTTGGCATAACCAGCAGAAGTCCAGAGAGAGGTACAGCTTAAATCACAGTGCAGATACTCTTCCCACTGTAGGGCTCTTCTACTGAACTAAGACTCTCAGGAGTGGATCTGAAGGGGTCTCAGTAGGGAAAGGAAGGGACATGTTACAGAAAAGACACTGACTGAGAGGAGGAAGAGTGTGCATCATATAGCCATGCTACTGCAGCTCTAAACAACACAAAGCATGATACTTCCTCAGCGTGAAGACATGCTTTTCAGGAAGCCATTGGTTCCTGCCTGGCCTCAGTGCCCCCTCCTTTAGATTAGCTAACTGGAAATAAGATAAACTCCTGGCTATATTACCAGAGCAAAGAATTCTTCTGAATAGTTTTTATTAACTGATTCCACAACTACAAAAGAATCTGTGAACCCTTGGAAACTGATAAAATAGAGTTGAAGCTTAATTTGAGTTGTAATTTGTTTTAATATTCCTCTAATCCATTCCTTAAAAAAAAAATAAGCATGGTGGTAGACACCTTTAATCCCAGGAGACAAAGGCAAGCAGATCTCTGAGTTCAAAGCCAGCTTGGGACAGAGCAAGTTCTAGGTGAAGAAAAGCCTAAGTCCGGGTGTGGTGGTACACACCTTGAATCCCAGCATTCAGGAGACAAGGCCATGCAGATCTCTGAGTTCAAGGTCAATCTACAGAGCAAGTTCAAGGACAGGCAAGCTTAGGCAGTGAAGGAATTGGAAAACAAAAAAAGAAAGCTGGTGATAATAATGTAATAGAAGGGGGCTAGGTTCCAGCCCCAGCAAACAACAGAACTTGGCAGCTTCTGCCATGTGGCTCTGGCTTAGAGTCAAGAATAAAGGGACTACTGGGACAACTGATGCTGGTGAGCTGGAGCTAAGAAATTAGTGGTGATTAAGAAGAGACCAGCATCACTGAGGCGAAATCTTCTGGGAAGTGTTTTCTAAGGAACAAAGAAACTGTGTTCCATAGATAACAAAAGTTGCACCTCATGGTGCAGCTGGACTTGGTAACGTGTAAGAATCACCCAGGTGGTACTGGTTTTGAAGGCATGAAGGGGTCATGCAGAGCAGCTGAGGCTTGGCACTGTGAGAGGCCATGGAAGACCATTGGTAAAGGTGCAGATTCAATTGCAGTTGATGGTCCAGCACTGAAGGAGTCATGCAAAAAAGTTGAGGCTTGGCACCATAAAGAGAGCCTATGAGAGGCTATGGGTAAAGCCTAGTAGCAGTGAAAAAGCCCAGTGTGTTGCATGTACCATTGGATGACCACCAAGAACAGCAGAAACAATAGAATGGAGTCAACCTAAGCTTAGAGTGCTACAGAGGGCAGAGGAAGATGTGACCCAAGCCCTTAAAAAGAGCATGTGTGGATCTCAGACATTGAAACAAGCAACTGTAACAATGAAGTTACCTTGGAGACCCCCAAGATGTTAGAGATGCCAGAGCTGTGGGATACCTGCCTCAGAATGCTTCTAACAAGGAGTGGAACCAGCCCAGGAGAAAGAAGTTTGTTGTAGTCAACAAAGATGAAAGGAGTTGGAGATCTGAAGAGAGCTTTACAACAGACATGGAGTTGCAGAATTTAAAGTTTGCCCAGCTGGTTTTTGGTCTTGTTTGATCTAGCATTTCCTCACTATGATGTTTTGGAATCGTAATATATATCCTGTGATATTGGAGGTGTGTTATCGGCTTTTTGATTTTGACTTTATAGGGGATTACAATTAAATGATTGAATGAATCTCAGAAAAGACTTTGAACTTTGGATTTTTAACATTGTTGAGACTGCTATAGACTATGGGGACTTTTGAAGTTAGAATATTTGTATTTTGCATTATGTTATATTTAGTTATGGTTCCCATAGACAAATGTGTTTGAACAAGCCTATGGGGATCAAGGAATGGAATGTGGTGGTTTGAATATGCTTGACCCAGAGAGTGGCACTATTAGGAGGTGTGGCCTTGTTGAAATAGGTGTAGCCTTGTTGGAGGAAGTGTGTCACTGTCGGGTTGGGCTTTGAGAGACCTTCTTCCTAGTTGCCTAGAAGCCAGTCAGAAATTGAAGCCAATTAGAAATTGAAGTTAAATCAAGATACAGAACTCTCAGCTCCTCCATCGCCATGCCTACCTGGAAGCTGCAATACTTCCTGCCATGATGATAATGGACTGAACCTCAGAACCAGTAAGCCAGGCCCAATGAAATGTTGTCCTTTATAAGAGTTGCTTGATCATGGTGTCTCTTTACAGCAATGGAAACCCCAACTAAGACATCCTACTACAGAGACCTGGCTAGAAAGTCAAATGATGTCACCATGCTCTCAAAGCCTGCTGTTCTCTCTTTTAAATACATTCCATCTTTCCGAAGATTTTTTCTAAAGTTCTATATGGCAGTGGACTTGAAACACATTAATTCCATTAGCAGGCTATTTCAGGAAATAGCAAGCATATTTCTTGGAAACAAATATATGTGGTTTAAAAAAAAAGCCACAAGGAAAAAAAAAAAAAAAACCTCAAGTGAAAATCTGAAAACCAAGTTGATTTTCAAACGTGATTAGAACTCCTACCCATGACATATCAAGGGTGTCACAGCTGCTTCTCTGGTGGGAAGTTAGTGTTTGGATCTGGGACTTTAAACCAAAAGGCCTATCTTGGGATGTCACTGTAAGTAGTCTCTCTGCCTCTTAATCATCAGCAACTGCTAAATGAAGCGTGTCTATTTTCTCTGTTACATTTACTACTGGCAGCCAGGTCCTCAGTAAGTGCCCAGAAATGTTTCCATGGTTACAAAAAGCATTCAGCATCCCTCTTGTTTTGGGCCAATTTAGCTTAAAATCTATTGTGCAGAAAAATATGGCACATTAAGGAACATAAAATCAAGATCCGACATTATGAAAAGAACTCAAGATTAAACGGGAAAAGCGAGCCTGATAAGGCTTTTCAGAAAGTGCACAGAAATCACAGATTAAGAGGCTGCTCTTCCTCGCCTCTTTGCAAATGTCTCTTCAGCAGAATGGCTTACACTACCCCTGGGTGTCAGGGGAAAATAAGCACAGGAAGAGTCTTTAAGATATTAACTCATAGCTATACATACATACATACATACATACATACATACATACATACATACGTGTGTGTGTGTGTATGTGTGTGTGTATCTGGTCACTCATCTTTGTGTTGCTGAGTGTTTATTCTGATTAAAGACAAACAAGAGCATTTGTTCCCTGGCTAAAAAACAATTGGAGCAAATACATAGGTCATTTCACCACAGGGAAATGGGGAAAAGTACAGGGTCCCTGGAGGCAACTTAGTGCTGATCTTCCTTCTATAGTCATGAGTAATCTGGTATAACAAAACTGTCTCACTCAAAGGCCATGTTACAAACCCAGTCACCTCATACTCAAGATCCAGAGTTTTGAAAACAATTTTGGGTCCTTGGGAACAGATTAGACAAACAACACAGCTTTGGAAGAAGCTAAGGAAGAGCCTGTGGCTTGTCTCATTTGTGCCTGTCAGTTCTCCACAGCCCTCTGTGTGTGGCAGAGCGTCGAATGCTCATGTGATTAAGAGAAGCCAAGGTAGAACACCTCTCTTTACAGATACCCATCCTCTACCTCCACAGGCATGGAGCCCTCCTGTATCTCCTATGGCTCTTTGCTTCCTGTGAAACAGAAAGGGGTAGATGAGATTCAATGTCAGAATGATGTTAAGGTTGAATTTGAAGGCTTCCCTTTACAGGAAGGAAGAAAGAAGAAATCTAGTTTTCCCCATTTCTTCTTCCAACTACAGTAGACATCTGTAGGCACCAAACACAAAAGAAAGGGAAGAAGATGGACCCCACCCCTCCGTCTCCTCTCTCTCTCCCTCTCCCTCTCCCTCTCCCTCTCCCTCTCCCTCTCCCTGTATAGGTCTGTTTTCTTCTCTTTCTTTTGTGTTTGGTACCTACAGATGTTGGCTCTCCTCCAATACGGAATTCCTTAGCATCGCACCTTCAGGTGTGTAGGACCTGGACTTCTATCTCTAGTAGGAAGACTGTCCACAGAACTCCAGAGCCATACCAAAGACTTCCTTTATTAAATGCCTTCTTGGTGGAGCAATGGCAGCACACTGGCAGCTCTCTATTGTCACACATTCATGCTGAGTTACACAGGTTCCTTCCTAGCATATACTGCTCCCTCCAACTTAGTTCCAGGCCTGCTCTTAGAGCTATTCTAAAACAGAACTTTCTGGTATCACTCTCAGGACTTCTTTGTTAACTCTCAGCTGCTTGTAGGAGGCCAAACTCTCAGCACAAAAGTCATAAGGATCTGAACTCTGCCCCCATGATCTGTCAGCCTGTTGACATGTTAACATCCACAAACGTTTTTGGTTTCCTACCTTTGGAGGACCTTTTTGCCTCTGTCCATCACTCTGACTCACCCTTGAAGTTCACAACCCTGGTCTTCAGATTTCTCATTGCTCACCTCTGACAAGATGATCTCAGAAGTTATGATATGTGTGACTGTAACTTTTCACAAGCATGTCAACAGGACTAGCTAGATGTGCTTCCCATGAGTTTTCAGAACTCTTCAATGAGATACCAGCTCCTCATTCATTTATCCCTCCATTCAAACACCTTACTCAACTTAGTAAGAAGAGGATGCAGTGTCCACACACCACCTTGAAGTTTTATCTTCTGCTTAAGAAGGAGGTTGGAATGCTGGAAATAATGTGTCTCCCTTTAAATAATAATAATCCAGATATCTATAAAATGATAACTTTGATTAAAGTAAGCAGAAAGAAGAGGTCATAAAGCAATTAACTAATTTAACACTTAAGAGGAGACAACTTTCTCATCCATCCTTGTTAGCTCAGCAGATGCTCGGTCAGCTGGTGAGGAGAACCAAGCTCATATTTCTAGCTGATTTCTAGAGGTCAGGTGTAGACTACCACATGGAGAGAGAATTCATGGGAATAACCGGCATGCAAGAATGCGAATCTATTTAGAAGCTCTTCTCAGAGTGCACCAGACACTCACAAGAAAGACTGGAACAGAGCAGGGACAAAGAAGGTGATGGTCAGTATTCGGTCATAGGGAACAGGGAAATGTGCAGTGCTAGGGAATGTCCACTGTGCATAAAAATCTATAAAAGTCCACTGTCCCTCTAAAAGGAACAGCAGACCCTGGTGTCCTTAGACCACAGGGAGAGACACATGAAGGTCAATAGATAGTTCAGGATTACAAACTTCTGGGGAAGGGCAGAAAGAAGGTGTGGGGGTGGGACTGTGAAAGACATTCCCAACAGCAGGATGAGAGATAAGATAATCAGAAGGTCCTGAGCGCCAGACATAGAAACACAGAGCCTGCCTGAGGCTGGAGCAGCTCCAGAACTCCAGCCGGCACAGCAGCAGATGCTAAGTGAAGACAGAGAGACTACTGTGGGAAAGGCAACACAGAGACCCACATGGAACCCAGGAAAAGAAGCCTGACCACAGACTCAGCTTTAACAAAACCCTCTAGCAAACAAGTCTTCACTCCTGGTTTTTGTTTTTTTGGTTTGGGGAATTTTTTTTAAGGCACAAATTGAAGGATTTAAGGCCTCCTTTACTAAAGTTGACACCAAAGTGGATACCAAATGAAAACCCAGCTTGAGTTCTGAACAACTCTGAAACACCCTTATAGTAAGGGCCTAGCATTAGGCAGCCTGGTCTGTTTTCCTTCCCCATATACCATGTTTCATCCTTACTCATAAATTATGTGAGAAATTTAAAAAAAAAACACTGTATTAAGATACAAATGATCAAGATCTCTAGCTCAAATATTATTTGATTACAATAGTTGGACTATGAAAAACCACACTACAGAGGCACTTTAGATTCTAAAGACACATTTCTAAGATGTATCTTCTGTACTAACAACAGAGCTTCAGACTGCAATAGAAAAAAAAAACAGACAGAAATGGAGATGAGAATTTGCCAAGTCAACAAGGTGAGTTTCAGACTCCCAGATCTCTCTTTCACTAGTCAATCAAACAAAGCAATACCCTGCCCCCCCAAAAAAATCAACAGATTAAACAAGTATTAGAAAATGTGATAATGCACCTCAGTCAACTTAGCTCAATTATATATTACATTATTTTATTTTATTTTATTATATAGTTGTGTTTATATATTATACTGAGCACACAGAATACTGTCTCTTCAAGTATACACAAAATAGTCTACAAGTAAACACACACTCAGGTTAGCAGAACAAATCTGAATGGTTTTTCCCCAGAGAGGTGAATATCCAACCACAAATGTTAACTTTTTAAAACTTAAGTAATAAAAAATATAAATTCAGGCTATTATGTGATTAGCAGAACAAATCTGAATGGTTTTTCCCCAGAGAGGTGAATATCCAACCACAAATGTTAACTTTTTAAAACTTAAGTAATAAAAAATATAAATTCAGGCTATTATGTGATTGAGCTAGAAATCAACCACAAAAAAATACCTGGAATCTTCAGTGTTTGGAATCTAACCAATATAGTTTTAAATAACCACCATATGAATAAGTAAGAGGGTGCATTATAAACTAGTTTGAATGATAATGAAACCAGAAACAACACATTTATATTTGTTGAATGCAGATAATGTATTGCTTAGAGGGGAATTTATATCTTAAGTTGCATTCAAGTAAAAATATATATATCCAAAGAAAGAAGGAAGTAACAAGAATAACAGAAACCAATGAAATTAAGAACCAGAAATGAAGGGAAAATTAATAAAAATATAAGGTAGTTTCTTGCAGAAAATATAGACAGATTGACAGACAATTCTCTTCACAGGCAGACTAAAGCAAAAATATCTTCAAATGTCAATTTAAAACCTAAAAACATTAGATAATCAAGAAATAGCATGAAATAAATTCAATAGTATTAATGGAAATATCCTTGAAAAACACAAAATGCCAAAAAATCACTTCAAAAGAAAATCAAGACATCTATTAATTAAATTCTTATTCCAAACCTTCCCAACACAAAAATTCAAACCCTCAAAACCCTTAATTAGAAGCCCATGAGATGGCTTAGTGGGGAAGTGCTTGTTACCCACCATGATAATCTAAGTTCCATCCCTGGGACCCACACAGAGGAAAGATAGAATCCCCCACGTTATTCTCTGACTTCATGCTTGGTCTCTCATGTTCTCTCTCCCCCTCCTTCTCTCTATTTCTCTCTCTCTCTCTATTTGCCCCTCACACACATACACACTTAAAAAAAAGCCCTTGGTAAAAAAAAAAATCTATTAGGCACTAATAAATAACAAATCTACACAAATTTTCTGGATGACAAGGAAGACAAACACTTCTGAATTCATTTTGTGAAGTTAGCATTACACACATACTAAAATCAATGACATATAAAGAATGTCTGTTGAAACACCTCTACAAGTCATTGAACATGGAGAAGTCAAACTGGTACCTACCTAGAACCTTCACCCCTGCACACTAATGTTCATGATACTGGAAGATACTCTGTATTATACCAAAAGAGAAAGGTAAACCCAAACCTGCTACAAACCATTGGATCTATAAAAGTGACTGCCTAAAAACTGTCCTTATGCAATAGTAGCACAAAGCTTGTGGGAGTAAGCAACCAACATCTGGTTCAAGTTAAGGCCCATTCCATGAGATGAAACATATACCCAATGCTTGCTAAGACTCTGAGACTAGATAACCCAGGGACATCAGAGAGATCTAAATACATCTGTTTTGCTAAAGGAACATAGCAATAAAATGACTCCTAATGACACTCTGCTCATTATGACAAAGTACTCACAGATCAGTGCTTTGCTCAGCTATCATCAAAGATCCTTTCTCGTGCAGCAGACGGGGACAAATACAGAGAACCACAGTCAAGAGAGTGACAGAGAGTGAGAGACCTTACAACAATAAAGGATGTCTTCATCACATCCCTCCTCTCAGGGCTCAGGGAACTCTGCAGAAGAAGGGCAGAAAGATTTAAGAGCCAGAGGGGATGGAAGGTACTAAGGAATCAAGAACTTCTAGACCAACAGGATCACTGCCCATAAGAACTTACAGAGACTGTGCCAGTACGTACAAGGCCTGGGTGGATCTCTACCAGATGGGATCCTAGAGCTGAAATGAGACGTGGGGACATACATTCCAACCCTAGGCCAGAAGCTATCTCCAATTGATAGCCACTTGCAAATGAAAAAATTAGTTTTCTCCTGGGGAGTTTCACTGGAGAAAGAAACTACTCTTAAAGGCAGTCCCCATACCCAGCAGTAGATGGCCAAAACAAAACTAATGTCATCTTTGGAGGTTCTTTGTCTCATTTAATGTTACATCAAGGGAGGAGATTTTTTTGTTTGTCTGCTTTGTTTTTTGTTTTTTGCTTTGTTTTATTTTGTTTTATTCTATCTTACAGGTCCTTTGCATGTATATTAGAGCTTCCAGTTTGTGGTTTTTATGGGATTCCTGAATGTTCAGATGCATGTATTTCTGCATCTATATATATATATATATAACTTGTGTTTTTTATTTGGCTCTTTTTGTTTTTGTTGTTGTTGTTGTTGTTGTTTGTTTGATCATTTTGTCATATTCTGATTTGTTTTCTTTTTGTTTATCTTATCTCATTTTATTATAATTCCTTAGATACCTGCTTGTGGATCCAGATGGGAAGGGAGGTGGGGAAGAAATAGTAGGTGTAGGGGAAACAAGATGATAAATAGAGTATATTGTATAAAAAAAATTTTATTGTCAATAAAAGAAAAAAAATGGTACTGGTTTAAAGTTGTCACCGTAGCTCCCACACCTTAGCTAGAAAACATGTCATGGATCAGACACCTTCTGCAGTATTAATGAAAAGTGTTTTCAGAGTGTCTGACCATGGTGCACTGCTGAGCTTTCATTCCAGCCCTGAGAAATCCCACGCAGCTCCATCCCTCTGCCCTGGGCTTTAAGTCCTTGCTATACTGATCTTGTCACTGCTTGTGTGCACAGCCTGTTGTCTTCCACCACTGTTGAAAACACTCACCTTGCCGTCCATGTCTTCCACTGTGACTTCCCTTAGTAAATGTGCCCTTCTCAGACCACACACCCCACCCCCACCCCCACAGGCAGGACTAACATTTGTTCTTCCTGCCACCTAGCTCCAAAGCACATTTGAGTCTCTGTGTACATTCTCACTGTGTCTTCATACAGCTGCGTGCATGTCCGTGTCTACGCCTGCTTCTCATTTTAACTGCAAACCCAGAGGGTGAAGAATTTTCTTTTCATTTCTGCAAGCACCTGGCAACAACAAGTCGCCTGCTTGGTTTTAAAGAGGTATTTGTTGAATTATTTATAGGTTAATCAAAAACAACAGCAACAACTCATACTTAGTAATACAGAATTCAGGGGGAGGAAGGAGTGCAGGCAGATTACGTCCAAGGATCTGGGTTTCATCCACAGCACCACGAAAGACAGGTTCGCATCAAAATCCCTGACAACAACCCATGGAAAGGTCCTCAGCAAAACACCAGCCAGCCACGTTCATCAATGTCTGAAAGCAGCAACACGGCCTGACAGGAAGGATTTTCTACACGCTACCTTGGACTACTTAAACATCTCAAAAAAGCCGATCAGTGCGACCTGCTGCAACGTGGCAAACAAGAAGGCTCTCGTGGATATTCGTATGACCAAAAAAAAAAATTGTTTAACCTCAATATTCTCTTTTGACAAACATCCAGCCAATTGGTGCAGAGGACCTTCTTTAACCTGTTTAGCCCGTGAAGTAGTCGTAAAAGCTTTCCGCCAAGTGGAAGACTAAGAATGTGCTCTCTCAGCATTCTAGTTTAATCTGGTCACAGAGAGAAGATCCAACAGGACCAGACAAGAAAAAGGACAGATAAACTTGATTCTTGGAGGGAAGTAAAAGTAGGGACAAGTGAACTATCCCTCGGTAGACAAACCAATTAACAAACTAGTGCATGCTTCCAATGGGACAGGGTTTCAGCAACATAAATAGCCCATAAGATGGGCAAAGCTGAGAAGTGTTACAATAAGTGAAGAAAGCTAGATTTGAAAGGACACAAACTCCATCTTTTCACTTAGATGACATTCTAAAACCACTAACAGCAACAGTAATTGTAATACAAATTTATTTTCTTTCATTGAAAATAGATTTTTTTCATACCATGGTATCAATATGGTATACTAGAAATGTTGGCTCCCTCCAACAAGGAAGGAATTAATGACTTTGTCTGGGTATGAATAATCTACTGATATGTATGGACTATGTGCTTGCACATATAATGATACAGAAAAATGTATCAACTCGTGTTCACCACAATGTGGAGGGAGATGTGAGGACTGCCAACAGAAAGAAGCCCAGGAATTCTTTGAGATAATGAAACTGTTCTGTACCTTGCTTGAGGCAGTGGTTACAAGATACTCTAAAGAGTAACAAAACAGTAGTAGACAGGCTAAGGTAAGTTTCATCTTCTGAAAATCATGTTACTAATAGGGAATAAAGAAGTATGCTCTAAGATCAGAACACCTAAACTCTGTCTTCCCATTGGTGGAGCGAAGGCAATGTTCTGCACCGTACTAAGAGTGACCCTACCTCAGAAGGATTCGTTCTCCTTCTGCCAAGTCCTACCGTATCACAGCTAAAGTGACACTCACCATGGCTGGTATAGACAAGAAGCTACACCATAGCCTCTGTTGTCTGACTTGAAGGTTTGGCCTAATTAATGTTTACATTCATATTTTACGGTTACAAAAATTAATCAAAAAAAATCACTGCCTGGCATCTATTAAGGCAAATCCATGTAAATTTTAAACACCGTAAATTAAGCAAGAATTCTCTAAAATCAGAATAAAATTTCAACTTGAATCTAAAATTCTACCAACTATATTACAGATAACTTTAAAAGACTCAAAACAGTGGCTTGTCTGCCTGATTTCACCAACTCATTCCAGGATTTCAATCAATAAGAATTAAGAAAGCATTGTATGGGTGGGGGCGGAGCTTAGCCTTTAAAGTGCTTGCTATGGAAGTCTGATGACCTGAGTCTGGATTCCCAGAACCAACACGTGTAAAAAGGCTAGGTTAGGTGTGTATTTATAACCCTCGTATTGGGGCCAGCAATGACAGGATTTGCTGATCAGCTAGTCTAGCTAAATAGACAAGCCCCAGGTTCAGTGAGAGACCCTGCTTCAAAACACATGGAGAGCAACTGAGGAAAGCACTCTGTTTGGACGTATTCACATGCACAAGCACACACACACATAACAGTACACATCTGTTTGGACGTGTTCACATGCACAAGCACACATACACATAACAATACATATCCACACATGCTCATGCAGTGAGAAAAAAAAGGTGTCGTAAAAAGAATAAGAGACTTTGTTTCCTTATCCACCAAGATCCCATGTGTCTAGCAAGACTTTTACCTAAAAGGCGACACTAGGAAGAATCATTGAAAATAAAGAGACAATATGGTATCCTAAAAATGTTGGCTCCCTCCAACAAGAAAGGAATTAATGACTTTTCCGGGTGTGGATAACCTACTAACATGTATGGACTATGTGCATACACACATGACATACATATTCCATCCCCTCACCTCAGCCTACCATTTGCCTCTGTCTTTGGGACTACTCTCCCTGTTAGAAGATTACAGCCATGAAAAATTTATGCTGAAACATATCCCTGTATCCTTCCCAGAGTTAATTGCATTTGTATTATATCCACGGCTCTTTTATTAAAGCCCATCTCTGTGCTCAGTTCTGACTAAATAAAGTGTCATGGGCAGCTCTTATTCACTATGCCCTTATCGTTCCAGGCTAACATCAAATGAAAGCATCCGATTTCAAAGATCTCCCATCTACTGGCATCTCACACGCCACCCCAGTCAGATGCTGTGAGAAGCATTCTTGGAGTGTTATCAACTACAAATTCTGCAACAAGTATGGCTGTTTGCACAGGATCTCACACTGAATAATATAGTAACATCTAGAAATTCCTAACCTAGAGGGGAGGGGGTGGGGAAAAGAACATTTTAAAAGATATTTTAAAAACCATGGCATGTGCACAGGGACTTCTCAAACAGAACCCTCAGATTCATTTTAAGCTTCCCACTTGCTCAGAACTATTATTTTGAAAGATGAAGCCCAAACATGGATCTTGTAAGGCTTCACAGAACAAAAACATTCCGATGGACTGTATCTCTCAATCAGAAGCTAGGATGAGGGGATGTGTAAGTAGCAAAGAAAAGGTAAAATCAATGCTTACAATCAATACTTAAATCAAAGCAGAACTCCACAAGGCGTCTGGAGGAGCACAGGAACAATGGGACTGACCAGCTTACCTTGCTTTCTTCCATTAACTTTTTCTAAAGTGCCAGGGAACTGGGCTTCAGAGCCATGCTGAAGAGCACATCTCTGCCTCTCAGAGTGATGTTCTTCCTCGGAGATAGAAGAAAGCTCATGTTGTGGCTTCAGGCCCCCTGGGATCTTATTGGGCCACTGGGGTATTATAGAGCTTGAGTCTTTGACTTGCTGACCAAGTCTGGGGCTTGCTGTTTGGACAGAGTCCTGCAGATCACTATTAGAGCATGAGAAATGGTCCTCTTCAAGAAACAGGGAGTTTGCCTCCTCTGGACTCCCATTGTTGTCCTGTTCATCATCTTCCAAGCAAGTTTCCTGAATCTGAATAGCATCTAAGTCCTGCTCTGGCTTATCACTCAGTGCTGAATCGTGTTTGCTAAGAAAAACCAGTGAAGCAGATAACGCATCCCCGACTTGCTGGAGAGCTTCATAAACTCGGGATAGCCAGGAAGACAAAGGTTGGAAGAAGTTCTGGACATCCTGAGACGCCATAGTCAACACCATGATCAACTACCTTGTTGTCTCCAGAGTCTGCTTATTTGGTTCCTCAGAACTCGGAACTTATGCGAAATACAGAACGAGCATGATGAGAAATTTAACTGGAGGTCTCTCTTTTTTTTATAACAGGCAAAACTTTATTAATATACACATAAAGAAAACATGTGCAGTACGAAAGCACCGTTGGCAGTAAGTAAAACCAGGCAGCATGCTGGTTCTTGCACCAAGGTCTATGGAGTAGGTCTTTGCAGGGAACAGAGCAACTGTGTTTGACAGGGTGGTCTCTTAATGGCTGTGACCATTTCAGTCTCAACACTTCTCAGCTGAAACAGAGGAAAGACATGCTTACACCTGTTAAAGTCTCACAACTGCAGACCCATCACCAGATACCTGTAATCAATGTCAAGCAGCATTTGGAGGACAGAGAGAGATTATACTGAACTCTCATGATGGCTAAATAAAAATGACCTTGAAAATCTAAATGTGGGTTCTAGCCACGTTTGTATACCTCCTCACACTCATGCACAATTTCCATTAGCAATAACGGATTCTAGTCATGTGGACTGAGAGAAGTCTGCTCCCCATAGACCAGCTTAACAGTGTGAGAAGACTAAAGGAATCCATGGGAACAGCCAGTTAGGCATGACACTTCAAAATGCAAGAAAAACTGGAGGTTTCCTGCACAAACATGCAGACCCCAGAGAGCTAACGAACAGGCATCTCTGTTTTGAGACACAAAGGTTTATCCTCTCAAAGGAAATATGTGTCTGGAATTTAAAAGCTTCCAACAAATCTTAAAAATAGAGTTTTACAGTTTTATGCAATCTCTAGAAATGGTGTCTATTCTTGGGGAGAAATCACTGAAAATGTGTGCATGGCAAATGGATCATCCAGCTTCTTGGTATCTTCTGCCTTTGTCTGTGTCCCTATCTCCTTAAGTTAGCCCTCTGCAACTTGTATGTCTTCTAAAACATTCTATAAAATTCATACTCTGAAAGAAGTTGCTCCTGGACATCCATAAACCAGCAGGGCAGGGTAATGATCAAAAAGAATATGCCTATGTTTTTATAGTAATATGCAAACACAAACCTAGGCAGATTTACATATATGCATAAATATCGGTATCCCATTACTATCCCAGTGTAGGATAAGTGTTATTATTTGTTTCTATGATAGCAATATCCCCCTCAGAATCATGCCATTCCTGAAGCTTCAACCCTCTTGCTCTTGGCCTTTAGTACAACTCCTTATATTCTCTTTTAAAAATTCTCATTGGTGACTCATAGGTGCATTGATTCACTCAGTAAACAAATAAGAAATACTAAGTACCTATTAAGTACTAGGCATAATGCCAGGCATCAGGTAACCCTGAGGCCTCTGTCCTTGTAGAACTTGCATTTCAGCTAAAGAGGAACTGGATGCTCTGCATTCTCCTCTTAAACCGAATAATTCATGTGTCACTTTGTAGTGCTTGTCTCCCTCTAACAGTATACTTGCAAACACTCAGTGTTCCATTGCTTCTTCTCATCTCCAATCATACTCACCTGCGGGGAAGTCTGGCCCATCCCTACTTCTGTTTCTTTGGTTTTGGTTTCTTTGGATTGATCGGCTGATCTATTGGGTAGTCGGCTGGTTTGAGATGGTTTCATGTACCTGGGCTGATCTTCAACTTGCAAAATAGCCAAAGATGACCTTGAACTTATGATCCTTATGCCTTTATATCCTGAGTGCTAAGATTACAGATATACAGTGCTGGGGACCAAACCCAGGGCTTCTGTATTCCAGGGAGCATGGCTAACAAACTACACCCCAGGTTCAACTCTGTTTTAATTTTAAACTTTTATAAACCCAAAATACCCATCTCCAGCCCTTAGCTCGCTCTCTCCTTACTCTTCTCACAGACACAAGTCAGCGTCATGCAAACTTTGGTAGCTCTGAGTCATCTAACAAAATAACACAACACAGAAAGGTCTAGGCTGGCTGCAAAAACAAGCCTAGCTAAAACCTCTGTGTTTCCGTTATTTTCCCCGGAAGGCCAAATCCCTACTGAAGGCAGATTTTTATAAAGCAACAACAACAGAATACTGATATAAGCAAATACCTATATGCTACACATTACTGTGCCACCAAAATCCTAAATTCAGTTATTTCAAATCCAGTATGTCACTTTGCTGTGGGGATTCATCTCTTGGGTCACAAGACCTCATGACTGTGAGTCTCTCTCTTTAACCCCCTCCCTTTCTGTTCCTTCTAACCAATCTCCCATAAGCCTTCATTCTGTGAGCCATCACCTTTCCCATGATCCTGTTCTTTCATGCCACCTGCCCATATCATTCAGTCTCTTCCATCAAACCCTCTGTTCCCCACATTTGGGGTTACTGCCTCTTCACCCCTGGAACAGAGGCTCCATGGAGAATGAAGGCATCTGCTTTGTTCTGTCTATTTCAGTGCCTAGACATGTGTTGAACACACTGTAAACAAATCCCTAGTCAATAAATTCACAAATTTCACTAGAATCATGCCTAGAACAGTGCTTGGTAATAATTACTTACACAATAATTTTGTTAAAGTTAATAAATAAAACCTACTCAAAGCTCTGTTGTGAAGCTCTTAAATGGTGTTATTCTACAAATTTTCTATTTAGGACATTTTGCTGTCAGCATTTGTTCCACTCAATTTAATGACCCACCATTTTGGGTTGTATTCGTTGCTGGGATGACTTCATTCCTTTTACATTTGACCCAGAAAGTATTTTGCCTAAACAACAGTGCTTCAGGGTGTTTGAGACATGGAAGTCCTCTCTGAGAAATCAGTGGCTTTAGCCATTTACTCCTGTTACAGTGCATACAGCTCCACCTTTCATTCTAACAGAATGTTCAGCTGAGTATGGGCTGACCCCAAACAAACTGCCACAGAGTGAGGATCACTGTGAGATCCTATAAGCCAGTCACGCTGATACTCTGAGTATTTCCACAAATTACCTTGATTTTTCTGACTTTTGTTTTCCCCAGGATGCCTTCACACCCAGCCTGCCTCATTTTTTTTCATTGAAACTCTAATAGTTTTTCTTCATCTGTTAATTCTTCATCTATAACCAAAGACATGGTCTCAGTGCACTTAGAATATGATTTTATGTTATAAAATTGCATGTATTTGTCAATATTCTTCTGATGGGTTAGTACTTCACAAGTTTTGGAAGTATTTTTATAAGTTACAACTTCAGAACCCACGTGAAGCAGGAAGGTGTTCTGAACATGCTGGATGGATGGATGGATGGATGGATGGATGGATGGATGGATGGATGGATAGATGGATGGATAAGTTGGTAAGTAGATGGGTATGTACTTGGATGGATGGATGGATGGATGGATGGATGGATGGATGGATGGATGGATAAGTTGGTAAGTAGATGGTTATGTACTTGGATGGATGGATGGATGGATGGATGGATGGATGGATGGATGGATGGATAAGTTGGTAAGTAGATGGGTATGTACTTGGATGGATGGATGGATGGATGGATGGATGGATGGATAAGTTGGTAAGTAGGTGGGTATGTACATGGATGGATGGATGGATGGATGGATGGATGGATGGATGGATAAATGGATGTGTGTATGGGTAGATGGATGAGTGGATAGGTGTTGGTTAGGTGAGGGATGGGTGGGCAGATGAATGGATGAATAGAGTATGTATATAGATGGATGGATGAGTGGCTGGATGGTAGGTTTGTGGATGTATGGGAAGCTTGATGAAGGTACTAAAATGTTTAAAGTCAAATAGTCTTGATTCTGTCGTTTATCATCTGTAATATGGAAATCCCTTACACCATCAGTTCTTCCTTTCTTCTCTAAAATTCAAGAACATACCAGATAGGCCAAAGAGCGTAGTAGCTGGAGCTGGATACATTGAGAATAGAACTGCCTATTTAGTGATGAGTTCTGAATCTTTGTTAATATTCACTATTGTATTATCTTGAAACAATGAAAGAGAGACCAGATCTCTACCTATAGAGGGGAGGGGGGATGTTGAGTTGTATTCTGAAACATTGAAGAAGGAACAGCACTTGAGTCTGGACACAGAACATTACCTAGTCAGCAATACTGGATACTGCTCATACTAAATAAACCTAAAGCCAAAAGGATATCAGTACAGACAAAGAAGTCATGGGAATATAATTAAGTAAATGTCCACTTGACTGAGAGGGCACACCAAGGGTAATGCAAATCTGTACTTACAGTTTTAGTTCTTTGGAATACTTCCTTATAGCTAGTGAGATGGCATGGCTTCTGGCAGGGTGTGTGTGTGTGTGTGTGTGTGTGTGTGTGTGTGTGTGTGTGTGAGAGACAGAGGGGGGGAGGAGGGAGGGGGGGGGGAGGAGGAGGGGGAGAGGGAGAGGGAGAGGGAGAGGGAGAGGGAGATGATTATGTTACTATGATTTTTTTAAAATACTCTATCTAAAAGCAGCTTGACTAGAAAACAGAAAAGGGTTGATTTAGCTTAAACTTTAAACCTTCAGGAAATAACCCATTATGGAAGGAAGTCATATCAGAACTTAAGGTAGAAATCTGAAGCAGAAACCACAGATTTCTGTTTCCTGGCTCATACTCAGGTAGCTTCCTTGTATAGCCCCAGAATCACCTGCCCAGTGAATGCCCCTGCTCATGCTGGGCTAAGGCTTCCTAGACCAATTAGCAGTCAAGATAATGCCTCCAGACAGACCCATAAACCAACATGATAAAGACAGTTACTCAATTAAGACTTCTTTTTCAGGTCGTTCTAGGCTGTGTCAAGTTGACACAAGTTGACAGTTAATATTAATAAGGAAATAAACAAAAACAAAGAAACAAAGATTTTGTCCAGATCCTTGGATTAGAAAGAAAAATATACTGAAAGTCTTAAAAGGGCTCAATACCGGATTAAACTAGTTATTGGTGGTTTATCATTATGAGAAATATAAAATAAAAAAAACAGAAATGTATGTGTGTGTTGAGTGAGTGTGTAAAACACATAAGTTCTTATTGGAGGGGGGCTGGAAAGGTTTGCTACCTTTAAAAGTACTTAGAGTAATCTAGAAATCTAAGAAAGACATAGTAACAATTGATAAATACAGAGAAAACGAAAGCCATTGGTGGATTTCCAAGGAGTCCCTAACTTTAATTAGAATTCTATTTTAACTGTTAGAGTGGTTAACTGAACTATGATCATTTCAAATAGATTACTAAGCAGAAAACAACAGAATTGTGTTTCCATATGAGAAAACTATGAAATTATTGAGTTCTGTGCTTTCTCAAATATTTTTTAAAATCTCCACCAAAGACAATTTTGTACAGAAAATAAAAATAAAGGCTGTCAGTTAAATCATTTTGACCTCATTTTCTTGTACTGACAGCTTCTTACAGGGGGCAGGAATAGTTATAATCTAAGAAACACCGGTTTGTAGAAAACCATAAAAGTATACGGTAGAAAGTGTGCATGCCTGTGTCAGTCTAAAAGTTTATGAGTACCTGGAGAATGAGCTGTAATAAGCTACATTCTAAAAGATAAGAAAATGCTGCCAATAGTAAAATTTCCAGGTAACCAAATCCTAAGTCAAAATTGTCTACAAATCTGCTTTCTACCACACGTGGATGTTTAGCATTTTTTGAAAGCTAAATCACCTCGGAAAAAACCTCTTCTCACTCTTGAGCATGGTTCATAGGGCAATCTAAGAAAAAGTCAAGAACACTGGATTTTATTAGAGTGTCTCTTCACAGGCAGCTGTCAAAAAACTTCCCTTGTCTACAAAATGTCAGTTATTTACTATTGACACACTAGCCTTGAAGCTAATTAAGTCAACCATTATCAAGCCTGATGGAGAAAGTCATTTTGAATTCAAACCTAAGAAGGTTTAGAAGATGAATAATGCATGCTGTGAAAATAAGAACTACAAAATGGGCTGCCATCCATCTTTCACAGGATTCAGAAGCATCCACAGGTGTTTTCTTTTAAAAGCAAATTTGTTATGTGGGTAGAAATACATGCCATTGAAATGAGATACTCACTGAAGCATTTGTCTAAAGTGTGTTGGCATCTTAACAAATGTAAGGATGGACTACTGGGGCAGGAGACATGGCTTAGTCAGTAAAGAGCTTGCTGCTCAAGCAGGAGGTCATGCATTCAGTACCCACCAGATTGCCAAGCATAGAAACACATATTTGCAATCCCAGAGCTGAGGAGACAAAGACAGGAAGATCCAAAGGGCTTACTTGCTGGTCTGCCTAGTCAAACTGGTGAATCCAAGTTTGCTGAAGGATCCTGTTTCCAAGAGTAAGGTAAAAAGCGATGGAGGTAGAACATTTAATGTTAACCTCTACCCTACAGACACATTATGTGTACACTGGCACTCACATAAAAACACACTCATACAAAACACACACATACACATACACACACACATACACACACAGCAAAGATAGGGCTATCAAGGAGTCTTTATGCAGTAATATGGAAACAACATGGCATTGCAGGATCTTGGACCCACCTTGACTATTGGTTTTGGTGCAGGGGAAGAAGGACAACAGTGGGTATAAATCAAAATGAGAACTTCCCGATAATTAAAATACATATTCACCAGTTAATGATGAGAAGAATGAGTCGGAAAGAAAGGAAAGAAAATGAGGAGGTGAGGGAAGGAGAGAGAGAGACAGAGAGACAGAGACAGAGAGAGACAGGGACAGAGAGACAGAGAGTGACAGAGAGACAGAGAGAGACTTTTACAGTCATTGTAAAGCAAGGCTACCTTGTATCCACCCCTCAGTTATTGTAAGTCATGACCGTGGACCTGGGCATCAGTATGTTCTCATTCATAAACAGATCATGACTCCCTACACTACAGTTCACCCTGTAAACTATATTACGCAATGTTTTTAAAGTGCACAGAAAGCATCCAGTGTGTAACAGGCACTCAATATCAGGCATTCATTATGCTGAATTTTAGGATGTTTCACAAGGTAAAAATATATTGAACCCGTATAATCTTTCTGGTATGTTATTATCTCAGGTAAGAGTAGTTATCTAACATGTTACAGACAATATTTTTGAGAACTTATATAAATAAAAACTTATGTAAAAGACAACTTTCTCCTTTTACAGATGAAAACACTGAGGCTCAGAAAAGATCTGTGCCTTGCTCTGATATTAATTATCTGGATTAAAGAACAGAAATGGTGTTCCAATTCTCTCCTGTTGAATTTCAAACTACTCCAAATCTTTATAAAAGGCCAGTAAGACTGTGGTGATTCTAAAATATTAAAAGTGGGACTATTCTCCTAAGAAATGGCCAATGTTGGGTTCAAACTGATGTCTGTTTGACTTGGAGGTTGGAGATTTTTTTACATTGTTTGTTTATTCACTTTAGGGGGGCAAGGCATTGTGGAGGTCAGAGAAAGCTTACAGTGGTCTGTTTTCCCCTTCTAGAACATAATTCCAGGGATCAAATGCAGGCCATCAGACTTGCCAGCAAGCCCCTTTACCTGCTGAGCCCCCTCACCAGCTCCTGACTTGGAGGGCTGACCTCACTCCATTTCTACTTAGCCTGTTTCACTAACGGAAATCATTTAAGACATGAGAACTGCTGCAACTAATTTTCCAAAGTAAGTGTAATAAAGCAAAAATATCTTCCATTGCTCTGTAAGTCATATAAGGCTTCCATTAAAATCCACTTCTAACCTTGACAGAACAAATAAATGTCTTCTGTAGCCTGAGCAGGACAATGTAAAAGAAATTAGACTTAGTTCAACCGAATTGTGAAGCTGCTCAGGTTTACGCCATTAGAGTGATGACACTCCTTAAACACTCAGATTTCATGAGTCCACTGAGTAGTACTGAGTATCTATTACAGCTAAAGAAACTTAAATATGCTCCATGAATACCCACTGGTTGTCACGCAAACAGGCAAAGGTTCTCTGTGGCTCCAGAGGGACTATTGAACTCGGCCTCGGCAGCAATTTTCTAAAGAGACCGTTGCTGCTCTTGGACAGAAACCCATTTTCAAACACATATTAAGATCTTAAGGATGGCTAATAGGTTTAATTAATATTTATCTTTTAACAATAAAGCCTGGTGGTAAAAAGACGACTCAGTTTTTTAAGACCACTGGCTGCTCTTCCAGAGGGCCTGGGTCTGATTCCCAGCACCCACATGGTGGCTCACAATCATCTGTAATACCAGTTTCAGGGGATCAAACACTCTTCTGACTTCTAACCTCTGCTGTCACCAGACACACTTTTGGTACACATAGACACACACATACACACACACACACACATGTACACACACTCTCCTCCATCAGCATGGCACCCACATCCCAAGACATATATAAGTCAACAAGTCCCCAGTGAAGAAGAGTCGGGAATTTCAAATAGTAACCATAGTAAGGTGCAATACAATTGAGAACTAACGTGATAAGATTAGGAAAAGAAAAAAATTAACAGGAAAAACCCTCAGATAAAGATACCAAGACCATCGGTCTTATCCCAAGAGAAGAAAAACATTTGTGTCACTTGAAAACACATTAGGTTCCAAAATAAGGAAAAAATAACAAAACTCTGGTACTTGCAACCCCCTTGAGACAAACAAAGCAAAACTCAGAATGTCAGCATTATGTATTTGTTAACTCTAGAAGTAGCCAGCCCTATGAAAATGTGGTTAGAGAGAGAAATGACCACTCAGAATCTCACTGCTTGATACAGCTGATTACTTTGTATAAGAGAAATATGAAATTGTATTTCCTTGAAATTCACAGGGTTGTCATCATCATACCCAGGAGCCTAGCCATCATCCAACCGCTGCTGTATTTATGATTGGCCACCAAGGTTCACTCATTCTGCTGTCTTGAATTTATTGCTCTTTATTTATTGTTGCTTGGTCGCAACACAGGTGTCAGCGGAATTCAAGTCACCTCGAGACCCACCCATTCCACTTAGCAGCCTCTTCAAGGAGCTGCCCACATCCACTTAAACACACTTCCCCCGGCTAACTTCTAATATGCTTCCAAGATGCATGTCGGATGAGACTGCTTAGCATTTAAACTGATGTCCCATAGTGATGGCTATTCTTGGTTGTCAACTTGGAACTAATTAAAACCCAAGCAGCTGAGTACACCTCTGAGGGACTGTTTCTTAATTAAACCATTCAAAGTGGGAAAGGCCACTTTTAATCCAGAGCTTTTAAGGTGGGGAGATACACTTAATCTAGATTTCTGAGGTGGGAAGGACTACCTTTAATCTGGACCACACCTGGCGGCACCCTATAGAAAGAGCATGGAAGAAGGAAGCTGATGCTCTCTGCCTGCTTATCTTACTCTCACTGGTAAGTCCATTCCTTTTCTGGCATTAGAACCTACTTCTTCAGGATTCTGGGGTAGACTGAAGACCAGCTGAGATATCCAGATATACACCTGAGACATACAGTGGACTGAACACTGGATTCAGGGACCTTCTGTTGCTATGCAGCCATCATTGCAGTAGTTGGCCCACGGCCTGTAAACCATCCTAATATAGCCTCTTTCTGTATCCATTCTGTCATCTCTGCTCTAGAGAACCCTGACTAACACATCCATCATTCTTACCATCATGACGTACTCCAGAGGACTCTGAAGGGCATGTGTGCTCCAGCCCTTTCCTGTCTACTTCCTGTCTACACCTGCCCAACCTCTTGGAATTCTTTGGCTCTTTTGCTGAAGTTCTCTTGCCTCTGGGATTCCCCAAGTCCCACCCAAAAGCACTCACTGGTCTCTTTATAGTTCTCAGTTTACACTTTTTCAGAATTCTTTTCCTTCCCCCTGAACCCAAACTAAATTAAGCCATCCTGAAATACTCTCTCAGAGCACCTCTTTTTTAAAAAAAAATAATAAACTTTTTTTTCTCCTACTACTCCTTCCCATGCCCCCTGTCCCCTCCGTCTGGTCCCCTTCTCTTACATGGCTGACCCCTTCTGCTCTCATAAATCATTGTATATTTCACTAGCCTATTTCCTACCTCTCTTAAGATCTCATTCTCTTCTCTCTTGATCTAGTTACATGACCTGCACATATGTAAATATATTCACACTTACACATACATACATACATACATACATACATACATACATGTAATTTTAAATCTAGGTTCTATGTATGTATGAAAGGAAACATGTAGTATTCACTTTTCTGTAGTTCAATGCTCCACCACTGAGCTATAACTCTATATATGCCTTTCTGAGTCTGGCTTCTTTCTCTTTTTTATTGGTTTATTTATTTACATTTCAAATGCTGCCCCCCTCCCTGTCTCCCCTCTACAAACTCCCATCCCCCTCTGCCCTGCCTCTATAAGGATGCTCCCCCACCCACCTCCCCACTCTAGCCTCACCACCCTAGCATTCCCCTATGCCAGGGCATCAAGCCTCCACAGGACCAAGGGTCTCCCCTCCCACCGATGCCAGATAAGGCAGTCCTCTGCTACATATGTAGCTGGAGCCATGGGTTCCTCCATGTTTACTCTTTGGTTGGTGGTTTAGTCCCTGGGAGCTCTGGGGAGTAGGGAGTCCTGTTAGTTGATATTGTTGTTCTTCCTATAGGGTTGCAATCCCCTTCAGCTCCTTCAGTCCTTCCCCTAACTCTTCCATTGGGGTCTCCAGGCTCAGTCCAATGATTGGCTGTGAGTATATGCATCTGTGTTGGTAGGTGCTGGCAGAGCCTCTCAGGGGGCATCTATACCAGGCTCCTTTCAGCAAGCTTTTCTTGGCATCAGCAATAGTGTTGGAGTTTGGTGTCTGCAGATGGGATAGATCCCTAGGAGAGGCAGTTTCTGGATGGCCTTTTCTTTAGTCTCTGCTCCATTTTTTGGCCCTGCATTTCCTTTAGACAGTAACAATTTTGGGTTAAAATTTTAGAGATGGGTGGGAAACCCATCCCTCAACTGGGGACTGTGCCTATCTAGTGGAGGTAGTCTCTACAGGTTCTATCTCCCCTCTGTTGGATATTTCCACTAATGTGATCCATGTTGGGTTCTGGGAACCTCTTGCTTCCCTGGAGTCTGGAACTTTCTAGTGGTCGCCCCCCTCCCCCATTCTCTACCCCCTACTGCTACATATTTCTATTCATTTTCCTAGCCCTCTTGTCTTTTCCCGTACCTGATCCTGTCTCCCTCTTTGGCTTATTTCTTTAAATAGATTTATTTCTAGATCTTCATGCTAATGCCATGACTTTTCTTTATGGGTGAATAAATTCCATCATGTGTGTGTACCACATTTTCTTTATCCATGCATAGCTGCTGAAGAGCATCTACATTTAAAAAGTGACCTATGGTGATAGAAACCACAACAGCAGATGACTGTTGAGGGACTGATTCTATTTCCTAGCTATTGTCCATAATGCAGAAATGTATGTGGACATGCAAGTGTCTCTGAGGTATGTTAACTTTGGAGTCCTTTGGGTGTATACTGAAGAGTGGTCTAACTCACTAATATGTTGGGTCTACTTTAGGGTACTTTTTTTGAACCTCTATTTTGATAAGTCACACAGTTCTCCTTCCCACCAGCAGTGTGTACGAGTCCCTCTTTCCCCACATTCTCACTATCCTTCTTCATTTATTTTCTTGATATAGCTATTCTGCTGGGGGTAAGATGGCATCTAATCCAGTTTTAACCTACATTTCCCTAATGGTTAAAAACACTGATCATTTTTAAGGATTGATTAATACTTCTTATTCCTAATAGCACACATTATATACAGTTTAATAATATATAAATGTCATTTGCTGGTGACGTATGTATTTCTTTTCACATTTGTTTTCTTTAATAAATTAGAATTTCCATGAAGTCTGGTGGCTGGCTGATATTTTCTTTGTTGTGTTATCAGCATGCAGCAGAGTACCTGATGGTCACAGAACAAGCAATCAATATTTTTGAATATTGAATACATATAGTTGTTGTGCTGGCTAGCTTCTTGTTAGCTTGACACAAGCTAGAGTCCTCTGAGAGGAGGGAATCTTAATTGGGAAAACGCCTCCATAAGATTAGCCTGTAGGCAGCCTGCAGAGCATTTTCTTACTTAATGACTGATACAAGAGGACCTAGCCTGCTGTGGCTGGTGCCATCCCTGGACAAGTGGTCCTGGGGTGCATGAGAAAGGAAGATCACAAAGATTCAAGCTAAATGAGGTCCCAGCACTGAAAAAGAAGTGGACATAGGCTCCCACTCAGACCCAAGAAGCTACAATGGATATCCGCTGGCAAAGAAAAAATTAGTTTTTGCCAATGGAGTCTCACTGGATATATTACACACATCAGGGTAGGCTTCATGCCCAGGAGTATTTGGCCAACACAAAACAAACTCAGTAGTGTTTTTGTAGAGTTTTGTCTCATTTTGTATTGTTTGGACATTTTTTTCTTTGTTTTATTGGTCTTTTGCTTGTATGTTTTAGTTTCTGTTTTTATGGGTTTGGGTATGTTTCTTGTTGTTTGTTTTGTTTTGTTTTATTTTGTTTTGTTTAAAGAGTGAGAAAGAGATAGAACACAAAATTGAGTAGATACGTAGGTGGGGGTTTTCTTGGAGGACCTAGGAGAGGGGAAACATCAAAAATTATGAAACTTTTTTTAATTTATAAAAACATAAACAGTATGAATATAAAGTCATGGGGAGCACAGCAGTCAGCCCCACCCTCTGTGGCCTCTGCATTAGCTCCTGCCTCTAGGGTTCTGCCCTATTTGAGTTGCTGCTCCAACTTTTCTCACCAATGACACATGACCTGAGACTTATAAGCTAAAATAACTCCCCCGACCAAAGTTGTTTATGGCCACAGTGTTTTACCACAGCAATAAAAACCCTAACTAAGGCACCTATAGAAACACAAGAATGTATTTTACGTGCTTCCTTCACTTAGCATTTTGTCATGTTTCTGTAGCCTCTTATGTTTTCCACTTGTAGTGATTTAAGATTTTGAAAACTAACATTTTCAACTAGAGCCTCAGAGCTCTTTCTCAGATTAACAGCCGATCTGTGAAAGGCCTCACCTTACGGACTGTGCAGTCCTTACAGTGCAAAAAGTCTCTGCCCTGTCACAGTGAGAACAGTGGTCACTGGGATCCCATGTCTGTCACATCACTGAGTTTCTCAGGACTCAGGCTTATTCCTATATTTTCTACAAAAACAAAAGAGATGATATACTTTCCTTATTCAGAATCATAATCCTCACAGTCACTCCTGTGAAAAACTAGTGCTGCCTAAACATGACAGTAATAAAATGAAAACAAGTTTGTCCTTTTGTTTGTTTGTTTGGTTGGTTGGTTGGTTGGTTGATTGTTGTTGTTTTTTTAATAAGAGGTTTAGGAAAGAATTGGGGATATACATCGATGTTAGAGTGTGCCCCTGTGTATGCTGGGTTCCATCACCAGCACCATAATAAGTAATTTAAAAACAAGAAACGACGCTAAGCAGCACTAGACAGGTGAGGCACCATTCCTAGATCTATACACAGTGATGACTTGTATGGATGCTTTCATTTCTTCTGCAAAGTAGTAGAAGCACAGCAGCCAGCCTCTGATAGTCCATGAACATAGTAGTAGAAGCACAGCAGCCAGCCTCTGACAGT
>NW_021604585.1:3635357-3675098 GCF_004785775.1 Grammomys surdaster | reverse complement strand
AGTCCATGAACATAGTAGTAGAAGCACAGCAGCCAGCCTCTGACAGTCCATGAACATAGTAGTAGAAGCACAGCAGCCAGCCTCTGACAGTCCATGAACATAGTAGTAGAAGCACAGCAGCCAGCCTCTGACAGTCAATGAACATAGCAGCCCAACAGAGTTTGGAAAACTTCCTGCTGCCCCATTCTTTGGGTTTGTTATTGCTGTTCATGCCAACACAATGTTTGGGTCAAATATATCTATGATACAGATAAATTAACTTATTAGAATTTCTGGCCCTTGCCAAGTAGAGTAGTTAGTCAAGAAATAAGTGTTGGACCAAAATGAACTGTATTCAAATTGGCCTCCATAAATCAGATTTGTTTAATCAAGAAGCTATTAAAACTACAAATAAGTTTTTTTTAATTTTACACTATTTTCAAACTGTTGGCTGAACAAGCTGTTTCCTGAAGATGATGTTCATATCGTGCCTAGAGTCTCAGCGAGTTCCTGTTCCCATTGTCACTGATATAGACCACACAGATGGCTGAAGTTGGTCTGCATCTGAAAGACACTCTATGACCAACAATTATACAACAGGTTTTAACCTCCTTCCATTAGGTTTGCAATGAGGGAAACATGAATCTTTCATCTAATGAAATTTTCATGCATAAGCAGAAATCTATTCCATCACAATTGCTAACCCACTGAATATATGTTCTACAAGATCAAAGGACACAGTTCCACAGTCTCATTCATCCTGGGCCCCTTCATGTCTCTGAATGAGTATATCAACTGAAATTCTCAAATTAAATCAATGCTAACAACTATTTGTTGTTTTTCCCATCATTTCCTCTCAGTTGTTTATGCAAGCACATAGTAAAATCAGTCATTACTGAAATGACTATTGCTACACATTTTATCTCCTTCATTAGCAGTTATGAAGATTAGGTTTCCTGGCGGCCTTGATGCCTGGGCTCTTAGGATAGTGATGCTAATAACACGACAATGTCAATGCTTTTGTGTCTGGCAAGCATTAATAATCAGATTCCCCTGAGATCCCATCAGAATCAGCAGCCTTAATGGGATCTTTGTGGTTACAAACAGAAGTAGGCTAGGCAGGGGATACACAATGTCTCTTGGGTCTGCTCAGACAAGGTGGCCCCAAAGAACATTTAAAGACACTGCTTTTACATTTTCCTTGCCACTGGCAGAGAATCCCACACAAGAACTGTGAAGCACTGTTTTCTGATACTGGAGCCAAATGTCTCTTAAGTAACTATATAATATGACCTCCATATATGTGTGTGTGTGTATGTGTATTATATATATATATATATATATATATATATATATTAAACATGTACACATAGACATATGCAACCACTGCATCAGTTCAATTAAAACAAGTGCACATACGCAAACATGTTCACATATACAATCAGTACATCTATTCAGTGAAAACAAAATGCTAGTTATATTTCTATTTTAATCCCACAATGCCTGCCTTTTCCTTCTCTTCCTCTTTCAAGTCTTCCAGTTTCTCACAAAAAAAGTCACAGACTATGACTTGCTGAAGACACCAAACAACTCTATCATCTTCCATTCACATGGTCCGACTCACATTCAGTCAGGACTCATGCCCACCTCCTGGGAGGAAGGGGAGCCTAGAAGCAAACTATCAGCATCTCATGCCAAACAGAATTGTAGTGTTCCTTGAGTCCTGCAAAGGAACAGGTAATGGCCAGAAATCTCCATGTCACATGAAAAGGGTATTTCCTGTCAGCCTTCATTCTGAACAAAATCTCACAGTTGCATACATATTGTTGAAGTAGGTTCAGCTTCCATGGGAAAATTCTAAGTGGAACTAATACGAGTTGGAAATTTAACCACAAAGGCGAAGTATAGGAAAAATAAGATATCCAAGCATTCTGAAGGTTTCTACAATGAGGCATGGGGTACAGCTGTCATGAACATTACTGTCTAGGGAACAGAGGGGAACAGAGTGACTTAGAAAGATCAAACACTTTCTTTATGTAACTTAAAACAAGTGCTCCCTGCCAGAAAGAGTCATTCCACAGAGCATATACATCATAAGCAATTGGTTTCTCCCAGCTAGCAAGAGTTTTACTTTCATTGAAGAAAATAAATATTGAATAGTTCAAATCTGGTTAACTAACCATAGTCTTCTATGTTTGTCACAGTTATGTGATTTTTCAGGCTTTTTTTTTAAACATTCATAATTAAGTAACAATAACAACAAAGAATGGCCCCAAAATGGGAAATGAAGATCTTTCTAAAAAAGAGTCAAGGTAAGGACAGGCAAGAGGGTTCGGCTGGTAAAGGGACCTGATGCTAAGCCTGAAGACCTCAGCTCAGTCTCTAGGAAAGAGAGAACCAGCTTCAAAAGTTACCTGTCCTCGGAACTACACACATGTGCACACACATGCACCATCTATACACATACAGGTGCAAATGAACACACAAACATGCCTACACACATGGAGATGCTCACGTGTGCATGTCCACACACACGTAAATGTAATAACAACATTTAAATATTCAAAGTGCCCATACCTTAAAAGTAGACTCCTCCCACCATTCTCCTATCAAATGCCCCACACTTTTATGAATTGACAATTACAAATTAATGTTTCATCAAGACTGCTGAGAAAAAAAACTAGTTCAAGCAGGTTTTAAGCAAACAAGAATCCTCTCTGCCACTTATAATAATTGTTTTTAACTTTCAAGAACTGTTTAGAGGATCCAGAGTCAAAAACCTATAAAAAAAAAAAAAGATTAAAAATGCGTTTGGAATTTCTAAATGCACTTACTTCAAACATCTGTCATCTTGTCACTAAACTTCAATCATCAAACCTGGAATCACAGGATTTCCATTTTAACGAGAATTTTCATGAAGAAGGCCTCTGCTCCTTATTCACAGTTTAGAAGAATGTAAATAGTTTAATGAGTAACTATAGACATACCCTTTCATTTATTTTTAATCGGCCATGCTAAACAAGCCATGAGAGTTTTAAACCAGTTACTTCAAAAACCCCTTTAAAACAGAATACTCACACAGTGAAGCACGTGGAGTCCTAGACACCCACCCCTATGCTAGAGCAGTGATCTTTGCTAGTAACTCTATTCTATTCAAACAATAACTCCTTTTCCTTGCCACCTACCCATAAATGATTCTTTTAAAAGATTTAAAGCATGTGTCTTTTTTAAAATACATATGAGCACAACTGCCTGGCTGACAAAAGAATCACAAAAATCCAAAATCCTGTGACAAATATAACTAAAGCAGTCTCGTCATGTCCTTTTTAGACTGACTGTAACCTAGTGGGATTTCTCTGAAAATGTCAAGGAGAGAACAATGGGTCTAAGAGTACTACTCTTTAATGTCGGCAAGCAGACCTTTTAATTTATTGTAACTTACTCTCCTATGATTAAAGCCAGTATGTGAACATCATCTATAGCAAAAAGATGTGTGATAAAGGGCTCCTTCTATTCATCCTGTGAGGTCTACTGCAAGACTAAGCTGCTCTGCCAGCCAAGCAACAAACACTATGGGGTGAGTCCATGTGCACACCCGGAGCTTAAATAGAACTGTCTAGAACTCGCCATAGTGAAACTCCATGCTATAACCATTTTCAAACAGAAAAGGGTCCAGGGTTTCTGCTAAAAATAAGATGGAATTCTGTACTTCAGACACGCGAGCCCATATGTTATACAGTTATTGGTAACGTGGAAAACCATGGTGGAGATCTGCAGCTTTTGAGACCATGGTGTGTGTTTAGGAAGTTCTCACACTTGGCTGTTAAACATTTCCAGCAGTGATCCATACTTATAAAGAGCTTCAGGCTTGCTTTTATTAATAGCCGACATCACAGAGGAAGCGCAAATGCCACGAGAAGAATCTGTTTCTAAGGTAACTCACCATGCATGCTTATGTAAATAACTCAGAAGCAGAGCTGCTCAACTGTAAGTGTGCCCAGATCTGTCAAGGGTTTCACGATTCCTTCCAACCTTCCAATTTCATGCTTTTCTCTCTACATTCAGCTGGCTGGATAACAAGTTCATGGCCTGGATGACTACAGCCTGCTTTCTAAGTTGCAAGAAAGGAGATAAAAGGAATGGGGAATTTAAGGGAGCATCACCTCTTGAGAGAGGTAAGAGAAAGAACTTGAAACAAGAGGGTATAATTCAGAAATGAATCATCATTGTTACTGAGTGTGAGCAGTGTATGATGGGCACACGGGTCCACTATATACCATTCTCTCTCTACTTTCTTGTATGATTGAACATTTTTCTAATAAAGGTTTTTTAATGGCAACCTTTTCACAACCTTTCTGCCAAATTCACTGGAGGAAATAAGAACAGAACCACAGAAGGTAAGTTCCTGTTAAGGTTAATTGTGTGTGTCAAGTTAACTGGGCCGTTGTGCTAAAATATTGGTCATAGATCATTTCGGGTGTTTCCTAAGGGTGTTCTTTGTGTGAGACTGATATATAAAGTGATGAACTTTATGTGGAGCAGATTGTCTTCTGCTGTGGGTAAGCCATAGCTGAACACTTCAAGTCTTGAATTTAGCAAAGGCTTGAAGAAGGAGGAATTCTGCCAGCAGACAGCCTTCTGGAACGACTGTAACAGCGAGTCTTTCTTTGGTCTCCAGTCAAGCAGCCCACCCTGAAGACCTAGAACTTGTCAGTTTCCTTAGCCACATAATTCACTAAAAACCAATCAAATTCCTTCTCTTTCTTTCTTCCTGCCACCCTTGTCCACTTCCACACACACACACACACACACACATATACACATACACATACACACACACACACACATACACACACACACATACACACACACACATACACACACATATATACACACACATACACACACACACACATACACACACACATACACACACACACCACAACTCTGGCCTGCTCAGATTTTTCAGGTATTCTTTCCAGCATTAAAAAGTGTATTTATAATCCCATTTAACATGAAACTCTGTCTCATCAACTAGTCTTTATTTTATGTGCTTATCCCGCTTATAATAACCTATAATTATTTCAATTATTTACCTCTTTAGTTTTACCTGCCTTCACTAAAGAACATAATTCTCAGAAGATTAATGACTAACTGGTCCTCTGTGCCACTTTACTTCCAGCACTTAGTTCAACATGTCGCCGGACACAGCATCCCAGTAAACACTAAAACACAGGGAAACGAGTATCCTCTGAGCAGCAAGCCTCAGCTGACTCCTTTGGAACTTTCACCCACCAAACACACAGGGTTCAGTTAGTCATACTATGACGGCCCCATCTAAGCTATTAACAAGCTTAGATGATTTTCCAGAGTACAAGACCAAAAGTCAAATCACAATAATTGGTGTCTCAAAGTCACTCAGACAAGTCAGTAGTCATTACAATGAGATATAAGCTTTGCTGTATTTCTTCCAGGTTCACAAGTCTCAGTTGTTTTCATCTCCCGTATTTGGTGAAAGCATATGGAACTTCCAGCCCAATTAAGGCATTTCATAGACATATATTCAGATTCTGCAAACCAAGGTAATGAAATCAGAAAAGACCATTCAGCTTAGCTTGCTAACAAATCTTGCCTTAGTTTGCATATGTCCAGTGGGGAAGGGTGACACAGGAACAATGAAGGGAATAATAGTTCATGCTTCCAAACAAGAAAGTAAAAGTAAGGATTTAGGAAAACAGAAGATCTTGACATTCAAACAATTATCCAATACAAAATTTTCAAAAAACATAATGTAATCCTAAATTTGTAAATTTAAAAAGAAGTACCTTCCAGGTATTGGAGGCACATGCTTTTAATTCCAGCACTCAGAAGGCAAAGGCAAGCTGATCTCTGTGTTCAAGGCCAACCTAGTCTACAGAGTGAGTTTCAGAGAAATCCTGGTTCAAAAAACCAAAAAGTAGCTCATTGGCATGCTTAGCTTTTAATCATCTTCTTAGAAAAAGAAGAATGGAAGAATATTGGGCCTCTGTGGGTTTTAAAACATTTGATTTATTTAAAATTCATCTGAGTAGGATATTCCAAAAGAAACCTGTAAACTTAGATGTTGGTATTCAAAATACAATGCCAAAAACACCACTCCAGCAAAGTAACTATGGATCATTCTGCTCTTACATTACCTGTAAAGGTCACCTCCACTAACTATATCTAACTCACCAACCATACTAAGAACCTGAAATATGAAGGAGTGTGTGCCAATTAGATGGACATATGCCTACATGTCCATCTTCATCTCAAAGGGCCAAAAAAAGTTGTAAAATCATGAATATATATTGGTCACTATAGTATATAGCTACATTTTATTTTTCTTTGGTTTCTTATTTGTTTTTCAGTTTTTGAGATAGAATCTGGCAGTGAATCCCAGGCTGGCCTCAAACTCACAACCTTCATGCCTCATTCTCAGAAGTGCTAGAGTTAGAGGTATTCTCTACCATGCCCAGGAATGTATCTATGTATTTGTATTCTTATGAATGTCTCATATCTTGATTCACATCCACAAAATTTTTCATTGCCTTTTCTTATTTTGGCATTAAAGAAAAACAGTAGCTGTTAAACTAATGATTATAATACTAGTTAAATATATAGCTGAGATAGTTACATGCTTCTGTTTTAGACAAGTTCACTGAAAATTTGTCTCAGAAAAATATATATGTATATATATATATATATATATATATATATATGGACTCATAGGGACTGGAGCTATTGGGAAATGTGGCCTTGTTGGAGTAGGTGTAGTATTGTTGAAGGAAGTATATCACTGTGGGGTGGGCTTTAAGGTCTCAGATGCTTAAGCCAGACCAGTGTGTCTTATTCTCTAATTGTTTCCCATGAATCCAGATGTAGAACTCTCTCAGCTCATTCTCCAGCATCATGTCTCCCTACACATTGTCATGCTTCCTGCCATGATAAAAACAGACTAAACCTCTGAACTGTAAGCCACAACCAGTTAAATGAAGATACAATTGAATGAGAGGTTCATGTTCCAGCCCCAGCAAACAGCAGAACTTGGTAGCTTCAGGAACATGGTTCTGGCTTGAGAGACAGGAATATAAGAAAGAGGTAAAGAATCTCCCTCTGTAACTAAAGAAATCTGCTTAGTCCAGGCATGTGTCAGGGGTATCCCTTCATATAGGTCTAGAGAGACCATTCTGTAAAGATGAAGCCTGCAAAACCATGAAGACCATAAAATGTTGGAGATGCCAGAGCTGTGGACTACTTGTGCAGGAAACTGCCAACAGGGAGTAGAACCAGTCCAAAAGAAAGAAGTGTGCTACAGTCAGCAAAGCTGAAAGGAGTTGGAGAACTGAAGAATGCTTTGACATCAAACATGGACATGTAGAGTTTAGAGTTTGTCCAACTAGTCTTCAGTCTTACTTTGAAACAGTTTTAACTCACTATGCTCCCTGTCCTCCATTTTGGAATGGTATTGTATATCCTGTGCCACTGTATGTTGGAAGTATGTGATCTGCTATTTTCATTTTGGCTTTACAGGGGATTAGAGTTAAGAGATTGCATGAGTATCAGAAGAACCTTTGAACTTTGGACTTTTAAATAGTTGAGACTATCTTAGACTATTTTAAATAGTAGAGACTATTATACACAATGAGGACTTCTGAAGTTGTACTAATCATATTTTGCACTATGATATAGTTATAAGCCTATGGGGGCCAGGAAGTAGAATGTGGTAGTTTGAATGAAAATGGTCCCATAGACTCATATGGACTGGCACTATTGAGAGATATATCCTTATTGGAGTAGATGTGGCATTGTTAGAGGAAGTGTGTCATTGGGGGGTAGGCTGTAAGGTCTCAGACGCTCAAGCCAGGCCCAGTGTGGCATTCTCTTCCTGATGCCTGGAGGTAGAACTCTCAGCTCTTTCTCAAGAACCATATCTGCCTGCATATCACCATGTTTCCAATCATAACAATAAAGGGCTAAACCTCTGAACTGCAAGACAGCCCCTATTAAATGTCTTCCGTTATAAGAGTTGCCTTGATCATGGTGTCTCTTTGCAGCAATAGAAACTCTAAGACATCTATAATATGATAATCTTGAATCCTCACAAATACTTATTACTTAAATCTACAAACCCAGTTTTTATACATTAAGTACAGATGAGGAACATATCTCTCTCACTGTCCAGGATAAGACAGAAGCAGTATGGCTGATCATCCCTACAGGCACTGATGGGCAGAAGCAAACACAGTGGAAGTGTTCATCTTCAGTCCTTTATCAGGATACCCCACCTCATCCCAACATCTTTAAAACATCTGGAATTCTTTGAAGTTATACATTCCTTCCCCTGCTGCTTTCCACTCTCTATTCTTTTTCTATTATTCATTAATCATTTTTATAATACTTTTTATTGGATATTTTATTTATTTACATTTCAGATGTCATCCCCATTCCCCATTCCCCCCTAGAAACCCCCATCCTATACCACCTCCTACGTTTTGCTTTTATACCATTTTAATTACATGCAAGTATTAAGGTCAGTTCTAGTTTGAGGGATTAGCAATACAATAGATGCAAATAGTCAAGGAACAAGCAAGACAATAAACACAAATAGTCAAAGAACAAGCAAGGAAATAAACAAAGTCCCTGTGATCTCTCCCATGATCACTATTTCTAAGGGCTTATCAGGATGACCAAAATACCTGAGCCTACTTCCCTGTCCTAGCCCAAAGTCATTTTCATGTCTGATGCCTTCTTCTTTGTTCTAGCCTAAGATTTAGATTCCTGCCTGAAATTACTTCTTTGTTCTAGCCTAATGTCGGAATCCTGCCTGAAGCCCACTTCCTTGTCCTTGGCCAATGTCATATTCCTGCCAAGCAGCCCCAAAACCTCTCCACCTCTCCCCCCTTTTTATTTCGTCAACAAGACTGAGCCTGTCTTAGGTCATTCTGACAAGAATGCCTTCCTTACCTGTTCACGGAATATGCATTATCAAAAGCAATGCATTTCTGTCTTAGGTTGGTAAGGCTCTGTGTAGAATCTTATCTGTCCTTGGCTTGCCAGCCTGTTAAATTAATAACTCTGCCTGGGGGTCCATTTTCAGTTTTAAGTCATGTACTTTGGCTGCCAAGATGTTGATGCTGTTAAAGACAAGCTTTAACATGATGGGCAAGAATAAAAGTATTCCCAGGACAAAATGGACTAGCATGATAAAGCTATATATGCCATTCTTGAAGCTTGACCAAAATAGAAATACTGACCTCAGGCCATGGATAATTTTATCAGCAGTATCTGCCACATCAACACTCATCCTAGTAACATTCCTTAAACTCATAAGCTCACTATGCAAAGTTAAAACTTCCAGAGAGGTGCTAGAATTATGCCAAATGCTCTGCAAGTGTCTTTAAATTTTTTTCTAATTGTGATGACTATCACTGTAAATTTTAGAAGTAACACAAATCCAATGGTATTTGGTATGACACTCGAGATGGCTCCTTACTCTTAAACTCTGAAACTCCTTCTAAAAATTTGAGTAGATAAAGAGCATCAATCCATTGTTTCAAATCCCTATCTAAATCCTCTTGTATATTCAACACGTTAGTAACATTTTTTGCTAAATGATTAACAAAAATAGCTGTCTTAACTTCTTGTGTCAAAGCAGTTGCAGAAGCAGTGGTGCTAGCAATTAATATAATTAAAGCTGTTATACCAGCAATAATCAAGCCCACTACCCTATTGCTTCTGCTTAAAGCCTGACTCACTTCTTCCAAAGCTTTTTTCAGAAGATCAAGGTTCTTTCATACTCAGGGCAATAAAACAAAAGCTGGTTGATAGACCTCCGTAACCAACATGCCAGGTTTCAAGAAACTAACACAATTAGAAGTATACAATCAATGCAACTTACATTAAATACTGTAGAAGAAACAAAAGTATTTTTAACTTGGCAATTAAAATAGCATTAACATATGTACTATCACTTGTTTGAAATCTAGACCCTTTCCCAACTTTATCTCTTGCTAACATAACATCATAGAGAACTGCAGCTAACTTCCAAATATGTCCCTAAAAATGTCTAGAACCAGTCTTCCAAATGAAGACTGTTACTTTCAATATTGGATTGATTTCTAGATCAGTCTATGATTAAGTCTGAATAACTGGTCATATTTAAGAAAATACAAGAGTCGTTATAACTTCTCTTTTGATTCTAGTTCCATAGGGTCTAAAAACTTGAGGCAAGGCAGCTTGTCCCATCTGGGATATAGGCAAGCAAAGGTAGATCAGAAACATATGTCCAATCCAGCTTCCCAGCCACCATTGTCGGGGCACTCAACAAGCTCACAGGTCAGCATCATTCTTTGTCCTGGAATCAGCATGTCTCACCCATCACTCTGGCAGCCACCATGCTCTTTCGGCGTCCTATGATCCTGAGTTTGTTAGAGCTCCTGGGAGTCCAGGCTCCTCTGAGTATTCTGCCACTCTCTATTCTTAATTAACTAATTTGCAGTGAATTTTGGGTAATAGCTTTTGTAAAAAGCTTTTGAGGATTAGAACCCAGAACAGCTCAATTTGACCTTGAATTGCAATCTCTGATAACTAACCATAGTCTATATAATAACCATCTAATAGGCTATCTCTTTGTAAAACCTTCCTAATCCTGCCTGGGTAGTGTGGGAATGGATCAATAAGGAACAGTGAAAAGAAAATCATATACTCCATTCTTCATCAACTCTCTTGATTTCACCATTTGAAAACCTACAGTAGGTTGAATGGCGGACCACCAAAAATTATATACTACATTCATATCCCTAGAACCTGGGCATGTTACTTTGTTTCATATATATATGGCAAGTATCTGATGATGTAATTAATGACCTGAGACAAGCTTCCTGGGTTATCATTGTGAGCACTAAATACAATAAGTGACACACTAAAGACAGAAATATAGAAGAGAGAGGTAGTGTGAAGAGGGAAGCAGAGACTAAAGTATTCAAGAACAAGCTAATGGATACCAAGGTCAACCCATCAGACAAGAATGGAGCAAGGAGCCAACTCCTCCCTGGAGCCTCCAGAATGTGAGCATCCTAACTTCCAGACATGATCAGATCTGGAACTGTACCAGAATGAATTTCCACAACGACACCAAGTACACAGCAATCTGCAATAGTATGAAAGGAATACACTCCAAACCCACCTGTCCAACTTCTACTACACCCATCTTCACTATAAAAGTATGATGGAGTAAGTTGAAGAGGTGAGAAAGTAGAAAAACAGAAATCAAGGTCCTGCCTCTGGGGTTAGGCAAGCTTAAGTCTGAGTTCTGCCAATTAACAGCCTAGGATAAACATTCATCGTAGTAAGTCACAGCTTCCTCATCCGTAAAATAGATGATAATAAGACTTCCTCACTGAACTACTTTATAGGAAATATGTATGTGAACATACCATAACTCAAATGTATAGATTCATTTTTTTTAAGTAGCAGCCATAATAGTGCAAGTAGAAGGAATTATTGGGATAAGTAGATCAAGAAATAACCTCAAAGTTGCAGACAAGGATGAAGACGTACACATAGACTTGGAAGGAGTTTATTTTTAATAAATTTTCTAACTCACAATTGAAGAAAACCTTTTTTGCTCTAAGTGATATCTGCCCCCCCCAAAAAAAAATCACTACTAATGATCAACACAGCACCTTAAAGAAAGAAAGCATATAAGGTGCATGGAATACTGAGTAGGTCCATGATAATAGAGACTGCTAAATAAATGTCAGCTGCCAGCTATCACTGTTACTACCTGTGTCTCTAGGAAGACACTGATCCCCCTCATCATCCCCTTTCTAATTCCAGATACAGTGATATGTATGTTCTAGCTATAGAAAAATACATAGCCTAAGAGAATATATACAGTATTTCTCAGGCAAATTACTTTGAGCAGTAGATGAAGGAAACAAATCAGTGCTTCTTCATCTGACATTACCAGACGAGCTAAGAGACTTCTTTCCTATTTCAAACTCTTGCCTCATATCATTAGATTAGAAGAGTTACTTAGTTGTGGATGCTAAAGCCATCTTTTCGGTCCTCAATTTTTTTTTTTGGTTTCATACAGCATAATCTAAAAGCAGGACAGCCTACTTGATGTTTAATCTTTCTTATTAGATCTCTTCCATTCACAGAGCTCCACAAGTTGCTATGGTAACCCTATGAGCTGAATAGGATCACAGAATGAGAACTGGGAGAAACTAGTCCAGACTTATCAATTTGCAAATGAGGACTTCAGGCCCAGAGAGGTGAAGTGGGTTTCCCAAAATACTGTGGCCAATTAGCAGCAAAGTAAGCTCCAAGTGTCTGCCCCATGCTTCCCTCCACACACAGGGCTGCCTTCCTTCCTTAACATTTGTCAAAACATGTTAGGAACATCCCAACTTCACTAAGGAATCAGTGCATTCAGGATGACAATTAACGAAAATATCAAAGGTTAGGAATGTGGAATACAAGCGTGTTTTCCACAGCTTCTGATCCATGATAATGAACCTTTCAGGGGAGAGATGTCAAAAGAGGGTGGTTGCTTCTTTGGGGTTGTCATCTGAAGAATCTCCTGATTCTGCTCTTTCTAAAGCTACCTCCTGGGTGATCCTGCCCCCAAGTCTGAGGCAAGTGCTTTCCATTGATTTTGTGCTTTCTTCTTATTGTTTCATGATCTCAAAACCTCAACTTATCTGCAAGTGTAATTTAGAATCATCCCTAGAACTCTTCAAAAAACAAAGAACAAACAAACAAAAACCATGATCCAAGACAAAAAAAAAAAAAGGTGTCTTAAATAGCTCCAGCCTGAGTTCCAGTCTTTATTATTTGCAAAGGAAAACACCCCATCAGCTTCAGTCTCCCACCTTAAGTAAAGAATGGGATATGTTGACATATATCGTCTTCTCAGAAGACTTGCTTGTTTGCTCAATGGCCATAGTCCATGAGGACCATCAGCATAGACACCACACCACCACTTTTACAAAATACATAATTTATTCTAAGACAACTCTGACAACATCCTATAATCCCAACATGCAGATAAAGAGACTGAAGGTCAGAATGATTCCCTTAACTCACCAAGGTCATATGAGAGTGACAGTCAACTCTGAGGGAAAAGAATCATTCTGAATCCTGCCTCCTTACTAGACTATAGCCAAGCAACATCAGCTCTTTTCCCTTAACCTAGACCCAGATTGGGAAAGCAGTGGCTACAGGAGTCACAAGTCCTTGATTTTACATGACAAGCTCCATTAAATATGAGTCAGATGCCCCAAATGGAGTTCAAAAGAACAAGACAACTGCAGAAGTGCCAGTCAACTGCCAACTACAGCATCCTTCCCCTTGACTGACTCTGCAGTGACCCAAACATGCTTACATGTGCTTTGATATTCTGTCCACCCGAAGGTGAAGCCTAGTTCCCAGTCCCCTGGGCATAGACTAGAATCAGTGAAAAACAGAAGCAGAGGGAAGTGGCAATGTATGGCTTTGTAGATGAGGTTATGAGGGGAAGTGTGGCCCTCTTTACTCTCTGTGAGCCTTGAGCAGTTGCTATGTCTTGAAGATTCAAGGAGCCCTGGAAGTATCCACAAAGACTGGAACTGAGCTTCCTGCTACTCTGGATGTGTTATTGCCCACTGACTTATCTGCACCCTCACAAGAGACACACACCCTGATCTGACACACCCAACTAGGCCACTCCTATGTTTCCAAACTACTAAAATACGTAGTTTGAGATAAATATATATGCAATTAAGTTGAAATTAAACAATAGATAATTGGCCCACTTAAATTCCTAAAGTATGTCTCTACCATCAAAAAAGCTGAACTATCTATGGTTTAAAAGGCTGCTCTATCAATGAACTAAATGTTCTGTTTATTTCACGGCTTGCTTGGAACTGAAAGGTGTTCTAATAGCTTTGGACCTACCCAAGAAAGCATACAAAGTTTCTCCTTAACACATACCATGAGGGGTACTCTAGAATATGGCTACTAAGAGCAAGAGAACTGCCCTTCCCTGCCTAACCTCTCTGGATGACAACCTGGACCCTGTGATGACAATCTGGACCCTGTGGTGACAACCTGTGACAGTGTCCTTCATCACTAAATTCTTTACTTAAGCAACTGAAAAAGTATATCCTTCAAGAGCAAGTAGTCACTTCTTCATGTGACTTCTCCTTCATCAAACAGAGTTAGATACAGAAACTGAAATTTTCTTTCTAGAAAAGAGTGCTGTGTTCCAAGGTGGGAATGGTCCTTGAATGCTGAGCAGCTCAAAAACAGCTAACCCAGTAACAAGTCAGTATTGTTCCAATGTCATGAAGGCAAAACCCTTCCAGATTCTTGTCAATCAACATATACTTTTTCTCCTTTCTCGTTTCTACTAAATGAGAGAAGGGAGGAGACAAACTCAGGATTTTAAAAGCAGAGAGTACGGAGAGTGGGGGTAAGTCTTTCCCCATAAGCTCTGAGGATAACAGGAAGAGCTAACGCATCTGTTTGTGGTGCCCTTTATCTTGTCTACAATAGCTATTGCTGGCCAGCTCAGCTGTGAATTCTTATGGGGTCACCCTGGAAAAAAGTGCCACTTTCTAGCTCATTCAAATAGCAGCAGGTTGCCAGGCTCAGGAGAACATAGAGCATGGTGCTTACCTGCTCCTGTGTGGACCCCAGTCTTGTCTCTTGAGTGCTTTCTTTTCCCTCGTTGCTCTGGGTTTGGATGCCCTCTTATGTTTTCAGAGCACAGCTTCTTGTTGATGAAGAGGACAAGGACAGCCAGAAGGACAACAAAGACCCCGATGGCAGACAGGAAACCAGTGGCTTCAGGAGTGACTAGGAAGAGAACACAGTGGAAAAATAAAGTCACTACTATTATAGGGACCCAACGTTGGTTCTCACAACTGAATAGATTCAGTACTTGAACTCCTTTTATTTAATGAAAGTTATGCTGCCTGTTTCTTGGTAATATCCCAACACTGTAGTAAAGGGAAAGGAAGGTGCTGGGACTGGGTTCACCTCGCTAGGCAGGTTTCTCCCGTGACAGACATCATATGTTTGCATATGTGGTTTCTTCTACATGACATACAACTCTTCTTGCTCCTATTGGTGAGCCTGGTATTCATTGTCACAGACATAAAGACAGATTCTTCAGATGAGTTGAGATATTAATGGTTGGCCAGTCCCATAAACCAATGCTGCTATAAAATACAACTGTCAGGAGCATACAAATTAAGCAACCTGAGAAAGATTTTTCTGGATATATCCATCTAGGATGGCAAATCAAAGAAAAGTCATTTCTGGGGCATATTTTTACAGTCCCAAATACGCAGTATGATGGTTACAGTACTCCACATATTTTAAAGAGCCGTTGATATTTAGTACTTTTTTTTTCTTGTTGTTGTTTTGGTTTTTTGTTTGTTTGTTTGTTTGGTGTTTCGAGACAGGGGTTCTCTGTGCAGCCCTGGCTGTCCTGGAACTCACTCTGTAGACCAGGCTGGCCTCGAACTCAGAAATCTGCCTGCCTCTGCCTCCCAAGTGCTGGGACTAAAGGCATGCGCCACCACTGCCCGGCAATATTTAGTTCCTTAATTATGCTATGAGCACTTAAAACAGGAACACCAGACTCAACTCAGGGAAGATTCCTGTGACAGTTAAGCCAAGATAACATTCAGTAAAGAAGTCTAGAAATTAATATGCACAAAGGAATCAATTACAGAACCAATATCAATAAGAGTGAGTAGTGGAGAAAAGTATACATGAAACTTGAGGAAAATAAGAGAAGTAGTAATGGCCAGTCATGGTTTGTCAATCTTACTGTATCTGGGGTCAACTAAGACCTGAGTAGCTGGGCCCTGCCTGTAGGTATTTTCTTGAATGGATCATGTGATGGTTTGTGGAGTCTCCTGGCTACATGCAGAAGACAGTCTCCTTTTGGCTGCCTTCAGAACAGGATGTAGGGGGGAAAATCTCCCGCTGGAGTGAGGGACCCTCAGTGCTTCCCAACCAGTGGTCCAGCTATCTCGGATCTGACCATGGCTCTAAGGACCATGCCTAACGCTAGCTGCAGCCAATTTCTGTAATACACCATCCCTGAGAATACCCAAAAACAGTACCAGAACTGCACCTGAGCCACCAGCACTCTGCCCAGGTGCGGGGTTTCAGATCCCCCAGACTGCGGACTACAAGTGACTACGGACTATAAATGACTACGGACTACAAGTGACTACGGACTTTAAGTGACTACGGACTACAAGTGACTACGGACTACAGGTACCAGCAGTCCGTAGGGACATCGATCTCCCAGCACCAGCCCTGCCGCACACTTTGCCGCACAGCACAGCCCGCGGCTGATCACTTCGGATTTCTCCGTGCGGTGGCGCACCTGTGTCGCAGAATACGGCCTGCCAGCGTTATCCACCTAGGATGCACCTTTGGGAGTGCACAGCGACACCAGCCCATGTTTTCGGGTGCTGAGTGCGAATTTCTTGTTTTTCTTACCGGCATTCCCCCAGCGAAGATGCGAGCCGGAATCTACTTCTATTTCCTGTGAAACTTTGAGGCTGTTTTATGTTCTCAATTTCACATTTCGTTTGAAAGAAAAGAGGGTTGTTTTTTTAAAATTTACATTAAGGTGAGCCTTAAGAAGCACAAAATAAATTCTAACTCAAGAATACATAGACATATGCATGCATATACCATGTGGTGTGTGTGTGTGTGTGTGTGTGTGTGTGTGTGTGTGTAACAATGACTAATGAAGAGGTTATGAATTTGAGAGGGACTGGGGAGATGTATATTTGTACCTGGCAGTTATAACCACAGATAAACTGTGTAGTTGAGAAAGAATGAATTGCTAAGCTGTATTTGCTTTTTAAATTAAATTAATCTTTAGTAAAAAGTTGCCTTTTTAAGAAATTAGTCCTTTATCTGCTATAGTTTGATATCATTTCCATTCCGTTTGACCTGTAAGACCTGCTATTCTCCATGACTGTATACTTGCTTATAATGGAATAAATCGTGTGTGTGTGTATGTATGTATGTGTGTGTATGTATGTATATACAGTACACACGTAGAAAATCTTTCCCAAATTTAATTTAAAATTTTTTAAGTACAGATTTTATAGCATATGAATTTTAATTCAAAAATAAGCTTTAAATTCCAAAAATAAATATCATTTTTAGAAAGACTGGAAGGAAATATATGGGGGAAAAATCATTCTAGTTTTCTAAGATTTGTTATAAGTGATGATCCTCATGTTTGAACATTCTATAATTTTATTATTCAACATTTAAAATTATAAATAGTATTTAAATGCTATAAGAGTCATAAGAACTATCATCGGCACAGGGTTACAGTTAACATGCACCATTGAACACAGCAGGCCAAGAGTTCTGACAGTGTAAGCCAAAGCAGGTTTGATGCTTCATTTGGGTCTACACAAAATTAGAAGCTTAGAAAGAAAAACCAACCTTAAAGGCATTCTGTATCATATACATCATATCATAGCGAAGAACAAATATTCTCTGTATCATCTGCTGTGGATGACAAGGACACATATGTCATGAAACGTCAGTGCCATCTGCAGAGTAACTCATCTAATTATTCCAGTAATTACTAAATTGGAAATCAGATGGCTGTGAAGTTCGGTCACATAGTTCATGTTGAAAACTTCCTCAAAGTTAGCTGTATCTCTGGCACGCCACTGGAAGGCTCCATCTGTTGGTTTTTAAGCAAGAGCCCAAGGAGCGGGTAGAGCATAGAGTGATAGAGAGAAGTCTCTTGTGTCATAGTCATGAAATAGATGTTTATACATTCCCATCTATGGCCAGACTAAAGCCATCTGACTCACAAGAACTGGAAAAAAGAGAGCGAAACAGTTAACAAAAACAGTAAGGATGAAACCAGAAATAATTGAACAATGACCACAGAAACAAGATCAGAGTTTTAGTCTCTCAGCATTCCTCTAGGAAGCATGAGAAACATGCTTAAAAACAGCCGCCATCACAAAGGACTCACAGCCATGCAAGACGGTGGCCATCTCAGGCTCTGGAGTAAATGTCCATCAAAATTCCCAATTGTTGGAAGAGCTGAAAGAAGACCAAAGAGTAGGCAAGGGCACAATTACCTGGGATCTAGAGGACAGTGAAGTTACGACACTTAAAAGAAAGACAGGGATGATAATTGGGTCTCCAAGAACAAATTATGAAAACTGAACATGCAGCCTTAAAATAGAATATAGGGCCTAAATACCTAGAGGCACCTCCCCTGTCACATTTGTAAAAGAAAAAAGAAAGAAAGAAAGAAAAGAAATCAACATGAAAGGCATGAGAGGCTCAAATGGAATGGTGGGCCCAAGAGCCACCGCAGCAGGGACAATGTGGCACAATTCCCCACAGCATCCAAGTCATCCTGCAGGAACTCCGGTGTGTTGCTGACAAACATTAGTCACCAAGGCCCCTGGCTCCCCTCCCCCATCCAATCCACATTTTTCTAGATAGACCTTTTGAACCTCAAACTACTAGAGAGGAAGCTCCACTCCGACTTCATCCCAATGCTAGTTTCTTATCCATTTGGAAAACTTGTTTGTGCTGTGTTGCATCTCCCTGATGAGTATAACCCTAATCCACCCACATGAGCCAAGAAGGTGTGCCCCTGAGGAACAGTGACTGTAACTGGGCACCAGAGACATCTCACAGTCACCTGTTGCTCACTCCACCCTGGCTCTCCAGCCAGAGCCACAGGGTAGCTCTTAGAGTAGGTGATAAGCCTTCAGGAGCAGACCATGGGACTACTGCTGGCTTTGGGAAGCTTCAGCTGTACCCTTGCCTGCTTTCTTAAGCCTTAAGTGTTGTGCCGGCTAAGCCACCCTGTGCCCACCTCTCCACTCCCACCTTTGGCTGAAGTTTAGTTTAGAACCCTCCAATCCCTCTGAAATTGGTCTTCAGTGAGGAATGTAGGACTTCCCATTTTTTCTCCTCTTCATTCCCCTCACTGCCCATCACAACCTGAAACTTGTTCTGGCCAGAAGAATCAGATGGCAAAGAAGAAAGGGAGGGAGGAGAGACAGATAGACAGACAGACAGACAGACAGACAGACAGACAGACATAAGGGACTGAAGAGATGGCCCAGTGGGTAAAATGCATGTCAGGCAAGCATAAAGACCTGAGTCTGGTCCCTAAAAGGCTTGTGGAAGTTGGCTGTAGCTGCCCACACCTAGGACCCAGACTGTTTGCTGGCAAGGTTAGGTAAGAGGCCCTGTCACAAAAACAAGGTGGAAAAAAATAGAGAAAGATAGCTGAAATCAACCTCTGGCCAGATGTGGACACATGGATGAGTGTACCTACAGACACACATGTAGCATATAAGTATGAGAGAGAGAGAAAGAGAGAGAGAGAGAGAGAGAACCCCAAGCTTAAATAAACCACTTAAGAATGCTTATCAAATCTCTTTTCTGAAATGAAAGGAAAAGGAGTGGACCTGTGGGGAGAGAAGAGGATGGGGACTGGGAGGAGAGGGGCAAAGCAAACTATGGCCTGCATACAACATGGGAGAAAATAAAAAACATCAAATATGAGCTATAATATACTTTTACCTATAAAGTACTTCTACAATTAAAAATAAATAAATAAACAATATCTTTGATATTTTCTGGTTCTAAATTTGGGAGTAACTAAAAAACATATGCTTCATATGTGTGTGTGTGTGTGTGTGTGTGTGTGTGTGTACACTCATATCCACACACTGTGAGGAAATTCACAGCTCCACTTAAAACTTCATCCCAGTAGTATCTAACAAAGATAAGTTAACTACGTGTTCAAACAAATTCTTTGGAAGTAAAAAATAGACCTTTCAAAAACTAGGGGAGAGGGACTGGCTTAATGAAACCTAAGTGAGATTTTAGCATGTTCCAAAATAAAGCATAGCAACATATGGAGTCACTAGCAACCAACCATCTCTCAAAACACTTGAGAATACATTTGGGGGATGCATGGAGTGCTATCTTTAATATAGTAATATATGTGTTGAAATGTGTCCATCTTCTTCTGAAAATTAAGTAGCCTATCTGATCTACATGTTAAAATACAAATTCTCACTTGACATACACACACACACACACATTTACTTCTAAAAGTAAGGAATTATCAAGCAAACTTGATCTCTGTCCCCTTAACGCTCAAAGATACTAGTTCAAAAGTAGCACTTGAAAATGTCAGACAGACAGCAATATACCCCACAAACAGAAGAGAAGATCTGAGGTTTTAGGACATTCCTCTGTGGTCTGAATTCTCCTAGATACTGTGATAATTCTCTACTACACAGAAAGACCCTGTCTCAAAGAGAGAGAAGGGGGAAGAGGAAGAGGATGAGAAGGAGGAGGAGGAAGAATAAAAAGAGGAGGAGGAGGAGGAGGAGGAGGAGGAGGAGGAGGAGGAGGAAAAGAGAGAACAAAAGAAAAACCTATCTTGTGGAAACCTCAGAGCATATTCAACATATGATGAGGTGGCTTTTTTTTCCTTTGAAATGGATTTTTTCATATTTTATTTTTCTATTTTAATCTTGGTTTCCACTCAGCTTCTACCAGATCCTCCCCATTCTCCCCACTCACCCAAGTCCCCTCCCCCTCCCCCCGTGTGTGTGTGTGTGTGTGTGTGTGTGTGTGTGTGTGTATGATTGAAAAACAGGCATTCAAAAAAACTAAAATAAAATAGAAACAAACCAGAATTGGACAAAACAAACAGGAAAAAAAGAGGCGAGAGAGAGAAGGAAAGAGAGAGAGCCCAAGAAACAGACTCCGAGACACACATTCACACACACAGGAATCCTATAAAAACACAAAATTGGAAACCATAATATATAAGCAAAAGACCTGTAAGGGGGGGGGGGGTCAGGACTCAAAAATACCACTGAATTGATTTCGAGATGGCCATCAATTGCTGGGTATGGAAGCTGCCCTGAAGAGTGGTTTGTTTCCCCAGTGAGACTGTTTGTAAGTGGTTATCGGTTGGAGATAGCTGCCAGATCAGGCATCAGGCTAGTGTTGACTTCTCCTGTCAGTGCTGGCATTCCATCCGGCTCAGACATGTGCAGTCCTGTGAGTGCTGACATAGTCTCTCTGAGTTCATAAGTACCCCAGTACTGGTGTGTCTAGAAGGCCTTGCTTCCTTGGCATTCTCCATCCACACTGGCTTTTACGATCTTTCTATCTCCCCTTCTGAAGGGTTCTCTGAGCCTTGAGGGAAAGGGCTTGCTGGAGACATTCCATTTAGGACTGAATGTTCCAAGGTCTCTCATTCTCTGTACATTGTCTAGTTGTAGGTCTCTGTATTTGTTGGATTTTTTATATCAATTGGATCGATTTAATTTTCAAGAAAATGAAATAGATTTTTGGTAAATGAGAGAGACTCAGAAAGAAGTCTACTTCAGATGGATAAAATATCTTAGGAGGATGATATCCAACTTTCTTCAACACTTGAAAACAAATGCATTTGGAGAACATTTGGAGTGAATATAATTTTGATTTGTTTATGACTTCTTTATTTTTCGACTCACAGAAGACTACCCACACAGGGAGGCTGAAATTTAACAGAATTGCTTGTCACTAATCCAAGCCCTTTTTGAAAAAAATAATTCTTGCATCCTAGAGCAATTAAATACTTTAATGATTATTCTGAAATGTTTCATTTTTAAAATTTCACCCACCCACAAAAAATTATAAGATTAATATTCAAGGCCATTGCATAGCAAAGAATGAGACAGCTAGGCATAGAAGATTTAAAGGCCTTTCAACTTCTAATCTCATGTACAGCACATTTTCCTGTTTTCAAGAAAGTTACCTGAGCACAGAAACAAGTTCACCTTGTTGCCAAGAATTTGTTACTTGAGAACATCAAAATCCATTGATCCTTCAGTCAAGAGCAAAATTCTCCAATCCCAACATCAAAATCCAGGATCCGGTGTTAGCGTCCCTTCCTAAGGTCCAGACCATATGACAACCACTTAGGTAACAATGGAAACAAGATTGTCATGGTTTTCAAATAAGATAAGCACTTTTCAAACTCTTGTACCTTATCAGAAGTACAAAACGGGAAGGAAAGCAAAAGGGAAGCTCCTCTAGATAGACTTCTGTCCGGGAGGTGGGAGAGCCTCCTCCAAGGCAGATGGGGAGTCTAATCAGTTCTTTTGATTTCTCTACTCTAAGTATTTACTGGTTCTTTTTAATTACAAAAAGAAAAAAAAGACACCATAAATTGTCTGTTTTACTGTCTGTGCTAATTTCATTTCATTATATCCTTGGAGTAAGCTATTATTTTCCCGCTGGTTCCCATGGCATTTTTCATTATCCGTTGCTAATTGTCTAGCATTCGCATAGGACTGTGACCCAAGTAGGCTGCTGCGTGGGCTGAAGTTCTAGAGGAAGCTGAGCAGCAATAGGCTTCAGCATTGTTATTATTGTGACACATTAGAAGATTTCCACCCACTTACATGCCCACATCGCTCTACTGCACATCATCCGTACCCAGAGGGGCCATGCACTGAGGCATGGAAGGCCATCTGCACCAGGCTTCCCACTTGGTGATTAGCATCAAGCATCAAGGGAAGATTATACCTCGGGTCTGGTGGGTGCAGCTGTGAAGCCGGAGGTCTGGCTCTACTTGGCATACATAAATGCTGATCTTCAAACACAGCTACGACAGATCTGTTTAAGAGGTTCCTTGATTCCTAACCATGAACACAAGCACCAGATTCAGCCAAAGGAATATACCTTTATATCCCAGATACATTGCCAGATCAAAGGGTAATTTAGAGAGCTAGCCAGTTCTTGAGATGTAAACAGGTTGGAGATTTTTAAATATATTTTGGCATGCAGTGATTCTTAAAGTTATTCCCAATGAAATAACTCCTTTCAACTTGTTGATTGTGGAATTTGAAGAGTCTTCTAAAACAATATAGAGTATTGTCATTGGCCTTGGTTGTCTCCCAGAACTTATAGGTAGGACCCTACTGCTGAAGACACAAGAATTGGAATCACTGGGTTGTGGTGGTGCATACCTTTAATCTCAGCACTTGGGAGGCATAGGCAGGCAGATCTCTGTGACTTCAAGGCCAGCCTGGTCTACAGAGTGAGTTCCAGGATAACCAGGACTACACAGTGAAACCCTGTCTCAAAAAGCAAAAAGAAACAAACAAAGCATTGGAGGACTCAAACTGAAACTGATCAGGATGCCTCCTGCCTGAAGACTAGCTGTCATACTATCCTAGGAAGAAAGGAAATCAATAGTTCTACAGTGCTGTAGAGTCTATGAACCACAATGACCAGAATGGCAAGATAGCCCCAACGGTACAATAGTGGCATTTACATTTTGGGGGCAATCAACAGACATGTCATTAGACTTAAAGCCCACTTGACAGAAGGAAATTATGACTGTTAATATAAACTTTAGTCAATTATCCATGGATGGACGTCACTGACCCTAGAGGAGAAACTACTACTGCCACTTTCCTGAATCAGTATAATTCCCAACCGTGTTCTAAACACCTACACTTATATTCACAGGTATGTGTACCTTGTCATCATATTTGTTTAGCTATTTTATTAGGTTCTTATATCTACCACCCTTCCAACCTTTATCTCACCCTAATTCCTTCCAACCCTACAATGCTAAGTAGGAGAAAAAGAGGGGGAAGGGCGTAGACCTCTTTAGACTACCTCCTGCTGGTTAGAGGCACTGAGTTCCCTGAGGTAAGTCCAATCATCATTGCCAGATTATCTCCAACTTCTTCTCTTTGCTCATTACCACTTGACAAACTGCAACAACAGGCACCAGCAGCAGCGGGGGTTGGGGGAGCAGCAGAAACAGCAGCAGTCATCACAGGCTCTTTTGGGGCTCTCCCATTTATACCCTCTCCAGAGTCCCCAGAACTAAACTATCTGTAGCTGGCAAAACTCATGCCCCTGCTAGAGCACAAGACAAATCATAATCACCCACTGTGAAGCACCCTCTTATCCCATAGCTGGGATTAAAACAAAAACATATTCACATAACATAACTGGGTTTTTAAAGAAACTGAAAGTCTCATCATAGGACCTCTTACTTCTCATCAAAGAAGCTTCTTTTTTTTGTGGCAGACAGGGACCATCGCAGAAATCCACAACTCTTCAAACTTCCTAGAACAACTTATCATGGGGTACCCAATTCCAATCACAATAAACTCCCACATACAGCATAATCCCAAACTCCTAACAGTATGGAATATCATAGAAGTAGGGAAAGACTATAGAAGCTAGAGGAAGGGGACATCTTCTGTGACATAGTGTCTACTATATGTGACAGAGAAGCTGTACCCAAGAAATCTCAAAAACACTTTCACCTAGACAAGTCCTGCCTGTACAATCTTAGTACAAGTTCATATGACATCATAGATGGGAGAAATCTCACAAGACTCTGCTCTTAATAAAGAGCTATAAACAATCAAAGGCTGCAGAAAAAGAAACTAGTCTTCTCCAAGGATGAGTTCCCTGATGGGTTATCCATCCAATCACATGTGGTCAGTCCTAAACACATATACAGCACCAAATGGACTGAGCAGGCTGTATTTATATACACATATAGATCCATGCATATATAATTTTTTAAAAGAGGAAGTCATGAATTTCAGAGGGAGTGGGGAGACATTGGAAGATTTAAGAGGTGGAGGAAGGTAAGGTAGAAATTGTGAAAATACCATATTCATGCATGAAATTCTCAAAAAGTATAAAAGAATTTAACCTAAAAAATGATTCCCAATGGATCCCAATTAGATCTTGGTGATTAATTACACTTGTCTTTATGGATTCAAAAGTGCAAAGCAAAGCTCCATTAGACAAACAACATGGAGTACTACACAGGTAGGATCACAGGGGATCTGGCAAAGGCTCTGTCACAATGCAGAAAGTAGTGTGTTTATTCGTGTACTTTGCAAACATATACACGAATAAACTTTGTCACATAAAGCAAAGCTCTGGTTTATAGCACACTAGGTGCTAATTGCTTGTACCAGAAATTGTGCCTTTCTTTTAGGGGTTAACCAAGATCCTTCTAATACTGTAAAATGTGAAAGTTGAAGGGCAGCTTCAAGCAACATCTGTGGGAACCACCACAGTCTAATTCCATTTCAGGGCTTTGCAGTTGAAGATGGGGATATTTAAAATTCCCACAGAAGTGCTCGGTTTGTGAATTGGCTTGCTCCAATTAAACCAATGCAGTATTACCAACCTTAGGGTTCAATTAGCTCATCCCCTCTTCAGAAGTCCTTTGATACCTCACATGTCCCCATCCCTCCATTCTCAGCTGGTAAATTCAGTGGCACTGTCCTTTACTTGGGGCAGATCTTCACACTAAGATTGCTATGTTTCCTCATTGTTAGTTTAACCCATCTGTAAGCCCATGAGACAACTATACTGAAAGCACAGGTGGCATCCTCTGTGCCTCACCACATTCTTGATGCTTTGTTTAAAGAGAGCTGGAATCTATATTAGTTTAAATGAGAAGTACAACCCATAAATTCTCCCTTCGTTTTAAATTAATTGATATGTAGTCTCCCTATCTGTTGACAGTCACTGAAGAAGACAAGCCTCTTAGACTTCTTCAGAAAACAGACCCCTTGTTCTTGTGGACTTGGTATGTTAATCACTCTGTTGCTCTTGCTGTGTGGTTTTAGGCCCATCAATAGTTCCAGGCCTGCAGCCAACTATCAAATGCACAGGCTAAGAAAACTATTACTTTTAAAAGCAGAGGCAGCATGCCTAGCAACACAGTAGCCGGGTTGAGGCTGCAGCCCGGCTTCCCTGTGCGTTCCGGTGGTGTTGATTTGTCCTCACACTCCACTGTTGACTCTCAAGTTTTTTGTTTGTTTGTTTGTTTGTTTGTTTGTTTGTGGTGGTATTGGAATTACACAGATGAGAAAGAAGAGTGGAGTCTTTGGAGGAATGGACTTTGTAGCTTCTTGTTTGTTTGTTTTTGTTTGTTTGTGGTGTATTGGAATTGCACAGATGAGGCAAGCTCTTTACCACTGAGCTACATCCCCAAGCCCTACCTCCACCCCTGCCTGTTTCTCTGAATCTTCACTGCAAATTCCCACAGCCATCAGCTCTGTAGGATGTCTGAACAGAGGATGCAGAACACAGCAACAGAAGACATTCCCTGAGAGCATTCTGCTTTCAAACTCATTTCTATTTGGTAGCGACTAAGGGAACTAACGGCGAGCATCCAAACAGGCTGCTGCTGAAGCCTCTGGGAAGCAGAGAGCCACAGCATCTACAACACGAGCAAGTCAGAACTAACCTCTCCAGAATGGATGAAAAGACTTCATAACATTCTCTCCTGGTTTTCCCGTTCCACTACCACTGCTAATCTAGGAACACATTCAATAAAAAGCATCATTTCAAAACCAAAAATATTCAGTGCCTGACTTCCATGGGACTGCAACTGTGTAGACTCCTGCTGAGATTCTGTCTCAGAATCCCACTGTGAGGAGAGAAATGAAACAAGAAATGTATTTCTCAGCTTTCATACATCTCTCTAGCTATGCTTTCTTTATTTAAATCTAGTAGAGCCCCATTTTGATAAGACCACTGATATTTCCATGGAAAATGGTAGAGACTGAAGACAGCTGTTCTTGAACATAAAGAGCCAAACTAACTGAGACGGCTTCTTCAATAATTCAACCATTTATTGGGCATCCAGTCATGGCTGTGACTTGATGCCTAACTTCAAGAACTGTGACAAAGATTGCCACAGAAGACTCCGTTCACATCAAGTTTATTCCACATTTAATAAGCCTTCAAAGGAATTCATGCTATGTGACTTCCCAAGAATCACCCCAGAACTTACTTTTAAAATATTCCATTATCTACAGCTGTAAACATTATTTTGTTAGTTCTGCAATAAAAATAAGACCAATATCTGAAACATGAATACTAAAGATGCCAAAGAAATTGGCAGGGTATATTGCCTTCTTGCAATTAGACACACACACACACACCAAACACACACCACACATAAAAGTATATTCTGCCAATTCTAATCATCAGTAATATTGATAAATAAGTTATTTTAATTAATGCAAAATGTTTTTATATATGGCCAAAGAAGCCTAACCAAAAAAAAATCTGTGTTTGGATAAACCTCATCTGGCTCCAGATATTTTCCAAATTGTTTGCTAATGTGTTCTGAAATATCATTTTTAGTATAAATCACTCCAATTATCCACAAACTCGAAGTTCAGGTTACCCTTTAATTCACTGGAGTAGAGACATGGGAACTTGCTGTATGGAAGGAGCAAATTTGTACCTGGGAAATGATGATAGCATTCGCATATGGCATGAGAGATGGGGCAGGAAGACAGGATTAAAATGAGCCACAGGAGTAAAAAGAAGAGAGATTCTGTTTGGTACTGACTAGGTAAAGGGAAAACCGGCTTAGGAGTTGTAGCCTTGGGCAATGGAGAGCCCAGAGGGAGACACTAAACCAGAGAATTGAGATCTTCCCACAGAGCTACTTTGATTGATGTGAGCCCCAGATTACAAGGAAGAATGGGAGAATTACGAATGAAGATGACAAAAACAACAGGTACCATTCAAGGTAAAGACTGGGAGTCTAAATTACTGCTGATCTCAATAAGATATGGTGCCTCAATAGAACTGTGACTCTTAAAGCCCTTGGAGGTCTGGGGATGACGGTATCTCACTATGGGTCACTAAGGAACAGATAATGACCGGTGAGTTCTTCAGAATGTGCCAGCCCAAGGCAGGCCACAGGTGCAAGGAAAGGAAGGATTTGTGTAACTATGATCAGGAACCTGTTCAATGATATCAGAATGACAGACACCCTCCCATTCTGTATCAATGGGCTGATGTGTCCTGACTAAGATGATATGGAAATATACAACCAAACCTAGCCAGCTTCCTGGGAATTATATCTCCTGTCTCCAAAATGGCAGTCACATCGGGCAATGGTGGCGCATGCATTTAATCCCAGCACTTGGGAGGCAGAGGCAGGCGGATTTCTGAGTTTGAGGCCAGCCTGGTCTACAGAGTGAGTTCCAGGACAGCCAGGGCTTTACAGAGAAACCTTGTCTCAGGAAAAAAAAAAAAAAAAATGGCAGTCATCAGCATGAGAATAGGGCAATGAGTATGGTCAATCCACTAACCAGAAAGGAGAAGCCTGTCCTGTTGGTGTGCAAGCAGACGTGTCGCCCCACCCAAGGTCAAGGAAAACTTACAAACCTTGTCAACCATTCTGGTTCTCAGTCTGATCTGAGACCAGCTGGTCTAATGTGGATTCCAGGGAAGCCTGCCTATCCCTGCATGGGTTGCAAACGGAAAACCCAGTAGGGGAGAAACAGAGAATGAGCCAAGCAGGAATAGAGTCTCCGGGGAAGCTCTGCAGAACAAAGGCAGGCAGAGTCATAATTATTATATTTTGCACTTACTTGGCATTTGCTGTGTGCCAGGTCCTTTACGCTCATTTAAGTCTAACAATGGTCCCGTGAAATTGAAATGATTATTATTATCACTTAACAGATGAGACAAAGCTGAGCTCTGGAAAATGAGGGAGACACTCCCAGTCACAAGGTAGTCAGTCAGTCAGAGTCAGAGCCAGGATTTGACCCCAGGGGTCTAGCTGGAGTCCCCCATTTAATCACTCCAGATAGCTAGCCTACCACTTGTCATGGAATTTTTCTGAGGAGAGGATGTAATAGATTTAGCAACCACAAGCACAACAATTTTGATCTGAAGTCTGACGAGGAAAACAAGAATATTGAATAATGTGAGGACTGTGGATACCAATTTGAGCCGACAGATGGACATCGGGGAGGGGAAAAAAGACCTAGAAATAAAAGGGATAACTCCTCAAAGGTCAAGGTTAATTCAAAAAAATATTTGCTGACCCTAATGACAACCACAAAAACTACATGGCTGCAATTCGATGCATCTGTTTATTATGTATGCTCTCAGCCTGAGATTTCCTTCCATCGAGATAAAAATTACCATTGCATAAGCAGATGACTGCAATAACTATGGTAAGGAACTAGCATTGCCAAAAAGTTTTTTTTTTTTTTCTTTAAAGAAAGGCTGCTAATTCTAAGATTGGGAGCTGAAAAGCCCCCAGATGACATCAGCCCAAATTCTCCTAGAAAAGAAATGACAGGAAGCTGGCTCCTGGAACTTTCTCTTCAGAGGTGACTCATTTTATGGCTGGGGACAGGAATGAGATAGGACCTGCAGGAGTCTGGCAGGAGGGCTGAGGGAAGGAGGATCTGGCTTCTGTTCCTCTCTTCACCTTTGTCCCTTTTGAGGATGTTACAACCCAAGCTTTGCCCTGCCCCCTCTCCAGTTCAGACATGGGAATCCTAACCCCCAGTACTTCGGATCGTAGCCATATTTAGACGTACCATCTGCTGAGAAATAATATAAACTGAGTTCTTAAGAATGGAGCCACATCCAACACAACTGCTGTCATTATAACAAGAAGAAACCTGGCCACAAGCATACGCATGGTAGGAAGAAAGACTCAGTAAAGACAAAGGCAGAGGGCCGCCTATGACACTGAGGAGGAAGGAGACCAGCTCTTGATCTCAGATTCCTCCCTGCAGAACAGCTGCTGCGACACCGCCCAGTCAACGATATTTGTTACTGCAGCCTAGACAACTTACACAGCTGCATGCTTTGAACTGCAGATGTATCAGCAGAGTAGTAAGTACTTTGTCTCCCAATCCTAAAACAGACTGTGCTTGAACGAGATCATGCAATTCACAGGGCTCAGAGGAGAAAATGATGCAAAAACCTTGTCAGGTTTTCTGCAACGAAGTTTGAACATCGTGAGACCTCTGTTCAAAACCTTCTTCTATTCCTTATGAATTAACACAAAATGCCTTTAGATTCTCTTTATCCCTTGCTCTCCCTGCCCCATATGTTCATCTTTCTGAATGCTACATAAAATCCGTCCCCTGCCAAGTACGGCTTTTACTGTCACTCCTCAACTGGAGCTAACTTTTCAAGATAAAATCCACTGAGTCTCTATGTATGGAGCCTAATCATAACTGAAAGCAGCCCCTAACTCATTCTGCTCCAGTGGGAATTCTCTAGTTCAACAAAGTCAGTGTGTTCAACTCACTGTCCCTGGACAGAGGGATTACATATCCATGTCTCAGCCCAGGGGCCTCTAATCCAACCCCTCCCCAGGGAGGCCCTTCTAGTCAAATGCTTCCCCCAACTCCTCTCTTCATGTGACTGCTCCCCATTCAGCTCTAAAAGCAATACAGCCCTTCCAAGCAACCACGATTTGAGCTTTTAATACCTAGCAAGCTGGGCAGGTGTGTAATAGTTAAAGGTCTGTTGCTTTGAGAAAGCCTTGATAGTCCTCATATCCTGCTTCCCTCCCATCATTTATAGTGTCCATCACAAAGTCTGGAGAGCATTCCAGTCAGAAAACAGTAGTTAGTGTATGGCCTGAGAATCAGAGGAGGCTCAGAGGAACTCCAACAGTGAAAAGAGAAGCTAGAACAATCCTTAGTGTGTTTGAGCATTGTCTTAACACTTCTGTTTTCCTTTGTTAAGTAATGGAACATAAACTAAAGAGTCAGCTCAGATGTGTGCTGTCTCAACCCTCCACCCTTTCTGTCTTAAGTTGGATTGGGTATGGAGGAACAGAAGAGGCAAAAGTTGAAAGCTAAAACAGCCCTTCTTCACTGGAAGGGACATTCCTTGGAGGACATTTGTGTGTCATGCTGATGCCCTGCTGTCTATGTGAATAGTCCCTCAGCATGTGTTAGATAGATATAAAGGATTTATTCTATGCCTGACCATGAACATGTAACTCTCTGATGTTTCCCCAGAGGAAAGTCCTATCCTTTCCTTTTCCAGTTGGAACTTAAGAGACCCAAAAGCTACATTGTACATGGGAAATCTGCTACCTAAATTAGACTAAATCTGAAGGCATTTTTGTAGATTTCTGCACTTGAGGCAACAACCACTTACTCTTCCTACGAAAGGCAAAAGAGATTTCATGCCCAACTAAAGCATTTGTGACAATTACTCTGGCTGGTCTTGATGTTATTGGAGACTTGGTCAGCAGAGTCCATAGTAATCTTAACTGAGAACAGCAGAGGTTTGGCATAGGTCTAAGTTGACAGTTGATAAACAGGATCTCAAGACTAGGCCATTCCCTTGCTGTCAAGGGTCTTTTTTTCAGAACTGGCAAGGGAAGGAAGTGAGTCTTCTCCTAAGACAAAGGATCATCTTGGCTTTGCTAAAACTCACTCACAGCTAAGTAGCCACTGTGAATCGCAGTTGTCATCAACATTAGGATTAGTCTAGCAGTTATGAGCAATGACTGGTTTTTGAAGCTATGATGAAATACTAGTTCAAAAGAAAAGCACTTTAAGAAAAATGTAAATACTTAAGCTCTGGCAAACGAAATCACAGAGATGGCCCTCCCCAGTGGGAAGTCCTTGATCAAGCCACAGACAGCATCTATGGAGTGACAGATATTCTCTCAAGGTCTTTTTGTTGGCTTTGTTATGTGTAAGACAGCCCATGTTTATGTTGAACGGTGGATATGGTATGTTTTTCTAAATTCACCAAAGAGAAGAATTTGTTTAGGTTTAACCAAACAAAGATGGTGGAACTGACCTAGTGACCTGAGCTGCAGCTGCTGCCTCTTTTAGTAACCAAGAAAACAGAGAGAATGGTAACAAGGAAGGGAATGCAGCAGGCCCAGCACCTGAGGGCAATAAGAAAATAACCCAGGATGCCGGATGTGGGGCCTGTGACCTACTCACCCTGGAGGTTGGGCAACTGAGACCAGCTTTCAGAGGTAGAGCGGGAACTGATAGTGATCGAAGGAAGAGGCAAGTGGGACAGAGAGCAGAGAGGAAGGCCTCAGGCCAGGGGGTGTGGAAAAGAATGAGGAAAGAGATCAGGGTGTGGCAGCAACATCAGTGGGTTCCAAACTAAGAACTCAGCAGCCAACCCCAAGGCTAGTTAAGCAAGACCCTAAAGCAAGGGGCCAATTCTCCTATCTTCACCTGGGAGTGGTTTTAGTAATCTCAGTCAGTTGCATTCAGCTGACAAGTGTCCTGCCCCTGTCAGTCAAACCAATTTAGACTGATCCTAGAGCCATCTTTTTTCATTTCTACTAAACCATGGTTACCAATATGCTTTTCTTTGCTGGGAAATCACAGCAGAAAATGATGACTCCATGTGCATTGCTATGGAAACCTTAAAACTGCTCTAGAACTCATGGGGGTTGGGGGGAGCACATAGCCCATCTCCGATTTTCAATCATAATCCTCTCTGAGGGAGAAAACTGAAAATTAGATGGATTCATTCCGAGTTACTCTTTCCAATCAAACAGATGGGATTTAGATATGCTCTTAAAGAAAATTGTGCTTTGTATAATAATATGTAAACTTATCACAAATCTCAGAGGCTTTTTCTAAAGATTCTGATAATTAAACTATTCCTGTACGCTTAAATTCCTATAGAGCAGTAAGGTTAGAGAAAGAGTTCTCTCTGGTTTCTATGTGTGCGAATGTGTGTGTGTGTTCATCTACATGTGCTTTTTCTTTAGTTACCTTATTTTTTGTTCATTTGCTTATTTTGTCCTGTTCATGATTAAAAAATTGTTTTTATTTTATCTTATTTTATTTTTTTAGGCACCTATTTGTTTTCTAAAAAGAGCAAGAGAGGATTTGAATGGGAGAGGGGTGGGGAGGATCTGGGAGGAGTTGAGGAAGGGAAAGTTGTAATCAGATTACAAATGACATAGGATCAAAGAAGAAAGAATAGATAACAATAGCAGAAGAGTTTTTAAAATAGAACTATAATTCAATTTTTTTAATGTAAACTCTAAAGACTAAAAGAAAGTAAGAATCAAAGTGGGGGCAGATTCCAGGTTGTTTGGGGGTCCAATGGAAGCGGGAAGAGCTGGTAGAAGCTTTGATTTTCTGGGTCTGAAGGGGCATACTGACCTTTGAGGTCACATGATTGACAAAGGCATCCAGGGCTCTGGAACAAGCATGTGTTCTGGGGAAAATCTTGAAGGGCTGGAGAAGTAGAAAGCTGGAAGAGGCTGGGGGTGTCTCTAGTAAGAGCCTGGGAGGATGAAGAGATTGGTATCCCAAGAGTCCCAGGTCTACCAACCGGGTTGTTGAGACTAAGCCTCAAAACTGCCTTTCTGCAAAGAGGAGTGGTTTCTTATGCCCAGTAAAATCAAGATAGAAAAATGTCTGGGCAAAGAGGTACTATGGAAGGTGATGAATGCGTTTTAATTGCATGCCTTTGGTAATGTTGCTGTCTGTGGCTAGCCAAGTGTCATACTGTATATTTTTTATGTGGGCAATAAAAATAAATTTAAATAGAAAAATGAGTAATGAACAGACAAAATTTCTCTTGCAATGGGCTGAGGAGGTGATGAGTTAGGGCACTAGCTTTATAGGCTGCGTGAGCCTAAAATCAAATCCCAGAAGCGATATAAAAAGCTGAGCATGCTCATATGGATGCCTGTAACCCCAGTACTGAGGAAACAGAGGGCACAGAGGATGGCTGGGGCTTGCTGGCTGCTATCCTGGCTCCAGGTTAAGTGAAAGACACTGTCTCAAGAGAGCAAGGCAGAAAGTGACAGTGATATTCAATGAATGTCCTCCTTTGGCCACAGCACATGGGCATGCATATTTGTACCCAACTGAGCACACATGTTCACACATACACAAATACACATGCATGCACACAAACACACACACACATACACACATGCACACATACAAACACACACCTTTCAGTAAATAGTGCTAAATTCACCACAATAAAATATAGTGGGTTGGCAGACCACAACACTTAAAACTCCGAGGAATATTTTTAAAATCCATTCTTTCATCACAAGTTACTACAAATTTGCTCAATATATATCACATCATAAGCTTAAAATAATTAAATTTTAAATCTGAGAAGGACCCCAGAGGTAAAAATCGTCATCAGCACCAGCATCTTACCAATTTACAGATAATAAAACTAAGGGTTTAACATAGTCCCACAAGCTTGTTGGGAACAGGACCAGGAGAAGGGCACTGGCCCTGTCCCAGACTGTCTTTGTCCACTGGCTACATTTGGTGGTTTAGAATCACCATAGGGAAAGTACCAGGCTATGAAACATGGGATCATCTCCTGAGCACTTGGTATAATGTAGAGAAATGTATCTCACACTGTGGTCTTCCCAAGGTTGCATCAACACTGTTCTTCCTGACGTTTCCTTTGCATAATGTCTCCGTGTAGCAACCCGAATTAGGTGGTACACGTAAAACATTCTACACTTGTGCTTATATAGTCTTTTCTCAGGCTTGTGTACTGACTTAAAAGAAACATAGGGAATGTAAGCGACTCACATTTAATGGGTGCTGGTTGGTTTGCTGGGCACTTCATGTGAGTGTAGAATCCCTTGAAGAACAGAAACTAGGAGTCATCTAAATATTAACACGGAGGAAGGTTGAATTAAATTATAGTATTTCAATATGTATGGAAAGTAGGACAATGAAAATTAAAACTACTTTGAGAATACCTCTTACTTCAGTCAGAATGGCCAAGCTCAGGTTGACAAGGCTTATGGGGGAAGGAGAACACTTTGTCACAGCTGGTGGGAGTGCAGACTGGTGCAATCATATGAAACTGGCGGGAAAGTCCTTCTAAAAGCTGGAAATAGATCTACCTCATGATCCAGATATTCCACTCTTGGGCACATACCCAAGAGATTCTCTACCCTATTATAGATACACCCGCTCATCCATGATCATTGCTGCTCTTTTCACAAAAGCAAAAAAGGGGGGGGGGACAAACAGCATAGATATATTATATTGGTAAATGGTTATCAAAAGCTGGCACATTTACACAACAGAATATTATTCCGCTATTAAGAAAAAAAATTATGAAATTCTCAGGTAAAGGTATAAAGCTAGAAACAATTATTCTGAGCAAGGTAATCCAGACCCAGAAAGACAAAGACCACATATTTTTTTCTCATACGTAGATGCTAGCTTTGTATCTTCAGATTGGTGTGTTTCATTTGGAATAACCATAGAGAACTGAAACTAGTAAGCAGCTTTGGAGGGTGACTTTTAAGGAAGAAAAATAGAACATACCAGTATGGATCAGAGGAAGTAATAAAACAGCAAAGATTAACTAGGGTCAGGGGAAAGGGCAGGGTAGAGGAGACAGAACAGGGAAGGATAATTAACACTGAAGTGCTTCTGGAAAAGAAATGTACACGTATACACATGTAAAAGGAGTTTAAATGTAGTTCTCTATTAATGGGCAGAACCCTAATAGCAGGAGATAAAATGTCTCTACTAGATACTACAGACTAACAAATAAACAAAGCCCAGAGTCAGGAATGAGTTACCTCTTTGTTGGCCAAAGACTCCCAAACATTACAAGCTATTGTCACCGCTCTTGGCTGCTCTCCAGAATGTGTTGGTAACACCCTATTGATGAAGATACCACATCCTTGAGTCACAGAATATGGAGAAATAAAGCTGGTACTGATCTAGAAGCTTCCTCCCTACTGGCTAGCTTTCCTAGTCCTGGAAGGAGCTATGAATACTATCAGAGAAGAAAAGTACTTAGTCTCAGCTGTGAACCCTGGGAGATACAGTAACAACCAGTCTAGCAAGACATATGCCACTGTACAATTATTGGAATAAATGTTAGGGGAGCAACCAAACACATTCTGGGAGGATGTAAGGGCCACTCTAAACCATACCTGGCACAGTTATCAGGGTTGAGAAGCTGTGAAGCCAAAGCCCTAAGGAAGGACCTATGACATTATTTTGTTAAATGCACACAGTATTAAACTGACCCCAATGACTTGTCTCTAGACCCACAGACTAGTGCATCTTTTAACCCCCATCAAAGACGTGTCTTTTTGCAGTTGACAGAAAATAACATAAAGACCCAGAAGTGGTCAACAGGGAATAAGAGACTCTGGTATGTTCAACCCTAAATGGGGCATCTGTCCTAGCCCCTCCTTCCTAGGCTCAGGTATTGCTGAAGAAGACAGAAAAATTATAAGATCTAGAGATTGTGCAGGACTGAAATGAAACAGAGTTTTCCAGACACAGCAGAGCAGATACACACATGAACTCATAGTGATTGTGACAGCGTGCACAAGCTCCAACTCAACAAAATCCCAGTGTGGATGGGGGAAGGCGGCATGAAGTTCCACCCTGAACTGAGGATTCCTTAGCAATTGATAGCTGGTGAGAGAGAGAGAGAGAGATAGCCTTCTTCAAGGATGTGGCCCCTCGTATGTTGACCAAACCCCAGTGGATAGTCACACATCCAACTATACATGGGGAACAAAAACTGGACTCAATGGGTTTAAAATTAAAAGGTAACAACCAGGTGGAGGTGGCACACACCTTTAATTCCAGCACTCAGGAAACAGAGGCAAGTGGAGCTCTGTGAGTTCAAGGCCAGCCTGTTCTACAAAGCTAGTTCCAGGACAGACAGACAGAAGTACCCAGAGAAGCCCTACCTCGAGGATGGGGTTGGGGGTGGGGTAACAAGTTGGATAGGATATGGGGGCTGACTGTGAGAGGACGTAAAAGGTAGCTGAAGATGTTCAAGACATATCATACGAAATTCTCAAAGAATAAATGTATTGTAAAAGATAGGATGAATCTTTTAGTCATTAAAGTTACAGACATCAAAGTATCTTACTTGGATGAATAAAATGTTTCTGTGAGTGTGTGTGTGTGTGTGTGTGTGTGTGTGTGTGCGCGCGCATGTGTGTGTACCAAGTTTTTTAGATAGATAGATAGATAGATAGATAGATAGATAGATAGATAGATAGATAATAGATAGATATACACATATACACAAAGTTCATACAAAAATGTTAATTTGAGGTTAGAGAAGTAAAATATGTGGCTTTTAAATTTTCTAATTTTTTTTTTGCTATACAGAGATTTTTCTTTCTAAATAAGTTTCTTTTTAAATTATTCCAACAGTTACCCATCTAGACTCCCCTCCAATATGTCTGACAACCTGACCCTCACCATTTCACTTCCTACCAAGGAGATGATGAGGCCCAGACCTCTGAGGAACACTGTTGGTCCTGAACACTGCTGGTTTCTTCAGATGCAGGACCACACAGTGCATGTGCTCTCCAGAGACAGAATTCTTCCAAAGAGCATCTTTGCGCTGCTTCTCCAGCCCCGCTTCTGTTTCAGGGTTTATGGGCTGATGAAGGAGCTCTCGAGCCTCGAACTTTCTAGAGAAGCCTACTTAACTGCACTTTTCCACTTATCTGGGAAGGAAGGCAGTAGAGGTTGGAAACAGGATTAAAGAGTCTGGTTTTATGGTTCCAGCTTTTATTGGTCTTCTTTTCTGAGTTGAGCGATGCTGAGTAAAAACAGCAGATTCTGGTGCTGTCTTCTGTATGTCAGTCTTTGTGAAAGCAGACAGAGGAAGGAGCATTTGTGGCTGGCCCCTTCCCACTCCCAGCTCTCCTCTCTGACAGGCAGCTGGTGATTTAACTGTCAAACTGGAAGCAGCACACATCTTTTTTCAGGAGCCTCCAAAGACCACTCCAAATGACAAAGGAATATAACAAACAAACAAGTCCCTGAAAGCTTGTGTTGCCATGGCAACTAGCCTAGCTTTTCTAAACTCACAGAATAGAAGAAACATTGCACTAGAGGGGGCGGGGGTGAGGGGTCCACCTCAGCTAATAAATATGACATCTTATTAATGGTCCTGTTTATAGCTAATGAGTGTTACCTAAAGGAGCCACAGTTGAGGCTAATGACAGCCACCCTAGGACCTAGACGTCTGGGCAATTAATTTTTGTTTTGTTATTGAGTAGACAAAATGTCAAGCTTGTCTGCTCGGCAGACATTCGGGGTCTCATACATCACTGTGTACCATGCACTACCCTTATCCTCACAGCCTCGAGGAGCCAAACCTCCTGAGCAGATAAGGTCTGGTATCGGTCCAGGAGAGAGGACAGAGTGTATCTGTGAGCCCACAACATTGTCTTTACATACAGACTCCTGCCTATTAAAATCTGGAGGGCATGGTTCTTATCTTTTGGTGTTTGGTGTAGTAGGAAGCAGGAGACCAATTGTCAGAGTTTTCTAAGGAGTAATCATCCCAATCTTCCAGATCAATGGAACGAGGGGATGCTTTAGTTACACAGGAGGTGGGTGGACTGGTGGCTGGCCACAATGTGCAGCCTGAGGTTAGCTGCTTAAAGCAGTGTTAGCTTCCAATATAAATGTATCTTCTGGTTGCCTTTGAAGCTATGCTCTTCAGCTTTCTCATTACGATCACACCAAGAGCAAGATCGTCTTCATAAAGGCGAGCTCTAGGGGATTGTAGGGGATTGCATTTGGTACAATCTTCCTGGAAGGCTGTTTGAGGAGAGCGTTTTTAATGATATTTTTGTGACTTGAGAATTTCATGCAATGTATTTTGATCATATTCACCTGTCGCCTCTCCAGTTTAGAAGTATTTATCAACGACCACAGGCCTTGCAGAGGCCTTGGCCCAGCCATGGTGCATAAAGAAGGTGTTCTAAGGAGCTAATCACCGACACATACACAGAAACTGCAAAGGCACTCGTGTCACTGCTGGCCACGACAGAGGGACACTCAAAACAGCTCAGAAGTTCAATAATTGGAGGACGAAGCTAAATAAAGTTCAGTTCAGCTATGCAGAACACCATGTAGCCATGGTTTAAAAAAAAATGTCTACCTTGTACAAAATGAAGAGTGGATTTTAAGGCACTGTGTAGATTTTTTTTTTAATAGAGATAGAGATAAATAACTAGAAAAATAACTTCAAAATAAGAAAGATGATCTCTGAATGACTCTATTGTGGACTAGTCACTTACTAAAAATTATCTATAATAAAATACTATTACTAATTGTTTAAAGTGTAACACATTTAAATTATGGTACTATAAACATTGTCAAAAATATATGCCTGCTATGGTCATATCTCTACGTCACCGCCACACTGTGATGTAGCTAAATTGACATGACACAAGACTGCAGGCTTAGCGTTTATGTTCATAACTGTAGACAAATGCTACTGCTATACTTCATCAGAGAGGCTTTCTCTTCTCAGTGAGCCATGATGGATGCAGAGACTTTGTCTGAGGCTCAGAAACAACGTAAAGGCCAGAAGACCAGAGAGACACAGGAAAGGCTGTCTTCAGGGCATAACAAGCCTTTGCAGACATGATCATACTTTGGTTACATAAGATCAGGGCTATGAATAATTAACCATGGATCACAGAGGGCCTCATGGGGCCTTAGTCCTCCCTTGTGAACTTCTGGCAACTGATGGACTCTGGGAAAGCAGTAATTATTACTTTTAGCCATATATAATGAGCCTATAAGGCTCCACTGAATAGTTCAAAACCCAGGACCATGCAGACAGTCTTAATTAAATCAGGAGTCACAAAACAAACAAAAAGATATGAATGTGGGAAATGGACCAGTAGGAAGGTAGGGATGAGGGCAGGAGAAAGTAAGGAGAGCATGGGACAAGCACTGTGCACATGCATGGAACACTGCACACATGCATGGAACACTGCACACATGTATGGAACACTGCACACATGCATGGAACACTGCACACATGCATGGAACACTGCGCACATGTATGGAACACTGTGCACATGCATGGAAC
>NW_021604585.1:3635127-3635347 GCF_004785775.1 Grammomys surdaster | reverse complement strand
GTGTATGGAACACTGTGCACATGCATGGAACACTGTGCACATGCATGGAACACTGTGTACATGCATGAAACACTGTGCACATGTATGGAACACTGTGCATGTGTATGGAACACTGTGCACATGTATGGAACACTGTGCACATGCATGAAACACTGTGTACATGTATGGAATATTGTGCACATGTATGGAACACTGTGCACATGCATGGAACACTGTGCAC
>NW_021604585.1:3611286-3635117 GCF_004785775.1 Grammomys surdaster | reverse complement strand
GCACATGCATGGAACACTGTGCACATGTATGGAACACTGTGCACATGCATGGAACACTGTGCACATGCATGGAACACTACATGTGTATGGAACACTGTGCACATGTATGGAACACTGTGCACATGCATGGAACACTGTGCACATGCATGGAACACTGCGCACATGCATGGAACACTGTGCACATGTATGGAACACTGTGCACATATATGGAACACTGTGCACATGCATGGAACACTGTGCACATATATGGAACACTGTGTACATGTATGGAACACTGTGCACATGCATGAAACACTCTGCACATGTATGGAACACTGTGCTATGTATGAAATTGCCAAGGAACAAATTGACTCAATTAAAAAATGATTTAAAAATAAACATTCTGGCTCTACCATGCTTCCATAAATGTATATAAAAATGATATAAATGATAAAAATGATAAAAATGATATAAAAATGTAAAATGCGCTGTTGACTTTTAATCCATCACATCAATAAAAAAAATTTAAAAAAATTAAAAAGTGGCAGAGAGCTAGGTTGGAGCACACTCCTGGAAAAGGACTTTTCATTTACCTGTCCAACATTTATCCATTGCTTCCTGTCCACAAAACCTTGACATGCTGAGGAGACAAAACAATGAACAGTCATAGAAAACAGTGAAGGTCTTAAAGACAAGGGAACACTATGAGAACCACATGGATGGAGATATGTCAGAGGTAGGATGACCAGCGTGTTCGCTTTCTACTGCTGCCAGAGTTAATTATCACAAACATAGGGGCTGAGAACACCACAATGGCATTATCTTACTTGATCATAAGTCCAAAATAAACCTCTCTCAGGCTAAGATCAGGGTCTCAGAAGCACTGTGTTCCCTTAGGGAAACATGAGGAGAATCAATTTATTTGAATTTTTCTGCCTATAAAAGAGGTTCAAATTCCTTGATTCGTGGTCCTTTTCTCTGTCATCAAAGTACTGTTGGTAGGATCAATCTGGCATGGTGTCATCATGATATCTGTGTCTACTTCCCTCTTCTATTACACTCTTGTGGAGTGATCTCACCTGAAGAGCTCAGAATGTTCTTCTGTTTCAAGACCAGTCATTATCAATCTCAGTTACACACACACACACACACACACACACACAATTTGTGTGTGTTATTATGCAACATAACCAAGTCACAGGTCCTGGAAGTAGGAGCCGGGGTTACACTCAAGCAATGGGTAGAGAAGGCAGTTCCATCAGAGACTAAGGTTAAAAGCCTTGAGAGCTGTAGAATTTTGCAGCTGCCCAGTGAATCAGTGTCTAGGTGTCAGGAACCAGCTATAACTACTTAGAGAGTAGCTGTGTCCTGTAGCATTGGGTTTGTGAGCAAGGGATCTGGAGTGTGGTTTGCACTAAAGACAAACAAGCAAGAGATGGCAGCAGAAAGCTCATAGGCCTGGCAATGGAGAAAAGTGAGCTGCCTACTATGAGTCACATGGAAAGACAGAAAAAAAAGCTGTCTTAATGGACATGACCAGTTTTACACAGGTTTAGAAACATGGAATAACATGGGAACATTACACGGGACAAGGAAGAATTAGTGCCGAGGTGTATTAAGCAAGAAGCCTTTTTTGCTCAATTAAATCTATAGGGAAATGTGCCTTATGTTTCTGTAAATTCTAAAGTCTGAGTGTAAGTTAACCACAACCTATAGCTGCCTGTGTGTTCATCAACCTGGTAAACTGTTGATATACAAAACTAGTGTGTGTGTGTGTGTGTGTGTGTGTGTGTGTGTGTGTGTATAACTGAGATTGATAATGACTGGTCTTTAAACAGAAGAACATTCTGAACTATTCAGGTGAGATCACTACACAAGAATGTAACAGAAGAGGGCAGTGGACACAGATAGCAGGAGGACACCATGCCAGATCGATCCTACCAACAGTACTGTGATGACAGTGTGTATGCAGCAGTCTCAACTAGTTTTCCAATTTAAAAAAAAAAAAAGAAAGTTGTAAGTTATATAATGTTGGAAACCATACTTAAACCACTGTGAGTTTCCAATCACTCGTAGCTAATTCTGAAATACCTTTGCTAAGATACTATCGTTTAGAAACAAGACATGGAAAAAAAATAATAAAGCCTATCTGGTACACAAAGCCACTTCCTCATAATACACATTCAGCAGTAACAACCCATAAGATAATTCAAACTGGCCCTCATGCCAAATGGACACCAAAGACAAGAGTGAGAGCAGCTGTATCCAGTTTGTGGTTGCCCAGCAGCTGCTGCAGCACTAATTTTCCCTGGACCAGTTTAAGACCAGAAAGAGTGCTGTAGTGGTCAGGACATTCAGCCGATGAACTCAGCAGGAAGACAGTGGAAAAGAGGGGATTGGTGGTGGTCCAGGGATCAGTTCCCTGATGGTCTGCAGACCCACCCTGGCTAACTCCGATTCTAACTACATTGTCCACAACCCTTTCTGAACCATCCTCCTCACGTGGTACATTTCCCCCAGGAACACTTGCATCTGCTTCGGTCTACCTCTCTGTATGAAAAGTTAGACCCTGAGAATGTTTATTTCATAGCCTGTGACTCAGCCCTCAAGCAATTCCAGTCATGTGTTCTCTTTACCACACCTGAAGGGCTAGTGAGCGGGGCTTGTCTGACCAGCTTCCTAGAGCCTGCCCTGAGTTGTTTACAGGCATACACCCAGAGTGCTGACTTCATGAATAACTGACTTCATGAATAAAAGCCAGAGGGAGTCCTGTAGCCCTTGAACTATTCTCCCATTGGGCTGCAGAGTGGATTAAAGAGACAAAAAGAAAACAGATTGCAGCCAATGATGAAGAAGAGACTCTATCAGATATGTTTAGTTTGAGGAATTTTTTTGTAGGCATTTAGCCTAAACAATATTCTTGTTTCACAATACAAAACATGTTTTCCCCAGGCTCACAGGTTGTCACTAATGACTGTGCACACAGGAAGTGTCAGGCTCCTGTCTACTAAATCTCCTTTCTTCCTGCTGGAGATGGGGCTTTGCAAAGTGCTTTTACCCCTACTTATGTACTTAGCCTCATTATCATCATCCTAACAACGAGCTGTGTGCTGTGCTCTAGCCCAGAAGGAAGCAGGCCTTCCCTTTTAACCCAGATTAGTTTTTTAAGAAAAAAAAAAAAACTAACCAGACACCTCTAAATGTGCCTCTGAAGAGAGGAGAAGCCAATATCCACAGCCAAGAACCTACCTAATAGCCAAGACCGTGCAAATACCAACCAAACGAAACAGCAACACCTGTTCTGCTGAGCCCCAAGGACTGAGCTTTGCACCCAAATATAAAAGAATCAGTTGTGCATAAAGCCAGGCTCCGTTGCCATGGATTTTCACTGGCTGTACATTGCTAATCCTCCTATCCACTGTCTCCTGGCCAGGTACCTAGACTTGTGGGAGTCCACACATAGACCCCTCAAAGACCTATGTCAAAGTCATAGCTAGTCCACAAATATATACAGACACAGGAAAGCACAACTTGAGTCATAACCTCACTTCCTACAATTGTTCCTCAGTAAAAAATTTTCCAGCACCCTCTTCCCTGAAAGCGCGAGTGTCTATTTCTGCCTCTGTGATAGAAAGAGCATATCTGGTCAATACTCATTCATTAATTCACTCATTCATTCATTCATCACCTCCAGCCTCTGCTCCACTCTGATTTTTAACCTTCTCTATTTCCTGTAATGGTCAGGTAACCTTCTGTGACACAGATCCATAAAGCATTTAATTTCCAGCAGTAAGAACCATATGTTAGCTCAAAAGAAAACAAAGTTCTGCTGGGCTAAATATCAAATTAATATCTAACAAAGTTCTTACGCCATTTCCAGAAGAAAAAAAAAGAAACCTTCTGAAGTTAGCACAAGAGTCATCTAGAAGAATGTCCACCATTCTGGACAGAACTCACCAGGTTCTGTGGAGCCTCCTCGAGTACAAAGCAAGTTTGAGTCAGACACAATATTTCCTTGAAGACTGACTCAACAATGGCTTCAGGGTTACCCATTATTTCCTGAAAAGGAAACCCCATACTCACCCCCACTTCTTCGAAGCATGGATTACCCTGGTTCTCTCTACCTCTATGTAATAATGCTTTGGACCCTCTTTGGAGCTGCGTCTAGCTACAGTTCTCACCTGGCAAGGAGAAAGGAAAGCTGGCCACTTGCTTGAGTATGAGACTCCCAAGCAATGTTTGCTGAAGAGGAAAGGCAGGTTTGACTCACCGTCACTGCAGTTAGAACCTTCTGCCTTAATAATTAAATAGGTTTTGTTTGGTTGGTTTTTTACATTACAACCCCCTGCTCAGTGAAGGTATTAATTCCTTCTTTGTGGGCAAAAAGTATCTTCCTGAAATTTTTGCTACAAATTGTTCATCTATTTATCTAAGTGTTATTCCCTTTGAGGGACAAATATAAGTCACTGTGCTGACTAAATTCAGACTCCTACCATAAATATTTTCATAAATCATGAAAGGACTTTCTCTTCTTTGAGCCTACAGCCCCTATCATGAAGCACAAATACAAGATTACAGAAGGGAGTCTGGTGAAGACAAATACCTTAGGCTCCTGAGTACATCACAAGCTGGAATGAAATTCCTGACTCCCCACAGACTGCCCAGTCAAGTCTTCACTGGATGGCTCCACAGAGCTCTGGGCAGAGGTAAAGCCATGACAACTGGAATTTAAAATCAAGATTATCACAAGAGTTAAGAAACACTGGCTTTGCATGGGTAAGTCCTGAAGGCAGAAGCAACATCTGTGAGGTTACTCCCTGAACCCCAAAAATGTGTAGTCTGTGGGATGGAACACTACTGCTGCTCAGCTTTTAAATTCTCCTCTCTGTGTAAGAGGAATCACATAATTATAGCTGAGAAACTGTTACCAAGTGTCTAATTAGTCTATTGTCTGTAAGTACAAAAGAAAGAAAACCAGGATTTTAATTCTATATACATAATAAGAAAGACAGACAGAGACGGACAGCAAGCAAGCTCGATTTTAGAGGAGCCTACAACATTAACTCCCAGCTACAGGGCTGAGGACACCTTTCAAAACAGATGAAAGCTTTGAACCTTCTCCCACTGGGGGAAATGCACAAAGCCTTGTAGAGGCTCCCTTAATATCCATTCAAAAAAAGTCTTTGAGGCTCCCTAGCTCTAGGATGAGAACGTCCTCTTCCCAAGTGACACTGCCCAGAGTTTTGGTACAATTCACATGCAACCAGGACACCAAAATCATCCCTCTTTCATGGTCTCCCTCTTCAGAACTAAGATGCTGGCCTTCCAGGTGACCTCACTCGGGCCTGATTTTTACATTCCTTCATTCTCCTGGTCATGTGTTTTCTTTTCCCAAAGCATAGAATGAAGTAGTGTGCTTCAGAACTGAGATCTCTCTGCTCATTGGCGTGTATAGGGACTAAACTTTCACTTATCAGGGGTGTTGCAGAGATGGTACAAGGACCCAGGGACAACCCAGAATGAATGGCCACTGAAGTCTCCTCCACTGGGAGAGTCCATGAGTGAAGTATACAACGCAGTCTTGAGATACAGCACATCTGGCAAAGCGCATGCCTAGCAGAAACCAAGTCCTGGATCTGATCAATCCAGATATGGTGGTTCGTGCCTGCAATGTCAGCTCTCAGCCAATGGAGACAGGAGGCTCAGGAGCTTAGAGTCATCCTCTACTACAAGGCATGTTTAAGGCCAGCCTGGGCTATAAGAGACCTTGACTCAAAAACAAATGAACAAGAAACTAGACCTTCATGGGCAATTGCCTATGCCCTTCACTGAGCTGGCACTGAGGACAAAACACTGTGTCTTCTGTGAGACTCATTCAAACACAGAACATATATTCCTTTCATTTAAGCCTTAATTTGGTCAAACTTCTTTTTAGCCACAGAGAAAGCCAATACCTTTCACTACCTAACGTGTCCATTCTTGGAAGCCAGAACTTCTCAGCCTGTATCTTTTCCACATGGGATGCTAAGGCGTATCACCCACCATTCCTGGCAATTAATTTAAGAGCTCACTTATTTAGAACATATATTTTACAGACAGCTTACCAGAGATAGTCAGGACTGAAGCAGCAATAGCTACTGCCCACATGGAATAGACATGGTCTCACACCATCTCAACCATAACCTTGGTTCTAGAATTTCTAAATGTTCTTATCCATTTCCATTCCTGTGAGATCCACATCTTTTTCCTGAGGGCAGCAAAAATGTCAGTTGTGTATAGGCCCCAAACTGCTTCCAGATAATTCTCCCAGGACTTTACCGTCAAGTAGGGAGATGATGATTCATCCCAGGTGAAAAGTGGCGTGCATCTGAATTATTGCATCAAAAGATGCTGGCAGAAAACAAGCAAAAGCATTGAAGGATGGTCCCAGTAAAGGCTGACCGAGAGGTTTCCCCAGAGAACACACGGTGTGCTCGCAGGAGCTCTGCAATTACACACCCCTCGAAGCGCTGGGGAAGCTCTTCTTTTTTTGTACATTAATTATAATGGGTCTAAATGGTGCTAACTAGTTTCTGAAGTAATCTTGGAAAGTGTTTGTTTTCCACGTTTTTAAATGCTGAGGATATAATTAGCTACTTAAGTTTGAATGCTAATACAGCAGTTTGTGTCCACACTGAGCACTCTTTGTACAACACACGATGCGATGCTAATCCGTGCCAAGATTTTCTTCCATAATCACAAGTTAACAAAAACTGGCCACGGGCATCATTCTTCTCTTACTGCCAAGCTCTGCTTTTAAGACTTAGCCACGTATGGGGACCCACCCCAGGTATAAACAGCTGTGGAGGGGTGAAAGGGGGAGCTTCGAGATGGCAACGGAGAGCATCATATGCCAGACTCCTAGATTACTGTGCCAGAGAATCCTAGCTGCTGCCTGCTATCTGTTTTCTGCTTCTTCCTTAGCAATGGAACCACTGACTTGTAACTAGGCTCATGGCTGGTCCAGAATAAGGACAAGATCTAAGCACCTCCAACAAGATGAGACTGTTTATCTAGGGGACGCAATGCAATGAAACTACACATTTTATGGGCAGCTTAGAGATGTGTCGAGAGTGAAACAGCCAGACAGAAACTAACACCATGAGACTGGAGAGATGACTCAGTGCTGCCCTCCAAACAGAAGGACCAGAGTTCAAATCCCGGAACCCATGTGAAAAAGCCATTCATGTTGGCATGCATTTGTTGTCCCAGTACTGGAGAGATGGAGCCAAGTGATCCCTGGGACTCACCGGCTGACCGGTCTACCTTACTCAGTGAGTTCCAAGACTGCTTCAAAATACTGTGGCCGGCACCTGGGAGTCAACACTTGGGCTGAACTACGACCTCCACAAAAGCACAAGATTCATACACAAATGTTAACTTGCACAAGCATACACAAAACCAACACTAAGCCCAAAGGTTAAACTACCTGTGGACTGGCCTTATCTAAGAGATAAGCTTCTAACTAGTTTAAACCATTGCTGTCTTGGGGTATCTGTCCATTATCACTTGATTTAGCCTTCATAATGGTGAATTTATTAAATCTGTGTAACACTTCCAGCAGTTAGTTATTGTCTTCGCCATTTTATAGAATAAGAAACTGAAGAATATTTCTGCAAGGTCCTCTCTCAAGCAGAAAGTTTCCATATGGAGAAAGGAGAGTATGGTAGTGTCCAAGCCCAGCATGCCCTGCTGAGGAATACTGATGTTAGTGCTAACTACACTTCATAAAGGGGTGGTATGTGGAATTTTCAGAGTTAAGCAGATAAGCACACCAATACTTAGTTCAGGTATTTGATTTAAAGCTGGAAAGGAACCACACCCAGTTCTGAACGCCTAACACATCGGGTGTTTCCTTTGCCTGCTGAACGGCTGCCTCCACTGCTCTAACATCTACACTCTCAACTTAGTGACAATGACGTCTCCAAGCCTTGTTTACAGTTTCATCTGAAAGTCTGCCCCCAGCACTGCACGTCACAGTTAAAAGTTCCATAGGTGATGACATGTGTGCGTGTGTGCGTGCGTGCGTGCGTGCGTGCGTGTGTGTGTGTGTGTGTGTGTGTGATGGCACATGGGAATCATTGTCTAAAAGGCCTCAAAGAATCTACAAGCCATCAGGGGCCTATGGTGTTTGGAGTTATCTTAATAAATATTCTTCATCAAATGAAGAATTACATAGTATCTTGCTATAGTACCCGGCACAGAACTAGGTCTAACCAAGGTCATTTGTGGGAATTATATAATATACAAGCCTCCCTCACCTCTTTAATGTTTATATCAAAAATAATTTCAATGTCTTCACATCCATTCCTTTCATAAAATTCACAGTGAATAGGAGTCTCTCATACAGAGCACGTGTGTTAGCTTTTTTTGCCTGGGTATTGAACTGTTAAAAGAAGACTGACAGTCACCCCAAAACGTTTTAATTGTGGTCTTAATGAAGAATGTAGTCTAATCTTTTTGCCAGCATGTTTTTGAAGGAAGGTCAAATTAATAGTGTGTGGATTTTTTTAAGTCTTTACAAAGAAGTGACAGATTGATTTTTAAGTACTTTTAAAAATATATCAAACACTAGATAATTAAGTTTTGACATTCAAACACAAGTTGGAATTCATTTCTATTTGTCTGGCACGGGCATTAGCTGTACTGTGGCCCAATAACTTTATTAAGACTTTTGAAGACAGCTATGGCTTAGATATCTAGTGTTCCCGTGGAGACCCACGTGGCTTGGTCTCTAGAGTGGTATGACTGAGGAGTTTAGAACCTTTAGGAGGTGAAGATTTCATTAGAGCAACACACAGCTAACTAATAACAGACAGAGGATAAAAATAAGGTTTCCTCCAGATTTTACTGGGTTGCCTCTAGAGGTACAAATGTACAACAAACAGCTCATAAGACCTTTGTCCATTTACAGGTCAAAACCCAGGAAGAAGTTACAATCCAGTGGTGAGGTCAGAAAGCAAGACATTTGACAAAGAGGAGTCTGGAGTCGCTTGCTCCTCAGACTAAACCAGAAGAGTAGAAATAAATACAATCTATCACAGAGATCAATAGACTTCAAGCCACATGTTACTTAATAATAGAGGGAGGGTAGAGAGAAAGTGGTTAGCTTTTATTGGCATCTTTCCTGTGAGTGAATTTGGTGCCAGAGTGCCATAATTTGGCCCACAGCTATGGGAAGATTCTTTGGGTACCCTAATAACAATTAATACAATTAAAAATTCACACGGGCCATTCTCTTCCAACACACCTAAAGGAGCAGGATGAATCTATTCATTTTCTCCCTTTAAATATCAGTTTATAGGGCTTTACATATATATTTTTTTTGGACATGGTGCTACGGTATGCCCTAAACATGTTCCTTTTTAAAACCCATTGTATCAACTGTTAAATATGTGCCAGATAGCTCTATTTTATAAGGACACTGGGCTCACTTTAATGCCATGAAGGAAAAAAACAGACACAAGTACTCACTGAGGTCAAAACTAAAAATCTAGAGTTTGAGTAAAGATAAAGCTTGGAACAAGGTCTGCCTACTCTGATGCCACTATGTCCTCTTAATCACTTTCACATGGTCACTCCACCTGGAATCTTCCCACCCTTGGTTGGGCCCCCTCATAAGACTCAAGGCAACTTGCAGAGGTGCTGACTTGAGTTAAAATGTGTTAAAACGGAAGCAACCAAGCAGAAAGTTTTCCCTGCCACACTTGAGCCCCTTGCCCTCTAATGGACAGAGCCTCGGGCACTCAGAGCAGCTGTTCAAGCCTGAGGTCACGCCATTCCGCAGGGACTCCAGATCGCTGCAGAAAGAATGTGCAGATAGGGCAGGCACCAAATTAAATATTGACTCTGCCTCCAGAGCAAAGGTTAGAAATACAGTAGCTTCCTGCTAGAGTGAAGGCAACTGGGAGAATAGTCCCCTTGCCCGTGGCGAGTTAGAGGAGGTTCCTTAGAGGAGAATTCCAGGTGCTGTCAGATGAGGAAATGGCCAGTGGTTTGTGCAATAAAAAGAAAAGTCTGATGTTGTAGGGCCTGAAAGTGACGCAAAGGCCAAACTGATGCCCTGGGCAGGAGGAGAAGGTTTAAAGGGAATGCTCTGCTCCAGAAGCATGAGTTACATATAGTACATATATGTAAGAGGAACATCTAGTAGGTCCGACCAAAATGGTTTTTAATGAGCAGCTATGGCTCCCTTGCTCAGCATGAGGTACTGAGGAAACAGAAATGTTTCCATGGATGTCCATTCCCCAGAGGGAGAAGAAGAGGCAAACAGGATTGAAATGTCACAAGTTCACTATCAAATGGAAGTAAGTGAGGAAGGCTAGAGGCATGTGGAGGGGGTTCCCCTGACAGCCTGGTCTGAGGGTTCACTGGAAGCAAGCCTGAGACCTTTTAGCTGTTTAACCTAGTAGGCAAAGGTAAGTGAAGTCAGGCTACAAAATTCAAGTCCTGACTGGAGCACTTAAGTCCACGTAACCTTTCTGGGCCTCCATCTCTTCTTGTATAAAATGGAAGAGAGGAACATATCAGCTCCATGAGAAAGTTATGAATAACGAAGCTAGGGCAGAGTCTGGCATACAAATTTAAAAGCCAGAAAACAGCAGTCCCTCTCCTTTGCTGTGTAGACTGAGGAAAACTCGACAAATTAATGACTACAAAGACTTCGGTTAAGGATAATCAAAAGGACATTTGTCCCAACACAGCTTCATCTTAGATGTTTACGATCCATCAAAGCACCCAATTAAAGAGCTCTGGCCAATATTTGTATATATAAGCATAGAAGCAGGTTTGGTTGGAACTATAATAAATTATATCTGGAGATGTAAAACTGATAATGATCAGATAAAAAAATTGTATCTGAAGATATAAATTTGTTAACGATCAGATGGTTATCATTATATCAATGGGTGAGATCACTTAAGGAGAAAGGGTGGAGAGGAAAATCATGATCAAGTTCTTCTTAACAGTGCAAATAGACTCAGGAGAGGAAGAAGTAGCCAAGGAAAATAGGAAACAGGAAGAAGTTACCAATGAGGATGCAGGAAAATGAGCCACATATCAACCAGGTGAATGAGGCAGAAGAGTCAACATCAGCCAAGAACAAGAGCTTAGCATAGAAAGAAAAAGGATGCAGACATTTCTAGCACTCCAGAGCTTTCCTAGTGTCGACTGCAAGCTGACAGTGCTGGGATGAAACTGACCAAGAGTCATTCAGACAGCAATAACACTGCTGTGACAGTTCAAGGGCTGATTAAGAAGCTCAGGAAAGTTTAAACCCTGGCAGAGGTCTCGTCCAGTGAGTGCCAGACAGCCTTTTCTAGCAGCTCTGTGGATGGTATCCATGGGAAGCATAATACTACAATATGTAGTGACAATTTTAGAATTTTGGTTTCTTTACAAAACACAGAAATATTATAAGAGTATGATTTCATTTTAATCCTGGGTGTGGAATATGAGGCTGCTACAGACTGTCCACAGAAGCTGACTATGATTTACCTCACGCTCTAGCAGGGGCATGATTTTGCCAGCTGTAGAGAGTTTCTGTGATTATGTGACATTTGGAATTTGGGGAACTTTCAGAGGATCTATAAATGCTAGGGCCCCAAGAAGCTGGGTAGATAGATGGCTGTTGTTGGTTGTTATTAGTTGCAGTTTCTTAAGTAGTCACACACACACAAAGAAACAAGAAGAAAAAGAAATTAGATACCCTGACAACTAAGATCAAACTTGACCCCCCAAGGAAATGCAGCAGGAAGTGGTCTAATGATAACGTAATCCCTTTTCCAACTCTTGGCTTTCCTTTCCTCCCTTTTTTCCTCTCTTTTTTTTTCATCCAGTGTTAGGGGGTTGAAAGGGTTGAAGAGAAAGGATGGAGAGGGCGGATGGCAGAAGAAAGAAGACCAACTCCAATCATACACCTAAGCCCTGACCTCTAGAATCTGTGGATATGAACTACATGGCAGACAAGAATGAAGGTTCTAAGCTGCCAATGAAATGCCAAAATAGAGAGATTATCCCAAATTATCAGATAAGTTCTGAGAAATCTTAGAAGGAGAAGAGTTGGAGAAGGTGCAACTCAGTGGATAAAAGTACTTTCTGCCAGGCCTGATGGCCTGGGTCCAATCCCCAGGACCCACATGACGAAGGAAACCCAACTCCCACAAGTCCTCTGTCCTCCACATGTGTTATGCCCCATGGTAAAGAAACAAACACTAAATAAATGACTATAATTTGATGTAAAAAATAAATGGAAGGGGGTAATAACGCGACAAATGAACGTGTGGGAAGACAACAACCCATAATGCTTTGAAATGGAGCCATAAGGCCAGAACAGTGGGTGGCCTCTAGATAAGGCAACTAACTAAACAGACAGTGCCCTGCCTTCAGAAAGGACACAGTTCTGCTGACAACTTGATTTTATCCCAGAAAGGTGCATATCAGATTCATGAACCACAAACAACAATAATGAATTTGCACACCTCTGTGCACCAAATATGGGGTAATTTGTTACATCAGCAATTAAGAAACTAAAGTGTGTTACCAGCCTGTATGTATTGACCAATGTCACCAACACATTTCTAAAAGACTGGTTTGTTCATGGGATGTTTGTATTTGGGAGAAGTTACAGTGTTACTGTTGAAGAAATACCTGTATATGAACCTGACTTGGAAATTCCTCCCAGAGGAAAGAATGGTCTTCCAACATCAAGTGAGTCACCAGGACAGTACCCTGGTCCTGCTACTCTTCTAGGATTCATCCCCCTATGCTGAGTTTTTATTATTATTATTATCATTATCATTATTATTATTTCTGAGAGTTAGAATGTTTTTCCATGACTCCCAGATCTCTATCCTACATATATTCGACATAAAAATGCCTGGCCCACCTGGCCCCAATACCGATCATGTTTGCTCTCAGAGTGTACCTTCTGCTTCTGGTTTTTACTCAAACAACTCATATTCATTGCCAAAAAATCAGGACACAGGCAAGCAAAAGAAAAGAGAAGTCACTGCAATCCCACCCACAACAGACAATTGTATTTTCTGTTTTCAAATGTATCTTTGAGAATGTTATGATAATATTTATATGTCTGTTTTGTTCTTAAAATGTAACCACACTCCCATAAAACACTGTGCTCTTCTTACTAGGAAATATATTAAGAATCCTCTGTTAATATAAACATTTGAAATATAATTCTTGAAGGCTACAAAGTATTTCCAATATAGAAATGATGCCGTAGCCTATTGACTTGGCCTCTTTATTATGGGATTTCCCTTGTGTGCATCTTCCATATTCCCTGTCTCCATCCTCTTTTCTTGCCAACATATTTGTTCACTACCAACTACAAACTTTAGGTCAGTAGCAACTACTGCCGTAATCACCCTGGATGAATGCTCTATGTTCAGGCCACCATCTACTCTCTCTAGGTCAGACTATAAGATCTCCAAGTCCCTCTAACAAGAATGATCCTGGATAATGTGGAGATCAGTGTGTGCTTAGAGCAGAGTAAGTTTAACTTCTATAAGTGTTTATTGAAACAAGTAATATGTATCTACTGAAAATCCCCCTAATGATAAGACTTTGGTTACACTCTGTATTTGCTATTACTTATAATATAGCTCTCTGTTCATTAATAAGAATAAAAGCCTTATAGGGAATTGTCCTGGTTTTTATTTTCAAGTGTCTACAAACCCAATTCAAGTAGCTTTCAGCAGAAACAAGGGGGAAAACATATAACTCTTTCACATAACTTAAAATCAGATATAATTGAACCCAGAAGCTCAAACATTATCCCAAAGAATTTATACTCTGGACTGCCTGGGTTTGCTTTCAGTGTGCTTAAGACAGTGGTTCTCAACCTTCCCAATGCTGTGACCTTTTAGATCCTCACGCTGTGGTGACCCTCAACCATAGAATTACTTTTGTTGCTTCTTCATAACTGTGATTTTGCTACTGTTATGAAGCATAATGTGAATATCTATGTTTTCTGATGGTCTTTAAGCAACACCAGGGAAAGAGGCATTAGACTCCCAAAGGGTCACAACCTTCAGGTTGAGAACCACTGGCTTAAGGTAACCACAACATTGGTAAGATTCTGTCACTGTGGTTTCAAGTCCAGTAAAACATCGCACCTTCATAATGTTCCCTCCCAAGTCTCAGAAGTGGGTCTTACCCGACCACTCAGGTAATAAATTTGTTTCAGATGCTGGTCCTCCTTGTCCAGAGAATGGACAGACCCACTGACATAGATTCAGCTGGATCTTTGGCCTCTCATTCTACATACTAAAGACAGTACAAAAAGGTGGAGTGAAATTACCAAAAGAGAAATGAACACTGTAATAAAAACAGTAGAAATCTTTGAAAGGGTGGAACCTTCTAGAATGGTGATATCAACATTTTAAGGTCACAAACCCCTCAGAGAGGGGCTGGAGAGATGGCTCAGCAGTTAAGAGCACTGACTGCTCTTCCAGGAGTCCTGAGTTCAATTCTCAGAAACCACATGGTGGCTCACAGCCATCTATAGAGGAATCCAATGTCCTCTTCTTCTAGTGTGTCTACAAACCCCTGAGAGAATTAAGCCTAAGATTTTTAAAGAAGAAACAAAGCAAAAACCTACAGAAAAGCCAAAGGTTTGACATACAATACCTTTGTGTGTGGGAAATGTATTTCCTTCACATTGGCAAAATATAAAGAGAGCTTATAAAGAGTTGTGTTTCCTGCTTATTCTTGATGCAAGCATCAATTTGTATTTCAGGAACAAAGATCGAAATGAATCCAGATGCCTCCCCTAGGGGAACAGTTCTGCTCAAAGGTAAATCTCAACAAAGTTTGAAGATGTTTGGTTTGAACCAGCTGACATTGTGAGCCGCTTTAAGATAGAATTAAAGTCATCTTTAATATTTAATCAGTGTCTCATTTTGTTAGCAGCTATTCATGAAAACGTGACTTTTAAGCACACACAGTAACAGTGAATTAAAACTCCCTTCTTTCACCTTGACAGACAGCTCCTTTCAGAGGAAACAAGAATGGTCCAAGACTTATGCATTTACAGAGCACTGCTCCTTTTGTCCTCAAACCTATGAGATCATCTTTGGCAATGACTGTATCACTGATGCACTGATGTCAGCAGAAGAGAGATTAATAATCCATGCTTTAATTTAACCTTCAAATGAGTTGTGTGGTTTCCAGAAGTCTGCAGAATGCCGCTATAGAAAGAAAGACCACTTGATAAGGCATATAGGACCCTAGCACGCAGGAGTCATCTTTCCAACAATGAAATACATATAATCATCTTCTTCATTGCAGGGGTAATATGATCCAAAAAATTGTCCATCATGATTTGCGTTGGGAAATAAGAGTAAGTAGTAAATAAATATATGTACATGCATATTAACATTCATATATATATATATATATATATATATATATTCAATAAATTTTCTCCTGTCAGGTGGTACTATGTTTTCTATTTCTCTGCAGAAAATAATTTTTAATTTGTTCTTATAGTTCAGTTGGAGGCTTCAGATTTTTCATATTATCCAGACACAATGGTACATATCTAAGGTCCCAATACCCACCAGGATGAGGAAAAATGTTCATGAGTTTAAGGCCAGCATAGGCTATACATCAAGATCCTGTCTCAGAAGAAAAAAAATTATGTATACTGGTTCTTTTTTATGTTTAATTCTTATTAGTTCTTTGAGAGTTTTGTAGAACATGTTTTGATCATAGTCACTGCTCCCAAATCTTTCCAGAGATACCATCCTGGTTCTTTTTAATGTTGGAGTTTTATATGCATGTGTGTATGAGTTTAAAGCATTATATGTATGTTTTAAATATACCATCTTTGGATATTAGCTCTATGGGAAAGGGCTGCTTGTTCCCTTCACTGCTGTCTCTCTCTTAGCCAAAGATCTAAAGCTATATTCATGCATCAGTTTTATAACAAAAGGCTTAGATTTTGTTCACCATCTGTCTCTCTTTGCTGTCCTACTTAAGAAATTCAGAACATGCCAGGAGCTAGTAAATAAGAAGTGTGGAGGGAACAGGTTGGTTCAGATCACATACCACCAATAAACCATGTAAGGATTTGGATCTAATTCTATTTGTGGTGGGAAATGATTCACAGGTTTGGCTTGAATATAACAGGGCCTGATTTATAACAAGGTAAGTTTAAAGTGCTTACCTAGCTGCTGTGGCAGACTAGGCTGGAAGAAGAAGGTAGAAAGAAAGATTAGTTATAAAATCAAAGAAAGGAATAAGAGTGGTTTAGTGTCTGGCCGACAATAACAGAGGTGCAGCCAAACCGACAGGTGTGTGTGTGTGTGTGCGTGTGTGTGTGTGTATGTGGAAAGAGAGGTGGAGGGGGAGAGAGAGAGACATGAGAGAGAGAGAGAGAGAGAGAGAGAGAGAGAGAGAGAGAGAGAGAGAGGATGGGGGAGAGAGACTCCAAGATATTTGGCTTCAACTTTACACAGCCAGGGAATGCTAGAAGAGAAGCAGGTGGGAGGAAGAACTCGGAAGTCTGACTTAGTCATTTCACGTTAACTAGAGATCTTTAGTGAACTCCCAAGGAAAAATTCTGACTACACAATGGCTCTGGGTATCAGGTCAGCTCTGGAGATTAAAAGGTCATCCCAAGACCACTAAGATCATGTCCAGGGACTACACATACAGGATGATTCAACATGGAAGGCTTTGGCTCCACCAACACTGAAAAAATAAATAAATGAAATGAAACAGTAGGTTTGCTCTGCACTTTCTCTGGGTGCAGAGCTCATGCTTTTTCTGGCAGTGAAGGGTTTTCCTGGCAAAGAAACTTTGCTTGGGCCTGAGCTTCAGAGGTTTCCTTCCACACCTCTAAAACAAAAAAAAAGATACTACAGAGAAATCAGTGCCTGTTCATACCAAACAAATTCTAGTCTCTTGTACAATTTAAAAGATGTCCATAGGGTTTACATTTTTTAAAAGCATAAATATTACATATCTTTATTATTATTATTATTATTATTTCAAGGAGAACACCCACGATATAAAAGACAAGGCATGCCACATGCCATCCCATGGGCAGGCACCAATCCCTGACACTATTACTAATGCCATATTGTGCTTACAAACAGGATCCTAGCATAGCTGCCCTCTGAGAGGCTCTACCAAGCAGCTGACTGAGACAGATGCAGATACTTACAGCCAGACATTGGACAGAGGTCAGGAACCTCTATAGTAGAGTTAGGGAGAGGATTAAAGGTCCTGAAGGGGATGGCAACCCCACAGGAAGATCAACAGTGTCAACTAAGCTGGACCTCTGGGAGCTCCCAGAGACTGAGCCACCAACCAAATATACAGACTGGTCCAAGGCCCCCAGCATATATGTAGCAGAAGGCTGCCTTGTCTGGCCTCAGTGGGAGAGAAGGCACCTAATCCTGCAGAGACTTGATGCATCAGGATGCAGGGGGGGTTACTGGGGAGTGGGGCTTACCTCTCACAGGTGAAGGGGAGGGGAGAAAAGGTGAGAGACTCTGAGAGGGGGGACCAGGAGAGGACACCATTTGAGATGAAGTTAGATAGGTAGGTAGATAGATAGATAGATAGATAGATAGATAGATAGATAGACAGATAGATATAAATACATAAATAGATAGATGGAAAGAAAGGACAGGCATGATTACCCTGAGATTCTAGAGTAACATATTCATTTACATGCAGAAGAATTAGAACTGGGTTTCTCTTAGACTTGCTTCAACATACTGAGTTGCAGTAAATCTGGAGTTCTCCAGTTGTGTGTAGCTTCTCCATTGCATTGCAGCAGGCAAATTTGAAGATGAGGTTGCATTGGGCAAACCAAAACTGAATGACTGAGCCTTTCTCTCCTGACTATCTAGTTTGCCTGCTGTGTTTGTTTGAAGTCTCAAGCAAGCCCCCCTCTTCAGCTTCGTTCCCAGTCTATCCTGGGGGGAGGGGGATCTAAACTTATCAAGTGATAATCTTGTTTTCTTCCCTTTATTTCCATTTAAAATTAAAATCTTATGTCCACAGCCACAGCATAATCATAAGAGTAGAGCATATTTTCTTTAATTTCTACCAGTGCTAAATTGTATTCCAAACCTGAAACAGAATCAACAAGCTATATATGTTATTATGTATTAACACATGCCAATAAGACACTTTTTAAAAAAAAGTCTATGATCACAGACAGAGAAAAATAGATCAAGCTGGAAACTTCTTCCCTGCTGATGATACTTTAAATGTTTTTATTTTTATTTTGTTTTGTTTTTGTTTTGATTTTCAAGACAGAGTTTCTCTGTGTAGACCCGGCTGTCCCAGAGCCCACTCTGTAGAAGAGGCTAGCCTCAAACTCAGAGATCCACCACCTCTGACCCCAAGTGCTAGGATCAAAAGTGTACACTACCACCGCCGAATCATAAGATCTCATAGTTACAGAATGTGTGCTATGCAGGTTGCTGGGGAACGACTGTCAATTGTCTTGCTCAGCTGTAGCATGCATGTGTGTATGACACTACTGACTAGCCCACAAATAAGCCCACTGAGGCAATTGTGACAATAATAATAAGTCTGTTACAGGAGTAACCAACCACATACTAACCGGATCTGAGGCCATTCCACAGGCAGAAACTTATATGTGATACCGTAAACCTGGTCAGAAGCCAGTGGCTGGGGAGTTCAGAGGCCCTAGTGGAGAAACCGCTGTTCTTGTTTTGCTAAATGGATGTGACATGTCCATCAAAGTACCTTCTAAATAACTATGTTTGTGCCTGTAGAACAGTGTTGCTGTCAGCTTCGGTCAGAGACTCTTCAAGTGGGCAACGGTGACTGAAGAAGCCCATAATTCGTCGAATTGATGAGGTTAAGTGACTTGAATGCTCAGTCACAGATGGGACATCTGTGTCACCCCTGCTAAGGCTCAGGGAAATTACAGAACAGGTGAGGAAAAGACGTAAAAGGCAGAGAAGCAGGTGAATAGACTTGAAGACTGACTGGACCATGACATAGCCATGGCACTCGAAAATTCACAGCAACTGTGATTACCTGCATCAGATCTACACAAGATTGTACCCACTACCCACCAACATCCTGTCATGGAGGGGAAGGGAGCTCATGAGGCCCCACCCCTTCCTGATGATTTATACATAGTTGGTAGTTACTAAGAGAGGGGCATGTACTTCAGTACTGGGATGGTTTGAATCTGCTTGGCCCAGGGAGTGGCACTATTATAAGACGTGGCTTTGTTGGAGGAGGTATATCACTGTGGGGGTGGACTTTGAGGCCCTCCTCCTAGCTGCCTGGAAAACAGTCTTCTGGCCACCTTCAGATCAAGATGGGTAGAACCCTCAGGTCCTCCCGTGCCATGCCTGCCTAGATGCTGCCCTGCTCCTGCCTTGATGATAATGGACTGAACTTCTGAACCTGTAAGCCAGCCCCAATTAAATGTCCTTTATAAGAGGTTTTTTGGTCATGGTATCTGTTCACAGCAATGAAAACCTTAAGATGAGTGGTATAACCACTACTAAAGGTATGTCATAAACACCCCTCCCCCACCCTCCTATAAGCAACCCTAAATAAATTCCTTGAGAAAGGGAAGGGAGTCAACAAGACTGAGATGGGAACAAGAGAGGATAGCAGTGGATGACTATGACCAAAATGTATTATACACATATGGAAATATCATAATGAAACTCACTGTGTATGGCATATACTAGTGAAAAACTATAAAGGAAAAAATTCTGCATGAAGTATACAGCAGTACTCTGTGATACCTACTTTTAATGGCTTATATTACGCTAACTTTTATATTAAGGTATAAGAAGAAGTTCTTGCTTAGCTTTTTGTCCAACCCAGCAATCTCTTTAACTCTAAACACTAAGGGCAGAATAGACTAAAGCACACAGTGCTCCAGCCTGTAGTAGCAAACTCTCCCCAGAGCCCAGTACAAATCTCATTCTTTAAACAAATGCATTTGATGAGTATGCGTTGAGTGTTGGGTGCTAAGGTTCTTGGAGTACAGCAGCAAGCTAGAGAGAAAACCTCTACACTCCTGTTCTAGCTGGGGAAGCAGACAAGCCCAGCAAACAAACATATGGGATAGTTTCATACAATGACACATGTTAAGAAAAAACATGTGATAGTAAGCCAGGCAAATAACAATAGATTCGAGTTGTCCACAGGGCAGGTGTAGATAGGGGTGAGGGTTTTCAATGAGTGTGACACTGAGCCCAGATCTAGATGAAATGAGGAGGAATAAGACCTCCCATTCCCTAGCAGAAGCCATCAGTCTGTCTCCACTTCTCCTGAACTTACATCCTTTACGCACTCACTTGACAAATAGTTCTCACGTGCTTGCCGCACCCACATGCTCTTGCTAGGGCCTTCACATGATTCTCTCTATTCCTATTTTAAAACCTTACAAAAGACAGAGACTGGGTCTTATTGATCTTTGTGGCTCCTTTGCTGCCTTGTGCACTGAGGAATAAAGTATTCATTGGAGAGGCAAATAGATGCCTAAAACTCAAGTACATCCAGGAGTCAAAACTGCACTTTTCTTGCTGCCTCAAAAGTCAACATACATTTCTCAAGAGAAAATCAAGGCTGCGTAGGCTCCTTGGAGCGTTCAGCATCGTAAATCAGGTTAGGCCCGTTGGGAAATAAAGGATTAGACTAAGAGGAAATCTTTGATTAAAAATGTACTTCATTATTGAATAGTCTTTGCTAGACAGCAAGCATAAAGGCACAAGCAATTCAAAGCATCCCAAAGGCAGGTTAATACAAATGGACTCTTTTGAAATCACTCGAACAGGTGAGTCACTGATCCTAAGTACACAAAATGTCACACTGTGTAAGTCTCTGTCAGCATACCAGCTATAAGAAAACTGAAAATGAGTGACATCACCTACCCTACCCTACCCTACACTCTAGTTTTGTTTTGTTTTGTTTTTTTAAGTCTGTTTTCCCCTTTTCTTCATGCATGATTCTCTTTCTTGGTGCCTAGCGGGGGGAAAAGAGGCTTTTTCCAAATTGAAAGAAAGAATTGGTAAATCCTTAGTCTCCTAGTACGGAAGATGCATCCAGAGAAGTAAAACCAAATCATTAACTGACTGGTCAAAACTAGTTCTAAAATGGCATTATTCCTTCAAGACAAATCACTTCCAAAATCATACATGACATTAATGAATTTGCAATTGAATTTCACCAGCATCCTTCATAGGAAACAAGTCGAATGTGTTCCCAGCAATTTTCTGCCTTTATTATAGTTTGTCAAATTGCAGTGAAAATCCTCTCATTTTCCCTAACCACACTTTTTTAGGCATTGCAGATAATGCTCTTCATGGAAGCTTCTGTTTTTGTTGTTTTAAAGCTCAAACATCTTTTCACCTAAGAAGCACAGAAGGGCTGGTTTCCTCGGCAACATAATTTGCTTCCAGTTCAATGGAACATTGAGTTCTTTTTCACAGGTTCCCCACATCAAGTGACCAATCCCTGCTCAGATAACCCTACTTCCCTTTGCAAAGCACAGTGGAAAAAAATCTGTTTCTAAGGTGTTTTTGTTACAGTTAAATGAAACAAATATTGATTTTAATGCTTTCAATTTTTAAGCTGCTGTGAATTCTGGGGGTTTTTTCTTCTGAAATACACAGGGCACAGCTCCTCCAAGCCTCTTATTCATTTGCCCCAACCTTCAATGACACAAATCAACCTTTTCTTGTAGACTTTCAACTCATAACAATTATTGGCTAAAGAAGAATGAACTTAGGAAACTACCTACCTTTCTAATTCTGAAAATATCCAATCTAGATTTCTGTCAATGGAAATAATGCCCCATTAAAACTGGTCACACTACACCCAAAGAAGCCATATGTACCTATATCCACTGAGTGTATGGTAAAGGTTGAGCCTTGAGCCATTTGGGCCATCCTAGACAGTGCCTGGTTCTGAGACAGATCTTTAAAACTAGCTAGGTTCTAGTCTAGGAGTAATTAACATTTAAAAGGTCATCTCTGTATTGATTTCATGGATATCTAGTTATTCAGTTAGAAACCCTGTATCTTTATTTGTCCATCAGGCTAAGAAAGATCTGTCTGAGGAGATATCATACCAAGTTTAGTCTGGTAAGCACGTTCAGAGTGCAACCTTCACAGGTAATCAATAAACAAGAAACTGATCAATAGCAAAATCCCAGCAAAGCAGCACGCTGCTGCTGAGGGCCAGCAGAGCTCAAAGTAGCATCTGAAAACAAAGCCCAGGAGAGCTACTTTTCAAAAGCAGCAGGAAACCACTCGGTGCTTTATTTGCACAGTTTATTGTCTTCTGCACCAGAGCCAGCCTCATGTCTGGAATACACTTAAAGGCTGTGGACATCTTGCAGAAAGTATTATGACAATACAATGTCATACTTGAGAAATAATGGAGTTGGAGTGCCTTGTACATGGAATGCCAGCAGGAACAGCGATGGCCGTCATCATAGAAATGCATGTCATATTGGGGGCAGTTATTTTCTGTTGGGACTGAACTTCCAGTGGATGTAAGCAGAAGCCAAGGGCTCTGTGCAAAAGCCATTGTATCAAAGGGAAACCAGCTGGATGTGGAGGTACACACTTTCAATCCCAGAATTTAGAATGCTGAGGCAAGAGGACTGTGAGTTTCAGGCCAGCCTAGGCTACAGAGAAAGACATCAAGTCCAATAAGGAAATAGCAACAAACTCAGCATGACAACTGGTTAAGCACAGAGACTAGATATGGACATCTGGAAAGAAGGCAGGGGTTACTTAGACTCAGGGATAGGTAAAACCAAGAACATTGCCAAATGTTTCTTAGCTGTTCACAATTAAAGGCTCTACAAATATTCTGTCGACAACAGACACTGTAAGTTTTATTATACATGGTTTGCTTTCTATGTTATGACAAGGTAGAATGGTAGGTTGAATGATGATTTCCCAAAAAGTCTTAGCTCGTGAACCTATTACTGTGACCTTGCTTAGGGAGCAAACATCTCTGTAGATATAATTAAATGTGTTGAGATAAAAACCACCCTGAATTATGTAGTTGGCCCTAGCACTAATGACAATTGTGCTTCTAAGATACACAGAGGAGAGACACAGAGAGAGAAGTTGGAAGGCCATGTGGTAACCGAGCTACAGGTAGATTGAAGTTTGCAGCCATCATTCATGGAATATTTAAAGTCATCAGAGGATGCCAAGAAAGATCCTCCCTCAGAGGCCTCAGAGAGCATGACTCTGCCAACTTCTTGATTTAGACTTGATATGAGAACAAATTGCTCTTGTTCTGAGCCACCATGATTGTTTTGCTTATGGCATCCCTGGGAACTTAAATAAGTAGTTTCTACTTGTGGCATTTGTTTGCTTGCATTATATGTGTGCATTTGTGTAAACGCATGTGTGCATGTGGAGGCCACAAGACAACCTTGGATATTATTCTTGGACATACTGTCCACCTCCCTTTGAGTCGGGATCTCTGATTGACCTGAAGTTCACCAACCACAGCAGAATGGCTGGCTAGCAAACCTCAAGGCTGTGCCTGCCTCTACCTCCTCAGCAAGGGGATTGCAAGCATACTACCATACCCTGCTATTTTTTTACACATATTTGGGGAACTGGACATAGATCCTTGTGCTTACAAAGCAAGTGCTTTGCCAACTGAGTTATCCTCGCCCCCCCAGGCCCTCTTGTGGAGTTTTAAAGTTAGCCTATGAAATAAAATTTTCATGTAGTCTAAATTACATTGAGCATCCCTGCAACTCTGCAAGCACTCACAAAAATATCCATCAAGGCCCTCTGTGACTT
>NW_021604585.1:3591286-3606286 GCF_004785775.1 Grammomys surdaster | reverse complement strand
TCAAATTGAGATCACATTTGGAAATTGAAGGGATATTGCAAATATAAATATGATCAAATATGACATCAAATGGAGTAGGGTATATCCCTGCCCCAATATGATCTCTGTCCTTACAATAGTATGGTCACACGAAGGTAGGGATGTGTTGGAAGAACACTCTATGGCAGTGGCTCTCAACCTTCCTAGTGCTGTGACCCTTTAAAACAGTTCCGCATGATATAGTGACCCCAACCATAAAATTATTTTCATTGCTACTTCATGACTGCAATTTTGCTACTGTTATGAAGCATAATGTAAATATCTGATATACAGGATCTGATATGAGACCCCTGTGAAAAGGTCATTCAACTCCCAAAGGGGTTGCAACCCACAGGTTGAGAACCATTTCTCTATGGCTTTGTCAGTGCAAGACAGGGTTTGGAGAGACCATGACTCTGTGGTGGATTTCTAGACCCCAGGACTCTTTGAGTTACCCAATTTGTTATCCTTTGATGTGGCTATCCTAGGAAATGACACTATGCAAGTGTTACAGCATAGCTGACAGAAAATGACGACAGAAACCCAGCAGGAAGTCACACACTCATACCTGTGATGAAGTAGGGAGGGCTTCCCAAAGGGACGTTAAGTACTGGAGGGGTACACGGGGGCTTGGAACACACATAGAGCTTTTGCCAAACACCTGGGGTAGTCAGCACATAAAGATCTTCCAGACTGTGCCAAGGATGAGGCCTCCTGAGACAGTGGCTAGTACTTGGCAGAACTGGCAAATTATAGAGCAGTTCATGTGCCCTGAGTTTACTGTATAGAGCTTTCGTGAGTTTTGTGCAGAGGACAGATGGCAGTAGATGGCTGTGTGGGGAGAAGAATGCAAGGTGTAGGTGAAGCAACTGGGAAGTAAAGGTAGACTCAGGTCATCTTGACAGCCTAGGTGACAGCCTAGGTGCCATTAAATGACTTGAAGCAGATTAACAATATGATCTCATCTCACTCTGTGACACAGCCCCTGGTGGCAGTGCACTGAATACTCTTCAGGAATGGACACCAGTTCATACATTGCTCAAACAGAGTGTACAGGGTGAATCAAAGCATGGGGATGTTGAGAAAATGGAATCATTTAGAGATGGGATTGATGTATGGGTCACGGTCAGAGTTTGAGAGACATGAAGACAGTCAAGACTAGTCAAGGGCTCAGACTGCCCTCAAATTCTATACCAGTCCCTTACTGGCTCTTTGAATTGGGACAACTTACTTCCCCTCCCTTGTCAGTCTCCTCACCTGTAACTTGGGAAATGCTCACAATGTAGGATGAGGAAGAGCTAACACACAGGGGATGTGCTCAGGGTAGAGCCCAGCACAGATGAAGAGGCCTCCGTTTACACTGCTACAGCAACAGCAATGTCTACACAGGGGTCCTCCGGCCAGAAAATAGGACTAAAAGCTGATACTCACTGCAGGCGACAAGATTCACAGCCTATGGTCAGCTGAGGGTGTGATGGCAGAACCAGCTCTCTCTTCTTTCCATTATGGAAACTTGAAGCCTACTTGCATATCTGTATTCAACAGAGTGTGTGCTATGTGATAATAGAAGTTGTGATGTGACCCAGATTTTGTACTTAGGCCAATCATTTTAGTAATCCTCTTTTAAGAATAAAAGAACTTTCTCAAATCTGTCTATCCATCTCTCTACACTGAGCCCAGTAGTTCCTTTAGGGTTGTCTAGTTGAACAACCTAGCTGAACAACTAGGACAAAGCTTCCAACCAGCAGGCCTTCCACAGCTTAGCATCAAAACCATTCTCAAGTTGAATCTTTTCCACCAGCTCAGATTCCCCTGACTTTCAAGTTCTCTACCTGAACGTGTGTCTGCAATGTTCCCAATGCTATACCTGAAATAGACAAAGACATTCTTTCCTTACGGATAGCTTTGTACCTTTCAAAATACATTCACTCCCCCAGCCCATACCGAGCACCTTCCATGTGTCAGGAACAAATGTGGGCATATTGTGCCATCCCTGAGGGAAGTGAGTGTTATTCACTGGTACCCCATGCCTAGCAGAACACCTGGTGTGAAAAGAGTCCCAGAAAGAGTTTTATTGGCAAAAGAATGATTCACCCCGCTAGCAGCAATGGCAGAGGAGCTTCTGGTGGAATAGCCTAAGAAGATGAATGGAGCCTACTGGGCTCAGTCCACAGAGTCAAAATGCCTGGGCCAGAAGCCTCGTTCCACCCTTCGGATGAGATAATCTTAAATTAGAGTGGTCTGGAAGACCTTGGCTTCCTCTGCAGAAAGGGATTAGTAACACCTGTTTCACAACATTATCAAAAGATTATTAAATGTAAAAATGCATAGAAATCGTTTGTACAGCACTCAGTATTTAATGACTGTGGCTTTTGCATGTAAAAACGTTATAATGCCAAAGTCTCTTATGCAAAAACTATTAACTTATTCCATATAATTGAATCTATATTCTAATCTTGAGTCCTATTCTGCCCAGTACAAAAAATAAAACTCAGATGTTAAATTGTCTACTTTGTCTCTTTCCTCTCTACAGTTCTCTCAGTCCCGGCAACTACCTCCCAGCCCATTCAGTGACAGTAAGTCGTGATTCCTTGAAAGGCTCAGAGGAGCTTTGGCGGTGTTGGCAGTCTCTAAGCAGGAACAGGCCACATTACACCCTCCCGAACCAGCTAACAGCCCTTTCAGGTCTACGATGTGTAATGTAGGTGGTCTCTCCTCCAACTGCAAGGAGACACAGGGGTTCTAAATCTGCTATCATACGGCTAGCTAACAGCGATCTCTGGACTTTGCCCCAGCTTTGGCCACTCCAAGCTGTTGGTGGCGACAACTCCACACCACACCGTGGTGACCACTAAGTCTCTATCATGAAGTCTGCTGTGCCCTTCAGCTTCATACAGAATGCCGTGCTTGGATCCTTTCCACTTGTGATCCCTTGTGAAAAGGGTGAAGAGAGCCAGATTCCTGTCATTCCAGGTCTAGAGTCCCGAGGTCAAGGAACATAGATGTGGCTGGGGACTTCTCGTGTTCTTTTTCTTGCTCATCTCCTATTTTCTGCTCAGAGGGTCTGAATCTACACAAGTGACTAGAAATGAGAATAAGGAATGACAGAGAGCTGCCTCATATGCCGCTTGAGCAACCGCTAGTCTGAAAACCCGGAACCTGAAGGACTCTGAAATTTAGAGGACTTTCAACTTGAAAGTGTTCAATCAGTAGTCTATTTAATGTCCCCAAACTCAAGGATCCTGAAATCAGAACCATTGGGCCACTAAAGCATTTTAGATGTAGGCTATTTAACCTATGCCGAGAGCTGCTCTGGCTAGCCACGCCCACTCCTCCTTTCCTTCTGTCTTTCCTCATCTGCTCTGAGAAGCTAGCTAGGCACCGGAACATTTTCTGCCATTTCCTTCTGATAGCTTTCCCAGGAGTATGGTGGGGCCGGGTGGTAGGGTATAACGGGCAGATAGGGGTGGTCAGGGAAATGAAGAAAGGAAAAAGGGAGAAAGGAATTCTGATGGTGTTGAGGCAAGCACAGAAAAAAGATCAGAATTCCTCATTACTAGAGATTTAGTGGAAATGTCACAGAGGCAGCCCAAAGAGGGGTAGGTTCTGGACTTTCAAGGAAAACAGGCACTAAGAGGAGAGAAGACCTTCAAAAGACAAATCTGCCTGAGGTTATTGCCAGTCCCCAAGCCCAGTGTGAACACATCTGCCTTTACCGCCCAAATGCTTTTGCCAGCCTCCTTCATCTAGTAGATGCTGGGTTTTCCTCACAGGTGTCTTGACTTGAGGAACAAATCAGTTGTGTGCTCTCTTGCTGTTCACTAGCTCCCTCAGTGCCACATTCATGGACTGAGGATTGATTTGCTATTTGTTTTCCATCTACAGATGGCTTCATAAAAGCCATTCTCCTTATTCTGAAAAAGTCCAAGTGGTAGCTAGATCTCCACTAAAGATGCAAATTAGGTTATGCAGGTGGCATGAGACAACAGCAGGCTTCAAGAACCATAGATAAGGGGTGGAACTCATGTAACCATCATATGCTGGCTGGTGAAAGAGCAACTTCCATGCCAGTACTCCTGGGCTCCCACACAGTGTGGTTGTTTAGCTCCAACCTGTAGTCAGTGGAAGAAAATTCTAAACATAGTGTTTTCAGTTCATCTGTACTTCACTTTGTATCCATGTCCTAAAGAGGGGGTGAGTAAACTTTTTCTCTAAGGGGTCAACTTTGCAAGCCATATGGTGTCTGTTGCAACTACTCAGTTCTGCCAGTGAGCTCTGAAAGCAGCCAGAGACAATACGTAAACGAATGAGCATGGCTGCGTTCCAATAAAACTTTATTTATAGACGCTGAAACTCGATTTCCACATAATGTTTGTGTGTCATGAAATAATCTTCTTTCAATTCTTTTTCCACCACTTAAAAGTATAAAAATTATTCTTGGCTCTCAACTCAGACATGAAGCAGGTGATGGACTGGGGTTGGCACAGTTCACGGCTTGTTAACCTCTGCCCTAGGTTCACAAGTTGGAACTATAAGTCTCAGTTTCTGCAAACAACTATATCCCAAGTAACACAGTAGAGGAAGTTATGATGATCTACCTCTTGTATATACAATATGGGACGAGGAGCTCGAGCTAGTTTGCATATTTCCTTATGAATAATACAAATATGTAAGATGAATATCTTAACACTATAAAGCAAGTAACCAGTAACCTAACCGTGTACCACATAGCGCAGGTTCAGTAGCCATTGACACATGAGCTGTGTCCCATCGGCTCGTGTGGAGCTGAAAAATTTCTATCAGCTAATGATGTAGAAGCCATCCTAATGGCAAGAAGGAAGACATTGTTCAGGTGTTTGTGGTGATGTTGGTGGACCCAAACCTACTGCTTGGATAGGTCTATCAGACCATAGCACATACATTATATATGAAACACAAAATTATTGAAATGAAAATTAACTAACTGCTCTATTACTCTGAATGATGTAAAGCAGGAAGACCTAGCTGAGCTTCTTAGAGCACCTAGAGGGGCCCACGAGGCCCAAGAATGGCTGGAGATCTCTGAGATATGCAAGAACAGAGGACAAAGAAATAATCTAAAGACCAGGTATCTCAGGGCATATGCGACAAGCAGGAGCTCCACTATCCCCATCTGCACTGAAAGAGCAGAAGCAAAGCCTCAGATTAACATAGTCTTTTGAGAAGAAATGAAGTTTCCCAAATTCATTAATACCTAGAAAAGGGGACTTACTTACCGTAAAGTGGTATGATTAAATAGTTTCTATATTCAGTACAAATAAATGCCCAGAAATTTAAATTAAGTCAGTAGTATCGGTGCTAAAGTAACAATGTAGGCTGTGCAGACACAGTGGGAGCAGCCATGGGACTCAGCGGTAATGCAAGAGGTAACCATGGCAGTACAGTAAACAGAGGCTAGTATTCCTTGAGTACTTGCGACTTGTCAGAGTTTGTTTGAGAATTTTACATGAAAGTGTCCATTTAACCCTTATAAACAACCCTACAGCAGAGGACCATAGGCCTGTTTTAGGGATGAGAATATTTAGGCACATACACAAAGCCTGCATGCACAAGAAACAAATTCAATGAAGACCGTAGAGTGTACACATGGGCGCATTTATGAACTCAGAAATTAAGAAATGGCTCCCAAAGAAAGTGAGGAAGATGGGGGATCCCACAGCCACCAGCAATGTTTGTGTTTATTGTGAGTCTGGAAAGCAGAGGGTCTCCACAGCAGGAGAGGAGCCCTAAGATTAGCTAAAACAACAGAGGTGATAAGATGAAAGGTCCTGGGGGAAAGGGTGGGGGGTGGGGGTGGAGAACATACCAGGTTGCATCAGCCCACTTTCCCTTGTCAGTTCCCCTATCTTGTCCCAGGGCTTCCCACTAGACTCATACACTCTCCCTACATCTTTCAAAACGAGGTTTCAAGAGCCCCTGTTGTTTCTGCCACTCTGGGCTATACAAGGCAGGCAATGCAGAAGACGGAGGCAGCTGATAGGAAAAGGATGTCACTGGGGACCTAGCCTGCTGCCACAGGCCTTCTCCCAGCTACTCAGAAGGATAAGGTGGTGTGACTGTGAGCTTGAGGCCACCCTGTGCTACACTGTAAGCTTTAGGCTAGCCTGGGCTACAGGGCAAGACTGTAGAAAAAGAAAAAAGAAAAGAAAAGAGGTAGGTAGGTTATTAAGTCCAGTCAGAGCAATGATGTTGAAGAGTACTCAACCCAAAGCTACTCCTAGCCAAGCCGCTGCCCTACCCCCTACTCCCAACATGCCACGGTCTGTCTCCTTATCGACTTGATACCGTGTTATTTGAGCATGTTTTTTTTCTTTATGTAAATGCCCTTTGAAAATGACTTTAAGTTTTAAAAACATAGTGGTTTCCTCCTTAGCCACGGAGATGATTTTATAGCCTCAGTCAGGAAATGAACTAAAGTGATTCTTCAGTGTACCCAGAACCTGGGCTTCTTCTAGGACAAGAGGGGCTCTGGGACTGAGACCATCATGCCCCCTAGTGGCAAGCTTGCTGTTTCATGAACCTCCCTCCATCTGAAAGGAAGGTACCCAGCCATCAGTTAAATTATTCCATCTCACAGCCGATGAATTTCAATAAATATACCATCTGTTCACCTTCTGTGTGGGAGTTCTATCATCTTGTTGGCAGCAGTACTACCCTACAGCAATTACCTATGTCTTTATCACCTCTCACTCAGCTGCGCCGGCCTGCTCTCTACAACCAACGGTTTCTATAGATAGGACAGTCTCTAAGGCTGGAACACAGGAAAAACTCTACACTTCAAGAAGAGCAGGGCAGGGCAGGAGGCGTGTGGGCAGGAGGGAGAGAGCCTTCAACCTCTAGAAAACTATAGACTCTCTTATGAGGCAAGTGGCAGAGCTGAGCAGACATGGAGTCTGGCCTGCAAGTTTGGATCTGTCAAAATAACATCACTGGGAAAGGTAAAAGGCTGCCTCAGAGAGAAGAGTCGTGTGTGTGTCTGCAGATGGCATGGCTCTATGGTCAGCTCTGCCACTGACTGGCTGTGTGGATTCTGTATGAGCATGTAGCCTCTCTGGGCCTCAGTTTCCCCTTCTGGAAAAATAAGAGGTTGGAGTGGGTAATTCCTGGACTTTCTTTTAGCTCTGAACTTACAAGTCTCTAGTGGGTGGAGAATGGGCACCTGTGGCACAGCCCACGCCCAGATGCAAAGCAAACATGTGGAGCCTCACTGAATTGCTAAGACGACGGACAGCTAAAAGCAGAAAATGTCCCAGTCATGTAGTGGTTTGCATGCTTTTAGAATTGGGCACACAGTAATGGTTGTTCCCTGCATGGTATAGAAAAAGTAGAAACAATGGCTCAGGAAAGCTGGTGTCCTAAAAGTTATGCCTAGGAAATGCAGAGACGGAAGCTTCAGTCCAGGTTGTCGGGCAGTATGATACCAAAAGGCTTCTCAAAAAAAAAAAAAAAAGCCAAGTTTCAGGACCAGAAACTGGTCCAAAGAAAGGATGGGAAATGCTTCAGAGCAAAGAGTGCGTGAGTGTGTGTGTGTGTGTGTGTGTGTGTGTGTGTGTGTATGTGTGTGATATATAACCAGAGACAACTGGGTCAGCTCCAGCAGCTTGCTGTCCACTCTGCATGTCCACTACCTGACTATAGCCCAAAGAATGACATGTTCTCCCCAAGTCATGTTCAAGTCCTTCCTGAGTACAGACCATGAACAAAATTCCCAGGATCCTCTGCAGCTTAGGAACAAGAGTCTGGGTTCTGGGAAAAATTATTTTATATTCTATCGAGATTTGGGATGATTTTTATAGCACTGGCAACCAGGAGGCTGACCAATAGGCTCAACAATGTAAAATGGCACCTGCCCTGCACCCAATCTTTTCTCTTCTGAATCCAGCCCTTCAACTGCCTTCTCTAGCAGACCGTGTCTTTCCTAAACCTAACATGCATGGTGACAAACAAATGCCCCGCCTCTCTTCAGCTTCTGGCCTGTCAGCGTATTTCAGCCCCCTATTGAACCATGGGAAGGGTAATCCTGAGTCTTTTGAACAAAACTACAGTGAAAGAGGAAAACTTCTTTTCCATGGAAAAGGTCGAGCTGAACAGGACTCATCCAGAGCTACAGGGAAGTCACCACTGGAGAAAGTCTGCACTAGAGAGCACGCGTAGCATGAGCCAAGAGATGGAGAGCAATGAGAAGACAGACAGACAGACAGACAGACAGACAGACAGACATCAGGGAGAAGGGAGCAGGAGCAGAGCCACAGAGAAAGTGCAGGCAGGGACACCAAGAGTGGCCAGGAGAACAGGTAAACAGGTAGGAAAGTGAAGACTGGGCAGTGTGAGGAATGGAGGCAGGAAGCGGGAATAGGAGTCAGAGGGCATGGAGGAGCAAAGATAGAAGCAGGGGGTGGGGACAGGGAGAAGTGGATGCAGAGAGAAATCACAGGCAGCATGAAGAGAGAGATGGACAGAGGAAGACACTGGAGGGAGGTGAAGTCTGGGACAGAGTAGAGGAAGAGGGGACTGATGGGAAGTTGAGGGAGGGGTACAATACAGAAAGAAAGGACAGGGAAAGGAAAGGAGGACAGGAGCCAGGCAAGTGACAGCCACATCTGCGTCCTCAGCCCAGCCATTCTGAGTCAGCCTTGCACCTAGACATCTCTGTTAGATAAGATGTCAGACATTTGCATATATCCATTTTTAATTGAGGTCCTGCCACAGGCTACAGGCTCAAATCATCCTGCATGAGTCAACAGGCAGCTGCTGCCGCCACTCATCGTCCTGAGTCCCCCTCGTGCCACAGTCTCAATAGCAGCAGCAGCAGGAGATGACTGGCTTGGATTTCCTCAGATTTTCTACAAAAGAGAAAATGAAGCCTCAAAAAAAATTATGGTAGAAACCTGCGAGGGCCAAAACACACAAACACAGCACCCTAACACAGTGGCATGAACCGACTACCTTCTACCAACGCTGAGAGTCTTCCCTGTTCAGAGCAAACTCAAATCTTACCCTTTTCATCTTTGCAAGCTCGCTTCTTCCGTGTTAATCTAGCCTGGGATCACATGTTCTTGTGTTCTCTAGCTTGACTCCTTTCTCTCCCTCTCCATCCCCCTTCTTCTAGCTCCCAAGTCTAAAAACTTGTTCTCTCTTCATCCCCTTTTCCTGGTGCAGCCTGCCTGTTTGTGCGCAATCATTTAGAATTCTGTAAGTGTCCCAAGAGTCAGTATGTCAGCCCCAAAGGGACTCTCAGCAATGCAATGGCAGCTACTTGGACACATTAGCTGATCCCCCGGGCCACCAGCTGAAGCCCACTCCGCTCAAAAGTGAGGCGACGGTCAGCTGAAGCTCGTTGCTCTGAGTCTCCCTGCAATCACATTCTTCATAGCAGAAGCAAGAGACAATTGGCTCGAAACTGAATCGATGCTCAAATCCACACGAGGGCGTGGGGAGGGGGAGGAGAGAGGGATGGAGGCGGAGGTTGTATTTATGTGTGTAAGCATGCAGATGTACACACATCAAGTGTGGGAGCAGAAGGTAAATTAAAGGATTCGGTTTTCAAAATTCTCACCAGAGAATAAACCATTCTGCCTTGCTCTAGAACCCGAATAAAAATAAAGCGATTAGAGGGATTTTAAAAGGCAAAACCCAAGAAAGCAGTTAGACAATGGGGAGGGTGACTTCCCCTGCTTTCACATCAGTGAGAGACTGAACTGGAGTCTGCCCACCGGAGGCTTGGATTGATTTCCCCAGTATATTTCATATCCATTCAACGCAAATGATATAGATGGCACGAGGCACAGTCTCTCTCACAGTAGAACAGACTGGGGCATGCTAATTTCCTCCTCCAGGAGCCAGCACGCCTCCACTCCGGAAGCCAGCCCTTCTCATTCACTCCAGCACCGCTGTTCCGCACAGTCCCAGAGGCATGCTTTCTCTGTGTTCCTCTTATGCATAATTTACTAGCTTACACAATCCCTGTCAATGGTGGCCTCCGTTTTTTTTGTTTTGTTTTGTTTTTTGGTTTTTGGTTTTTTTTTTACATTTCAGTGAAATTCAAGACTCCATAAAAACCTGGATCTATATAAAAGGCCATGTAGACAAAGGGCTGGGAGTTGTTTGTTGTCGTTGTTTGTTAGTCTGTCTGTTTGTTGTCCACCCCCCCCCCAAAGAGACAAACATCATCACCTCTCTAGAGCGTTCAGTTCGGTTGCAGGGGGCTGTAATGATGAAAACACTCCTGGACTAGCTTTGTGAACCTCCAACTTCCTTCCAAAACCTCGAGTCATTCTACAGGTCCTAAAGGACAAACATAGCCCTTCCACGATGGAAAGTCAATGAGCCAGAGTCCTTGTCCCTCTTGTCAACCTGTGATGTAAGGTGGGCACCCTGCAAGGGCAAGGCACCTTCTAAAGCATTCCTGTGTCCTGCTCCACATACATGGCTCTTCTTTTATCTACCTGTCTCAGACTTCCTGCATTCAGGATGCTCAGCCTCCCTCTAGCCATGCATACTTAACTACTCAGAACCCAAAGCCCAGCCTTTCACCCCGAAGCACCCAGTCTCGGGACACCTGAAATCAAGGAGGTGTAAGGGGTGAGGCTACTTCAGACTTGAGTGATGATCCACCTCCTCCTGCTCTTTCTTCACTTGAAGGTCACACTCGTTCATTAGTGGCTTGTCTGAGTTATACTTTCCAGGTGGCTGGGACAGACTGACTCTTTTGGCCAAAATATTGGTGAGGCTCCTGAGCCCTCTGCCTGACTAGGTCTGTCCCGGTTGGAGGTGAAAGGATTAAAAGAGGCTGAGGCTTTGGGCTGTGGGTGGTTGAGCATGTTTGCCCTGTCAAGTCCTAAATCATTATTTATTGAATACTAAACTGCTACATCCTAATGGATTCAGCCAGACTCTCAGTTAGTCTCCTGTAATCTCACGAATAACTGTAACAGGATAAAGTCACTAACTGCCACATATTTTACAGAAACAAACTTAGTCCTCACAAGGACATTCTATGAGAAGCACTTCCCTTCCATACATTGTAAAGATTTACTTTATTTTTACTTAGGTATGCAGTGTGTGTGTGTGTATGTGTGTGTGTGTGTGTGTCTGTCTGTCTGTCTGTCTGTCTGAGTATTCAGAGGCCAGAAGAGGGTGTTGGGTCCCCTGCAGTTACAGACAGTTGAGAGCCAGCCAACACAGGTTCTAGGAACCAAACCTAAGTCCTCTTCAAGAACAGTAAATGCTCTTAACTAATGAGCATTTCTCCAGCCCCAGCCCACTTTACAGATAAACAAACTGAACTGTTGTTAAGTGACTTTGCTGAGAGCCTACAGTAAAGCCAAATGTCCTGTTCAAGAGCCCACGATCTTACTCTCCATACACTGCCACCTCCCTGTGCCCACTTACAACTGTGTGGTCCCTTGCACAGTATTAGACAGAAAAGGAAACGTCAATGACAGCTTCTGTCGCAGCAGCACCTAAGAAGGAAAACAAGGTAAGTGTGACCCAGTCAGATGAATCAGTGCAGTGTCTTGCCCAAATTTTCCACAAGAGAAATCATTCCATTATGTTTATGGCCCAATGTCAAAAGAGGACAAGCTGGCTTCCCTGCCGTGTGGGTTTTAGTGGGCCCAAGAGGGAGAAATCTGCTGGAGACTTTTCAATGTTATACAGAGCCACCAATCACATCGATTGATTTTTCTTCCCTACAAAGAGTAGGAAGAGTGACTTCACCCCCCAATCACTGTAACAGATCTTGACACTGCATGAAAAAAAAAGCCACTGCACTCCAGAAAAGCAATTATTTTCTGTGATATATATATATATATATATATATATATAGAGAGAGAGAGAGAGAGAGAGAGAGACAGAGAGAGAGACAGAGACAGAGAGAGAGAGAGAGAGAAACAGAGAGAGAGACAGAGACAGAGAGAGACTAGTCAATTTCTTAGACATAACCCACCTAGTAGTCATCTTGTCCTTTCACTCCTGCTAATTCCAGAACCAAGACAATAATCACACCTTGTTAAGAAGGAACTACAAAGAATTGTTCGTGAATAAGATTTGATTGTAAAACCAGTTCCCCCTGAGTTCATCTGATAGCCAATAAACATCTGATCAAGACTATAATGGGATTTTGTAGAATGCGATACACTGATCCTAAAATGCATACGGAAATGTAAAGGCCAGGGAAATCCAACCACATACAGAGAAAAAGATGAAAGGATATGTCCATGACTCAGACCTCACTGCAGAGCAAGGTCATTAGATAGAATGGAACCGAGAAAGTCTACCTTTAGCATAGGAATTAGGACAATCAAGTATAAAAAGGAATTGACCTATGGAACTTGGTTGTATATGGAGCCCATAAAATTAATCAGAAAAAACTGGCACGCTCAGAACAAGTTACTTATAATTGCATCAGGCCAACAAACATAAGCCATCACTGAACTGGGCAGATGAGGGTGTGTGCATGGTTATCTATGGGGTAACAGGAAGACAACAAATAAAAACAGCCTTTGATGATAAGAACAAAGATATTTCATCTGCAGATAGAAGTGAAAAGTGGAATACAGATAAAAATGTAAGAGGGTCATCAGAGTTGATGATGGGTGTTTGGCCTGCCTTGCTACTTTTATTTTTTGCAATAAATTTTGAGGTTGTGTCATCAGTGAAGGCTGAGGAGCTAGGGTGAGGGAAAGACAGCATAATCGCTCTGCAAAGAAATAAATACACTAGGGAGAGGGGTAATAAGATTGACAGGGACTAGTTTCATGTCATAAATTTAGAGATGAATGAATACACGTGGATTTTACATGTGTAAAATTTAGCTTCTCCAGTACTTATCATGTGAATCTAAACTAAAAAAAAAAGGTTGAGATATGAAAATATGAGAATTTGGTGGATGAATTGGTCTGCTGGTGACAAGACTACAGAGGACAACACTGGGAGGATGGATGGTCAGACCAAGGAGAGGACAACACTGGGAAGAGTCAGACCAAGGAGAGGACAACACTGAAAGGACAGTCAGACCAAGATGAGGACAATGCTGGAAGGACATTCAGACCAAGGAGAGGACAGTAAGACCAAGAAGAGAACAATGCCAGGAGGATGGTCAGACAAGGCTCTTTAAACCAAGGATATCATGATCATGGTGCCATTTGCTGGTGACAAAACAACCATTGGGTAGGGCCACAAAATTATAGCTCATTTAATGTTTGTTTGGGGATTTGAAACATGGTCTTACTATATAGCCCTTGATAGCCTGGAACTTACGTAGACCAGGTTGGCCTCAAACTCACAGAGATCCACCTGCCTATGCCTCCCGAGTGCTGGGATCATGTGTAGCACCAAGCTGACCACATGTGAGCTGAGACTGATAACAAGAGAGAAGCATGAGACAGTGGTAAGAAAGACATTTGTCAAGATCGCAGTATTGTCAGGAGCACAAAAGTGAAGGCAGAGCAAAAGTTCACGGCACATCACCAAAAGGGAAGGGACCTGCAAAGGAAGACAGGCAGAAGTTACAGCCTCTCTGCCCCTCATTTTATTAACTTGGAGGTCACATACAAGAGAAAAGAAGCATGTCTCTCTTTTTATGTTTGTTTAGGAAAAGTATTAATAATGAAGTCGTTCTGGCTGCTGAGGAGGTATTCTTAAAAAAGAGCTACCTAGCATCTTCCCTGAACACTCAGGGCATCAGGAGAAACAGACTCACAGGAAGGACTCAAAGCAAGAGCCAGAGAAAAGGCTGAGGGTGCTGGTCAGGAGCACGCTGGTTTAGTATGAACCAAGCCCGGAGTGCAATCCCCAGGACTGCATGAACCAGAAGTTCAGGGTCACTCTCATGTACATGGTAAATTCAGAACCAGCCAGAGATACATGTAACTCAGTTGACAGAGAAAGAAGCCAGAAACAGGGAGGCACCTGGTGCTGATTGGGAAACTGCTTGTAGCTCCTGGTGCTGGCCCCAAGTGAGGTCTGGGGGCTTGGAGCCAGCATTTGAATCATTGTAACTAAGCGTTATTATACAGTACCTATGCCTGCTGCATAGGTACAGCCTCTGGACAAGACCTCTAAATAGCTTCTGGATGCCACTATGAGCCACTCCTGCCTGGTCATTCTGTGCCTATTGTTAAAGGACAGCTAAAAATCAGTCTAATGACACTTTTGACACATCCTCGTCGGAACCACCAGAAAAGGGAGAATTACAGGTTTAATTGGGATTTCAGGCTGATGTGACGGGAGACAGTGAAGAGAGGGGCAAAGGGAAGACTGGAGAGGAAAATGGCTTCAAAAGCCCAGCTGGTTGAAATTTCATTTCTTACTTCTTAAATGAAAGCCACGGGACCAGGCAGGTCACAGTGAGTGATGTGAACCTGTTCCAAGTGTGACTGTTGTAGCCACTGAGGTTGATTTCATGGCAGAAACAACTGAAAATCAGATCCACAAGGCTGTAGTCCACCTCTGCTTCTGGAAACCATGCAAATCTGTATTTCCTTTTATCACGCAACAAGTCCACAGCTCAGAGTTCTTTAAAATGAGATTTCTGAACCAACTCTGGTGTTCTCACAAAAGGACATTATATAACTGAACAAAAATAAAGAGCCACAAAATAGCTGTCTCTGGCTTGTGGGTTTCTAAAAGAATAAAAGACTGGGTATTGATGCCATTGCTACAATGAAATGTTTTGAAGGTTGTATAATTAATCACCTTCATCTCAAATATAACAACCACTTTCTCTCCCAAGAAAAATTAGGAACTTCATTTTACCCCCTTTTCAAATACACCAGCCCCTGCACACTATAGTAATACACAACCTCTGCACACTGTAGTAATACACAGCCTCTGCACACTGTAATAATACACAGCCCCTGCACACTGTAGTAATACACAGCTCTGCACACTGTAATAATACACAGCCTCTGCACACTGTAGTAATACACAGCCTCTGCACAC
>NW_021604585.1:3590579-3591276 GCF_004785775.1 Grammomys surdaster | reverse complement strand
CCTCTGCACACTGTAGTAATACACAGCCTCTGCACACTGTAGTAATATACAGCCTCTGCACACTATAGTAATACACAACCTCTGCACACTGTAGTAATACACAGCCCCTGCACACTATAGTAATACACAACCTCTGCACACTGTAGTAATACACAGCTCTGCACACTGTAATAATACACAACCTCTGCACACTGTAGTAATACACAGCTCTGCACACTGTAATAATACACAGCCTCTGCACACTGTAGTAATACACAGCTCTGCACACTGTAATAATACACAGCCTCTGCACACTGTAATAATACACAGCCTCTGCACACTGTAGTAATACACAGCCTCTGCACACTGTAGTAATACACAGCCCCTGCACACTATAGTAATATACAACACCTGCACACTGTAATAATACACAGCCCCTGCACACTGTAGTAATACACAGCTTCTGCACACTATAGTAATACACAGCCTCTGCACACTGTAGTAATACACAGCCTCTGCACACTATAGTAATACACAGCCTCTGCACACTGTAATAATACACAGCCTCTGCACACTGTAATAATACACAGCCTCTGCACACTGTAGTAATACACAGCCTCTGCACACTGTAGTAACACACAGTCTCTGCACACTGTAGTAATACACAGCCCCTGCACACTGTAGTAATACACAGCCTCTGCACACTGTAATAATACAC
>NW_021604585.1:3573844-3590569 GCF_004785775.1 Grammomys surdaster | reverse complement strand
ACACTGTAATAATACACAGCCTCTGCACACTGTAGTAACACACAGCCTCTGCACACTGTAGTAATACACAGCCTCTGCACACTGTAATAATACACAGCCTCTGCACACTATAGTAATATACAACACCTGCACACTGTAATAATACACAGCCCCTGCACACTGTAGTAATACACAGCTTCTGCACACTGTAGTAATACACAGCTTCTGTACATTGTAGTCAACTCACTGAAGTTTTCTAAGTGTCTTCTCCCTGAAAACCCGTGAGTAGAACTGAGTGGTATCCATACCTTTCATGACTTTGCTCAGGCCTAGTTTCCTCGTGATAGGGTCTTTGTATCTAGAAAGTTCTGCACTTATCATTCTATCCAGTAAGAAACAACCACAGATTGGGTCTCTTCTTGGCAGCACCCACCATCTGGCTATCCTCTAGATATTTCCACTGTTTCTATCCAAAACACAAAGCCTCAGTTCTCCTTCTCAGGACTCTCACTGGGGGAAATATACTAAAGAAATCTGAACAACCCCAAATCCATCCTTGAACCACAAGCTGCAGGACACTGGCTTTCCATGGAGAAGGGCAAGTAGCCACTCCCAACAGGAATGAGGGTGCCTCTGAACTTCACACCAGACTCCCCCAGATAGCCTTGAGAAGTAATGAAAAATTAGAACTGGTATTTTAAGCTCTAATTACATGGGAACTTGTAAGTCCTCCAGGAAGGGCCAGGTTCCACCTCAGACTTAAGGAGCCAGCATTTTCGCAGGCTAGAAGGAAGCAGAGAGTAGTATTGGGTGTAGTAGTATTGGGTGTAGCGTTTTCAAAGTTCCCAAATAGGTTATAACCATAGCTAAGGTTAAAAACCACATTCCTTCCTTAGTGCAAGTAAGGGGGTTCCCGGTGCTTTCCAAAAGGTGTGTTTTGTCCTCTCTCCTTAACTCTAGATCTAGCTGTGGAACCCTGAGAATGTGTGTATTCCCCCTTTATAGGGGGTGGGGATGATAACTGTCAGCCGCCTTGTCAAGAAAGGTCAACGGCCAGCTCCTGGAGATCAATTATCACCACCTCCCTGCTCCCGATTAATGCAGCTGTTTTGGACTGGAATGATTCTGAGACACTGACTGCATCCAGGGCAAGTCACTGCTGTACAGAAAGAAAGTGGGAAAAAAAGAAAGTGCTTTCCTAACCAAGGAAAGACCCTCTGCAAGCCAGAAGCCTAGGAGCAAAGAGAGCTCACTTCAGCTCTGTTTGCACAATGCACAGGTGAGCTCCAACAGCCAGTGACCTGGTTTCTCCTGTAGCAGAAGCATACGGGATTGCCGTTCCTAAGCAACAGGCAGGTATCTTTCTTCCCCATTGTTGCTCAGGCAGGAAGCACTCACCTCGCTATTTCTTTCATAGCTCAACCCATTTCCTATCTGCCTGCAGAGGAGAGCTTGAAATGGATGCTCTCCCTCATCACACACAGTCAACAACTTCCTGAAGTCCAGTACCTTTTGGGTACAAGGAAAGGAACATAATGCAGACAGACACCAGCCTCTAGGCAACATGCTTTTAAACAACTCAAGTAGTGCTTCCGTTAATCAGCCTTTGGTTTTATTGCCAGAAACAAAGCCTCTACATCAGAGCTTCTAAGGTTTTTCTTAAACCTTAGAAAGATTATCTTAGGAGAGATGAGGGTGGGCGTTCAATTTCCAACATCCACATGGCTGCCACAACTGTCCATAACTCCAGTGCCAGGGGTCTGATGCCCTCTTCTGGATGCAGGCATGCCCATGGTGTACAAACACACATCCAAAGCAGTCAGAACACTGATACACATAAAATGATTAAAAATTCTTTACATTTTTCATGATTTTACCACATGAAGATCAATAATATGTTTGGAGTTTTTAATTACCTTTCCCATCTTTCCAGATTTTTTTCCCCAATTCTTGAATGTCTTGTTCATTATTTCCTGTATTGCTAATCTGCAGAAATGTCTCTAATTTCCAAAGTCCCTCATTCCTCATTTGAAACTAGAAATGTAACAAAAAGCAAGAAGAGAAAAGTCACAGGAAGACGATACAAACTGACCACGTCTCTTGACAGACTGGTCCAAGAGTGAAACATTGTATCTGCTCACTGAAGCCACCCCTGACAGTGGGTGCTGCAGACAGCCCTCACCCCACCATCAGAGGCAGCTCATCTCGGATTTCCACTTGCTTAGAGATCTCCACAGTGCTACCTGGAGACCTGTACCAGGCAGGTCTGAGGCACACCCAAGCGATACCTGGGCTGTTTTGGCTTCAACAGCAGTTTGCACAGCTAGGTTGTCCAGTAGTCAAGGGCTGCTCTTAAGTTCCAGGGTAAAATGGCCCCAGGACTGAATAAATAAGCATACAAGTAAGTAAACAAAAGTCAATGTGTTCCCCATTTTCTGAAGTTTGTCCACTTTGCTGTTTCTTTTAATTTTATATCTAGAATAAGTTGACTTTATAGTTTTGTTTTGGTACGAAACAAAACTTTGTTGTTGTTGTTGTTAGTGTTGTTGTCTTGAGAAGCATCTCACCATGTAGATCAGGCTGGCCTTATCTCTCACTATGTAGACCAGGTTGTCCTCAAACCTATAGAGGTTTACCTTCCTCTGCCTCCACAGTACTGGAATTTCATCCAGTAATCCAGGCCAGTTTTGTTGTTATTGTTGTTGTTGTTGTTTTACTGCTTAGGTTTTTTGTTGTTGTTTTACTGTTTGGGACTGTCTTCTTGTTTCTTTTAGATCAGGGCCCCTATATCCCACAATGGCTGGTCGCTCTGCAGCTGAGGATGATCTTGAACCCCTGATCCTCCATCTTCCAAGTGCCAGGACTGACAGACATGAGGCTGAGGACTGCATCCAGGGCTTCATGCAAAGCAAGCACTTTCGTCAAGTGATCTCCATCCCCAACTTCTAGAATAACTGTACTTTAAAATGACAACAGATTCTGTCCTATGGGTCATGCCCATACGTATTATGTGTGAAGTGTTAAAACATGTAAATACAGCCGTGTCTTACCTCAGTGGAAGCAACAGCTAGAACGAACAGTTGATGTAACACAACCACTTAGATTTTCAGCTGGATATTGTAGACTATCCACTAATACTATTTCATAGCCCCAAAGATTCTCACTAAGGAAAACTCTCAAATGTAAATTAAAAGCATAAGGACCCATCTGTGAAGCACAATAACACTGAGGCCTAAAGATGTAAAGACACAAAGCAGCCATATTGTCTACCTCCCCTTATGTAAAAAGTGTTTTCCGTGTACCCGCCCTCCCTCCGCCTTACACACTTAATGCTTTCCATAGCAACAGCTCTAAAAAGGAAAAGCATATTTCTTGTCAAAATGAATAAAATTGTCTTGCAACATGCTGTGCAATTAGAGCGCATGCACCCCTCCTTCCCAGCAATCACACACCACTCACGCAGCTTTTACCCCCAGAATTGCCCATCGGATTTTTCTGAACACTAACCAGTGTGATTTCTGAAGGTATTGTGCATTTATAATAGCAACAGCCCCTCACTAGCCATGTCCAAACTTCCCCAATACAAAAGAAAATTCGCCCACCTCTTTTCTCACACTCTAGAGGTGGCTCTCACGGGTCTACAATTTCTTAGAAGGCCACAGGTTAGAGGAAGTACTTACTCTCAGCTCTTGGGTCTTTTTATATTATGATAGACAGCCTGCATTGATTCTCAAGATAATGAATAAATAGCTCATTAATTGGGGACATTTTTAGGATTGTTATAGATCACCACAGGAAAAAAGTATGGAAGAGCTGGTTTGGTTTTTTATTTGTTTGTTTGGTTTTGGTTTTGTTTTGAGTAGAATCAGGAAAGGGTAGAGCAAGCTCAGCAAAGAGCCAGAACTTTCCATGGTACTGCAGCGATATTAAACTGTCTTACACTGAAGTGAAAAAAAATGTAATTAAAGAGTTTTTAATTGGGGGCTGGAGAGATGGCTCGGTGGTTAAGAGCACTGACTGCTCTTCCAGAGGTCCTGAGTTCAAATCCCAGCAACCACATGCTGGCTCACAACCATCTGTAATGAGATTTGATGCCCTCTTCTGGTGTGTCTGAAGACAGCTACAGTGTACTCATAAATAAAATAAATAAATCTTTTTTTTTAAAAAAAGAGTTTTTAATTAAACATGTATCAAAATTAGATATGCTAGGTTTGTTTCCTAGCAAGTGTTCTAAACAATGTATCAAGTCATCTAACCAAGGTGCAATGGCAGACAGAGCCCTGGAAAAAGCTTACAGGAGAAGGAAGGAGAAAATGCTAACTGGAAGCAGAAAGCTAGCACCGGTGGAAGGGAGGCTGGAGGTGACCCATCCTCTGGACCCCATTTTATTTCCAACATCTCTGTTACTTTTGTTTTCTTGAGAAAAAATACAAAGGACCTTGACAGACACAATGGAGAGCTGGCTTCTAGGACCCAATTAATTTCAGATTATCTGGTGCAGGAGATCTCTTACAGATAATGAGTTCTTGAGATAATGGGCTGCATCTAGCAGCCTTTCTCTTTTGTTTAGGGAAAGATTTACACACTTATGGCCAATGGTTGACCAGTTTGCAACAGCCAAATATTAAGGCCCAAGCAAGATCACACATCAACAATCACATCAATAACTCAAAGGCTATTGGCTCTTAGAGCTTACAAGTTAACTTTTCCCAGGAAAGATCCATCTGTGGTCAAAGGGTTATCCCATCCACTCTCAGTAAAAACATGGAGCCCAATTAAAATGATTCCCTTTGATGAAAAAAAACAGATAAAGCTAATTAATTTGTCAGTGGGTATACTGTAACTATGTTTGTGTTTTACTGTGGTTCTTTCCTACACATGATCCCAAAGCAGAGTCTGTGAACACTATTGCTTACAGAAAAGCCCAGAAAGGCATTTTTACTATACCGCAAGCTGTTTATGCAAAATTGAACTTGCTCTTTGGAGGTCCAAAGAAGAAAGAGCTAATACCTGGACATGAAAGGGAAGAAAACAAAAGGCTCTGAGCTGTGGCAAAGGCAGTTCACCCAAAGTCTGTGCTTGCCAAAGCTCAGAACGAAATCTAAATGGAGTTCCAAATGAGGCACAGCCCTGGTCTCAGCAGCCCAGCTGCTGCTGCTCATCCTCCTCAGACTAAATACTGAGCGAGGCCCCATCCTGAACACTAGATAAGAATCGTAAGGGACACAATGAAGAGCTGAATCTTCTGGAGTGGGGCTAATTTTGGGGAGGAACAAATGCAGGGAAATCTCTGACATGATTTTCAAGTCGAGACTCGTGTTCAAATTGTCTATATTAAAGATTATTAAATCTTTGCAAGACAGTTTTTTTAACTCCTTTTTAATCAAAGATTCATTCTTAGACTCCTAAATTATGGGTTCCATCATGACATTTTCATACATATGTATCACTGTGCTCTGCTCCCTTCCCGTCCACCTCCTTGTTCGCCTCCTGCCGGCTCCCATCCTCCCTCCCTTCCTCTCCTCTCCGGTTTCATGTCACGTATGTGTATTTAAATCTAGATTCCTTATGTGAGAGAACACATAATGTCTATGTTTCTTTTCTTCCTCACTAACTATCCTCTCTATTAAGTCCTTCCACCTCCTACATGTCATAGATAGGAGATGATAGATAGATAGATAGATAGATAGATAGATAGATAGATAGATAGATAGATGGATAGATAGATGGATACATAGATAGATAGATACATAGATGATAGATAGATAGATAGATAGATAGATAGATAGATAGATAGATAGGAAGATAAAGAGATAGAGAGATAAAGAGATAGAGAGATAAGAGATAGAGAGATAGCATATAGAGAGCTTTTGGGGCCACTTCTAGAAACTTGACAGGAATTTGACATTAGGCCTGGACAAGGAAGTAGATTCAGGCAGGAATTTGACACTGGGCCAGGACCTTTAAGCAGGAATCTGATTTTGGGCTATAACAAAGAACTAGGCTTGAGGCAAGAATCTGACCTTGGGCTAGGACAGGGAAGTAGGAGATATCTTGGTCATCCTGATAAGCCCCTAGAAACAGTGATCACAAGACTTTGTTCATTGCCTCGCTCGTTCCTTAACCTAGAGCTGACCTTATGATCTACATGGAACTAAAACGGTATAAAAGCAGACTAGGAAAAAAAACACTCAGAGCCTCCAAACAGGCCGAGGTCAGGCTACAGTGTTGTCTAATTGTCTTTTTCTTTTTAATCGTCACTCTCTCCCTGGAAAACCTGCTGACTGACTGAGCTTGCTTGGGAGAGAGAGAGAGAGAGAGAGAGAGAGAGAGAGAGAGAGAGAGAGAGAGAGAGGGATGGAGGGAGGATGGATGGATGGATAGATAGATAGATAGATAGATAGATAGATAGGACAGGATAGCTAGAAGAGAAAATGTGATTTTTTTTTCCCTTTAGTCTGTCTTATTTCACTTACATGATGGTTTCTGGCTCTATCCATTTTAGAAGAGAGCTATCATATAAAGGCATAGTGTGAGAATAAAACTAATTAAAGGGGACTCTCTAGGCAGGGGATCGACACATGTAGGGAGATGCCGCAGCCGGCAGCCCTCCACTGATGCTTTTTGAATTGCCCCACTAATTCGTTTACTTACTAACAAGGTAAACTTATCTCAGTTGCTTTTCGGGCTTTCAGTGCTGCCTTCCCGTTTCTGAGACGAACGGTTCTTACAGACATTATCTCCCAAGGAAAGCCACACGATAGATAGATAAAAACACTGAAGATGGACAGCGGGAGACTACATAACAACATAAACATATTTAATGCCACTGCACTGAAGCCATGTGACAGTTAGAATGCAAATGTTATGTATATTTTACTACAATAAGAAATAACTGAGGGTAGAAACATATTGTGTTAATGGTAAAATAACCTATGCATCCAAAGATAAGAGAAGAACTTATGACTGTGCATTTAGGTATTCATCATGCATCAAATGAACACTATAAAACAATGCAGTGAATGTTCATCATTGGGTTAAAATCAGCATATTGGACTGCATATGTAGTGTGAATCCACTACTAACAAAGACTACTACTTACTAAACAGTTTCTATATTTTTATGGAAACACAAACTTACTAAACAGTTTCCATATCTCAATCCCTGCACAGTGCTGCCGGGAGGTTCAATCACTGTCCATATATTTTAGGGGGGAAAAAAGAACTTAGTTTTCCCAATATTAAAAATAGAATACTGGTGATAAATGATAGGACCAAACAACAACAAAGTCTCATTCTACCAACAATACTACCTGAAATATTCATAGAAACTATGGGGCTGCATCAAAATACTCCAACTGCAACTGCCCATGTGACCTAGCTATGCTATTCCTGGGTATTGACTTCATGCTCTTTGTAGCACTGGTCACCAGAAATGGAACCAAGCCTAGATGTTCATCAGTAAATAAATGGATAGATAAAATTAATATACACAAAAAAAATATTTTATTCAATCACAAAAATTAAATTGTCATTTGGTAGAAAATGGATAGAACTAAAAATAATGTTAAATTAAGTCAAGCTCAAAAAGACAAATTACATGTATTCTCTCATATGTAGAATTTTCACACATATGCACATACACACACAGGTACACATGCGCCATGCATCTGGCTACATGTCAGTAGAGTCCTAGAGAAATAGACTATGAAAGAATATTTAAATAAACAATACTCAAAAATAAAAGAGCTGGACATGGTAGTACATACATTAATTCCAGCACTGAGGAGGTAGGGGCAGATGAATTTCTGAGTTCAAGCCTAGCCTGGTCTACAGAGCCAGGGCAGCCAGGGCTACACAGAGAAACACTTTCTCAAAAGAGGAGGAAGACAATGACCATGAAGAAGAAGAGGAGGAAGAGGAGAAGGATAAGGAGGGTGAGGAAGAAAAGGAAGATAAAGAGGAGGAGGGGGGGGAGAAATAAACAATGCTTAAACTTTCCCCAAACACTATGAGAAGCCATAATTCCAAGAGCTCAACAAACCCCAAATGAAAACAGTAAAATCACCAAACTAATATATATCGCCGGCCTGGATCAGTGTCCAGATAGAAATTGACTGCTGTATGTTCTTTGTGTTCAGGTTCACAGCACAGCTGAGCAGACAAGACACAGAACCTTGAACACTGGGAAGCGGGCTGGTGAGATGGCTCAGTGGTTAAGAGCACTGACTGCTCTTCTAGAGGTCATGAGTTCAAATCCCAGCAACCACATGGTGGCTCACAACCATCTGCAATGAGATCTGATGCCCTCATATGGGTGTCTGGAGACAGCTACAGTGTACTCACATATAATAAATAAATAATAATAATAAAATTACCAATTCATCTATTCTATCTATCTACCTACCTATCTGTAGATCTTCTATTAAAAACACTGGGAAGCAAGAGTCAACAGTGGATTTAAAAGCGTAGGCTAGTGGCAGAGTGGGAGGAGCTACATGAACATTGTTGTTTCTTTGGGGTAAAATGGCTGCATTGTTTCACTTCTGCACATGTTTAACTGTGTCCAAAGATTGCATGAATTGGCCACAGTTATATCCATTTTGCCATGCCATGTTACTTTTCTACCAATTTCAAAATTATTTGCGAATTAAAATTAATTCCTATATATATTTATGAATTAATACATACAAAGTACATACAAAGAAACAAAGAACAACACAGGTCGTGTCCAAAGCAACACAAGCCAGAAGATAGTGCAATCGCATCTTTGAAACAATAAACAAAAATGGCAAGCTAGTGTGGATTCAAGATGGCCGCAGCTGCCAGCACCCACAGAGGCTTCAAGGGGAGACGCAGCAGCGGAGGAGGGAGACACAGCAGCGGAGGAGGATACACGCACAATATCTCCAGAACAGCTAAGGCAGGCAGGCCTTACAATTAGATGCCTTAAAAAGTGGCTTCCTAGAATTGGGGGAAAAAATATGGTTAACGGCCCGATTCTATTTAAGAGGCAGGCCACTGAGAGTTTGACCATATTCCAGTGTCTATATAGATAACAAAAACTGGACTTCTTTATTTTAATTTTTTAAATTTTTTTAAGGGGGGAGGTCACAAGGGTGAGAGGCATACATGGAAGGACATGGAAATGAGTGTGACTGGGACGCATGATGCGAAATTCCCAAAGAATTGATAAAAGTATTATATTGAGAAAAGAGAGATGGCAGACTGGAGCAGCATGCTCTGTTGACAGAAGAGAACTAGAGACGTGCTGGCAGTGGCCGCAGCGACAGGTATAGGAGCACAGCTTTAGGCAAAGGAGCACGTCACTGAAGAACAGGGTGGGTCCTCCGGCTGCTAGAAAGCTTTGGCCATCACCAGCCTGCCCCGCCCCATGGCCACCTGCTAGGCCAGACCACTCAGCCTGCTGCTGCCGCTGCTGCTGCCACTGCTTGCCCTAACGTGGAGACGAGAGGAAGGCACCACAGTACGGCTCATGGGCTGCAAGCACTGTGCCCAGGGTGCCAGGCAAAAACAAAAACAAAACAAACAAACAAAGAGAATTATCAAAAACAAAATTACTAAAGAAATTTATGCTAATATTGTAATATAGACAAAAATAATATGAACACAAGAATTCTTACATTTTTATACAAAGAAGTCCAACAATACATTTTAATAGATTAAAATATATGACAAAATGCTATTTGTTCCCAACGTACAAGGATAGTTACACATTTGGAAACCAACCATTAACTCAACATATCAACAGACTAAATAGCAAAACTTACACGATTGCCTCAAAGGCTACAGAGAAGGTGACTGACAGATCTTCGCCTCAGCGGGGTGTGTTTTGTTTGTGCACAGTCACGTGTGTGCAGGTTGCATGCATGTGGCGGCCATTGTTCAGCTTTGAATGTCAGTCCGCAGTTGCTATCCCCTTTTCTGTTTGTTTTTTGTTTATCTGACCAAGACATCCCAGGGCTCCTCCAGTCTCTCCGTTCCCAGCTTTTTATTTGAGATCTGTGGAACTGAAACTCCAGTCCCCAGGCTTGCCCAGAGCCACTTAATCAACTGGTCTCTGTCTCCAGACCCTCCAGTTCTGTCTAAAACTTGCAGCAAACTATGAAGAGGAGGGTGCTCCCTCAATCTGATAAACAATTCCGGTGAGCTATCAGACTTACTGGTAGGAACGAAACACATCCCTCTAAAATTGGCAACACTGCAGCCATTTTGTCCAACAGTGTAACCTCCATTGACAGCCCCTAAATAGTTTGCCTTGTATGCTAGCATAAATAATGTTTTAATTGTAAATAGCATGGAGTTTTAGTTATAAATCATGTTGTCTTCAGCTAATTGTCAGAATGAGGGAAGCAATAGTTGATGTATTTGACTTTGCATCTTAGGGAACTGTTACAAATGTATAGATTCTGAGGGCTCTCGTACAGTTCCCAATTCATAGCTGATATGTGGGTGGATCTTCTAAGGGCTCCGTATGGGGAAATTCACTGAAGACGAATAGCAAAATCCACATGAGGAGGACTCACTCTGAGGACAAATCTAGAAAAGGGAATTTTCTTGATCCCCTTCGGATTCATTGCCTTTTATTTCTTACCACGCTGCACTGTATAATACAGTTGGGAACTTAGTCATAGAAATCGACAGGCTGATTCTAAAATACAAGGTAATGCAAATCCTCTCATTACTCAAAACTGTGTCAAAAAAGGGAAAAGTGTAGAACTTTACACTCTCTACGGTCGACACTCTCTAAGTTTAAAGCTGCAGAAATCAAGGCAGCATGGTATTGACAGACAAACAGACAAATGTATCCATGGACAAAAAAAGAATATGCAGAATGCATCCCAGACAACTATGGCCATTAACTTCCAATAAAGCAGCAAGGCAGCTCACCGGGGGAGGAGAAGCCTTCCCAATTAACACTGAGAAAGCAATGCCCACCTGAAAGAAAGGAGAACAAAGAAACAAACTGGGCCCTTAGTTCATAACATTAACAAAGCCAGAAAATGCGCCCATACTTAAGTGTAAGGACTAAAGCCGTAGAAACGTTATTTAAGAACATAGAGAAGACGAGAAGTAGTAGTGGGTAGATTTCTGGAGTTTCAGGTCAACCAGAGCTACAGATTAAGACTCTGTCTCAAATAGCTAAATAAATAAGCAAGCAAGCAAATAAATAAATAAGCAATAAGGAGGTAGAGAAAGAGACCAGCGAGTGACACGGAGGTAAGAACTACGGATGTGTTGTAATGAAACTCACTACTATATAGCGTCAATAGATGCGAATAAAATACACTTTTAAAAACTGGGGCAAATCCTGGTTACTTTGGGTTAGGCAAAGATTTCTTAGGTGCAAGACAGTAAGTACTAAGTCTTTTAAGATGTGATAAGCTGGTTTATTAAACTTAAAACTTGCTATGCATGTTGGCATACACGTGTAAACTCAGTTCTACACGGGCTGAAGCAGGAAGATCGCAAGTTCAAGGCCAGCATGGATCCCGTCTCCAAAACTAAAAAGTTACATTAAACGTACAATATTCATTCATCAATATACGCTATTTGGGAAATGAAAGGTGCGGCTGCAGACGCCAAGAAAACATTTACAAGTCACACGTCTGGGAAAGAACACATCTATGGAATAAAGAATCATAACAGAACAATAAGAAAGCCCAGTTGTCAAAGGAGCAAAAGCATTAAATGAATATAATCCTCTAGAGAAGATCTCAGGTAGCAAATAAGCTCTTAAGAAACTAGTTAACATCATTTCCATTGGGAAGAAACAAATTAAAAACAAAATGGAATCTCAGGATTAGTTTGGTTTGGATAAGCCTCTCCCGCTATGGTGCTAGACAGCCCAGGCTGTCCTGGACTCCTGAGTGCTTGGGCTATAGGCATGCACCACACATGTGTACAATCAAAGCTGACAATATCAAAAGTTATAGAGGGTATAAAACAACTGAAACTTCACAGCGGTGATATAAGAATGTGTGTTTAGAAGACATCTTCACAACTTCTATAGCATGAAAAATCAAAACATGTCCATCCATGTACCTCACCTGAGCACCCACAACACATGCCCATCCATATACTTCATATGAACACCCATAACGCATATCCATCCATGTACCTCACCTGAGCACCCACAACACACGCCCATCCATCTACTTCATATGAGCACCCATAACAACAGCTTTATTCAAGGTGAGAAACACTTGAAAAAAGTCCAAGTCCACTAACCACTGAGTTGATATGTATATTATGTGATATCCAAACAATAGATTATTTCTATCCATGAAAGGAAACAAATCCCTTAAATGGCTAATAGTTATTGTAATATAACAAAGGTGAAAATTGACAACACCTAATTTCAAGGTATACTATCCAACAATCCAAAAACAGCCATTTTCTGTTGTTAAAGCAGTATACTTAGTTTTCCATACAGTGGAGGCACACGGTGGAAGGGGAGAACCAGCCTTGTCCTCTGATGATCATATGTATGCTGTAGCACACATGTACCCACAAGTATGTGCGTGCATGCCTATACACACACATATATACAAGAAATGTAATTTTAAGCTATTTTTAAACTTGGAGTTGCTCTAACAGACTATAAACATTATTGGAGACAGGCAAACGATTCCATGGGTAAGGCATTTAGCACACAAGCCTGACAACCTGAGTCTGACCCTCAAAATCCACGTAGCTGAAAGTAGTATATATTCATTATCTCAGCACTCCTGTGCAAACAGAAGACTAAGACAGGAGAATTACCCAGAAGCCCACAGGCCCCCCACCCTGGCAGTAAAAATAACACAATGGATTTTGCCACAAAACCAAGGTGGAAAGGAAAGGACCAACTCCTGAAAGTTGTCAAGGGTCAAAAATGACTCCCTAGAGCCAGGGAGATTGCTCAGTGGGAAGTGTACAAGCGAAGGACTGGAATTATAAATCCGAGTGGACTTCAACTGAAATCTCAGCCCTCGGTAGGCAGAGAAAGGGATGCCACCATCTCCTGGGAAGTTGGTTAGCTCCGGTACCCTAATTAGCAAGATCCAGGTTCAGCAAGAAACCCCATCTCAGAAAATGGAGAGAAACTGAAGAACATGCCTAGGAACAACCTCAATGTTTCACACAGATGAACACACATGCATGCACACACACAGACACACACAGACACACATACACACACACACACCACTCCTGATTATAAATCTCCCTTTAGAACAAGTAAAACAAACAAGTCACAGTCCACGTTTTTCTGTCATCAATATAGTAGCAAATGAACATCTGCATGTACAGAATACAGACGTTTTACATTTTCTTTATTTTTATGTGCTTGGATGTTTTGCCTGCATATATGTCTGTGCACTGTGCACATGTCTGTGCCTGCAGATACACGAAGATGCCACTGGATCCTCTGGAACTGGAGTTACAGATGGTTATGAACCTTAATGCGGGTGCTGGAAATGAAGTGTGCAGCTTTGGGCCCAATGTCTTTGCCTACTCTCTGTGTGAAGGTGCCCACCCTAAGGGCTTCTCCTCTCCTTGTCTCTCTGTGTGAAGGTGCCCACCCTAAGGGCTTCTACTCTCCTTGTCTCTCTGTGTGAAGTTGCCCACCCTAAGGGCTTCTCCAAGGCGTGCTCACCAATGCTTCCCAACTTCAAGCCTCCAACACTGCCAAGCTCCACATCTAGCCTTCCAACAGGCTGCTTTGCCTCTACCCAGAAGTCCGATGTGCACCTTCACCCACAGGTACGTCTGGCCTCCACATCCGCTCCCTCTTTCTGTCTTGAATGATACCATTTTCAAGCAGCCACTTTCTAAACTTGAAAAGTCTCATCTTTGATTTCTCCCTCACCCACAGTATCTAGTCCCAGACACCTGTCAAGCCTTACGTAGAAAAGCTCCAGCTAGCACCCCAAATGACTCCTCTGCCCATATGATGCCTCAGTTCAATCCCTGCACCCCTCGCCTGCCCGGTCTAATGATAGCTACCTCATCTCTGCCCTCCTTCCTTTCTCCTGATTTCTTTCTTCTGCTCATCTTCTCTTTCCCTCTTTCCTCTCCAAGGTACTCCCAGTTTAGAGACATTTTCCTGATCAGAAAATTAAAAACACAGATGCTCAGTTAGCCCTGAGAGACTTGCGCAGTCCTCTAAGCTAGTCCCTGGGGACATAATACAATAGAAAATGGCCTGAGGCTGGGCTGAGGGAACAATTGTATTAGCGTGGGAAATGAAGTCCTCTGTGGTTAGCCTTCTGCCCAACTCACTCTACTCTCTTCTCCAATTAACTCCTCCAGGTTCACCGCACTGAACCACAACATACCATGAAATCCAACATGTCTCCCATTCCTCCTACCCTGACACCACTCCTACTGCCTGAAATGGACCGTGCCCACCGCATTCACTTCTTCAAATGCCAGCGCCTGTGACTTACTTCCTGACCGCATTGTGAAGAGATCGTCACTTCAGCCTAAGGTCATCTTGTGCTTCCATAACATAATACCATACTCTAAGCAAACAGAAAATTTTCACAATCCTGGAGGCTAGGGAGCCTAGACTTAGCACCTCGGGAGGGCCTCATTACAATCTCATTTAACAAAATGTATCTTCCCAGGGCAGAAAAGAAGAGAGAAAGCCACTCCTGAAAGCCCCCCTTTTTTTAATTGGATATTTTATTTACATTTCAGATGTTATTCCCTTTCCCCATTTCCCCTCCACCCTGAAGCCCCCATCTCATCCACCCCCTCCTGCTTTTATAAGGATGTGCCTATTAATTCCTCATGAAGCAGAGTCTTCATGACCCAGGCACTTCCCACTAGGTACCAACAAACATAGCAATATGATAACATTGGGTGTTTTGAGAGAGAGATTCAGACCACAAGACTTTCTTCAGCATTTCTCAGAGCCCTCTCTGAGAAATGGGAGACCTGGTTGGTCCTGGCAGTGTGGTGCGCCTGGAGGAGTGAACTGGAGAAGCGAGTAGGGGTGCCTCGGGCAAATGATTTGCACTAGACAGTCATTCACCATCGGGGCTGTGACATCATCTCCACGCTGCTAGAACCAAGTGTCAGGCTCAGACTAAGGTTGCACCTCCTTAAAGAAGTGTTTTTCAAATGGTTAGGGCTGACCCAAGTAGAGAGACGATTTCACCAGCCAAGAGTTCTGACCCACTGCTACAGCAGACACAGCAGAGACATTGGAGCCTACCTTCTTCCTGCTTCTATTCCAGCTCAGACGATTGGATACATGGGGTTCTAGATTCCTTGGCAGTCATCGAAACATATACCTAGTAGTTTATTATGGGCTCCTAACAAAGTTCCATGCAGTTCCTATGTAGGCAGTGGTTTGTGAAAGAAGGTAAAAGAACGCAGAGAGATATTCTTCAGAACTGAGAAGAATGAGTTGGAGGAAGTAGGTTTTGTCTGGAGCCCAAGTCCCCATCTCTTCCTGGGTGGGTAAGGATTGGAAGAGCTATTCCAGAAAGGCCACAGGTGGTGGTCACTAGGCACTGTCCAGCAGTGCCCAGTGGTGTGAATGGCTAGGAGGGGTCATCTGACAGCTTAGATGGGTGGGTCCAGCCCTCAGCTGCTACAGAGCAGTGTGTGCTGTGGCATAATGGAGCCTTCTGCGGGGTGCAGTGGCACCAGCCTCAGACCCATGTTATCCTGATGCATGGAAAGGTAGCTTAATAATGATAGAAACCGCATTTCTTGTTCTCAGTCAGGAACAGCTAATCACAAAATTAACGTAGAAGAGGAAAAAAAAGATGTGACATAAAACACAATTACCATCTAAATAAATATATACAGCACTAATGCCTGCTGTATATGTTCCTTCAATCCACAGAAAATGCACAGCCTCAGAGCAGCTCCCTTCGCCAGCTTTGTAACACAACTGTGGCCCTGTCTTAATTTGAACACACATTATCTAGCACACTAAGATGTTTTTACACAACTGACAAAATTTACTAAATAAATTTTCTTTTAAAACCTATTATAGAGATTTTTTATATATAAGATCATCGAATTATGTTACTTCAAAGAGCCATTCAGGGTGACCAATTCCAGCCTTGCAGGACATCATGGAGGAAGCAGGGAATGTGCAGTTCTCATTATGGCCACACGGTGGCAGGATGATGCTGCGCACCAGAGCTGATCCATAGTGTATAGTCTGGAACCTTAGTGAATCCAGACTAGCATGGCTGGAAAGCCTATTCCTTTAGAAGTAAAAGGCTTTCCTTCTGAAAGGCTCATTTTCCTCTCATTCATGTGTTTCACTGAGACAGGTCCTTCGAGAGCCTTAGTTGAGGCCAACAAGCCTTTGACACACTGCATTGCCTTTTTGGAGAAGAATCAGTGGAATTCCATTAGAATAATCCTGTCCCTGGTCTTGATAAGGGACAAGCTCAAAGGCAAATCCTTCATGAAACACGCAGTCAGCTGCCTCGGACAAGAGCGCAGCAGCTCAATAGGCCTTCATGCGTTCTTAGTCCTCCTTTGCCAGGATGTCCGTACTAGCTTCTGCGGGGGAGGCAGGCAGATTGGAAAATCTGACACCAGCTAGAAAAGGACTAAGAATTCATGAGAGAAGATAAAAAACACACTGAACATTCATTTTTGAGCTCCTCAAAATGCAAAAGAGCGCTGTGTAAAGATGCCTGCCTCCAAGATGCCTGCCTCCAAGATGCCTGCCTCCAAGATGCCTGCCTCCAAGATGCCTGCCTCCAAG
>NW_021604585.1:3551484-3573834 GCF_004785775.1 Grammomys surdaster | reverse complement strand
AGATGCCTGCCTCCAAGATGCCTGCCTCCAAGATGCCTGCCTCCAAGCCTGAACCCTAGGACCCACATGGCAGAAGGAGGAAATCAATTTGTCCTCCGACTCCACAAGTGCACAGTGCATTGTGGCATGTACACGTTCTCTCTCTCTCTCTCTCTCTCTCTCTCTCTCTCTCTCTCTCCCTCCCTCCCTCCCTCCCTCCCTCCCTCCCTCCCTTCTTCCTTCCCTCTCTCTGTCTCCCTCCCTCTCTCCCTCTCTTTCTTTTTCTCTCTCTCACATGCACACACATAGACACACACACATATGCACACACACAAACATAATCTTAAAAGGGTTTTATGAGCTGGAGAGATTGCTCAGTGGTCAGAGAATTTGCCACTCTTACAGAGGATCTGAATTTGGTTCCAAGCACCCACAACCACCCATAATTTCAGTGCCAGGGGATGGTACGCATTCTTACCTGTACAGGTACAGGTGTTTACATACACACAGGAAAAAACATTCCTATACATAAAGTGATAAAATCTAAATACACTAATTTAATTAAAAGGTTTTTTACATAGCCAAAGAAATCTAGAAAATCATGACAGCATAGTGGCACACAACTGAACCCTAGCCGTGGGCAGCACAGGCAGGCGGACCGTCGGTGTGGAGCCTGTACTGGTTATATAGCAAGGGTTGTGACTCAATGAAACTGAAGAGAGACATCATGAAAGAAACTAAGACAAACATAAGAGAATGCCGACATTCCCTATGACTCGATGGACAGTAAGCTGTCCCTCTGGTCCTCCCATTGACTCTGCAAGCTGCCCCAGAGTCAACAGCTAAGTCCTATTTTGCTTTTGTTTGATTTGGTTTGGTTTTAGCAGTTGAGTGGGTTCTCTTGTCCGTAATAAAAACTCTGGCTATTGAAGCAAAGGAAAAAGGCAGAATAGCAGAATTACTCGATAGGGAAATGAATCCAAAGGTCATGCAGTAGAGAACAGAAGACACTGAGGAGTGGCCAGGGGATGGACAGAGCAGAGAGGCTGTGGGGCTTCATGCTGCATGTGGCTAACCTTCAATTTAAGGTTGTTTATGTTTCTAAGACTTAAACTTCTTTTTCTCCAAAATACCGTTTGGCTGGTGACACTCTGCATTGGTTACTTGCCATTGCTATGATGAAGCACCATGACCATGGCAACTTACAGAGAAAGGGTTTATTTTGGTCTGTGGTTCCAGAGGGGTGAGTCCGTCACCACCGCAGGAGGGAAACAGGGCAGCAAGCACCAGGCATGGCATGGGGGCAGGGTTGGGGACAGCTGAGAGTTCACATCAATCGGGAAACAGGACAACCTGGATGTGGCCTAGTCTTTGAACTCCCAAAGCCCATCCAAACTTCTGCTAGCAAGGTCATATTTTCTAAGGCTCTCAAAATGGCACCAACTGGGGACCAAGCATTCAAATGCCAGAGACTATGAGGAACATTTTTTTTTTCATTTAAACCAAAACATTCAAATGTCTAAAGTGAATGTATCATGTATATGCTGAGGAAAACAGAACCTGTCCATTTGTGGCTTTGCAGCAGAGATGCAAGAGCAAGAACAGTTGTTCACAGCAAAGCAGATTGCTTAAGAGACGCTTGGGAGTAGGAGCGGGGAGTTATGGGACTAGAGAAGCCAACCCCCGGGTTTGCAGTCTCCAGTTAGTATAGAGTGTGTGGGAACGAAGGCCTTGGGCTGGGGTGACAGATGTCATTACTCCGAGCTGCTCCTTACAGGCTGTGCACATGTGCTAAAATCCCACACTCACAAACAGGCAGGACTATGCATTAGTGAAAAATTCCGATGGAGACACCAAGAGGTGCTGGGGACCGAGACGGGGACTGAGACAGGGACCTCGTACATGTGAGCCACGTACAGCATGATGAAATGAGGTTAGTAGTTTCCAAATAACTATATAAAAGTGTGTAAGTGGAAAAAAGTATTGTCAAAGAAATAATTTTTCTGTGGCATAACCTGGAGCAGAAGAAATTTCTAGAAGGAGGAGGCAGGCACAGGGGAGAGAGGGAAGGAGTGAAGGAAGGAAAGAGAGTGTTCCCAAATGCAAAGGAGAAAGGAGTCAGCCTGTGGTTAGCAGGTGTGAGAGACTATGGAGCTTCCACAGACATCGTTGTATGGAGGCCTATGGCAGAGAATATGGAAAACGTAACACTCAGAAAGAGAATGACAGAGAACTTTCCAGAATTGAGGAAGAGGGAGGTGAGATTTAAAAGCAAAAAGTTTAAATACAAACAAATCCACATACAATGCTTAAAACAAAAATGAAAGAAAATGTGAAACTCTTATATTTGAGTCTTAGATTTAGGAGCAGAGCAAAGAAACAAGAGGCGAGACAGGACCAGAGAACGACCTTAACAATGAGACTGTGTTCATCGGCACTGCAGGAAAGGGAAGCCATTTTCCTGTGGAGGAAGCTACGGGGCTCTTATGGAAGTGGGTAAGATGCTTACAATGAGGAAGCTTACAATGATACAGGTGGGTTACCCAGGTAAAGACACTCCTGAGAAATGTACAACACCCTGCTTTTGAAAAAGTTCGCTCAAGCAAGGTAGGCTCTTGTGAGAAAGTGCTGTCTCAATGAACAGTTCTCACAGATGCAGATGTGGCAAACTGAACCCAGATGAGCAAAGAGCATGAATGATTCAGGGGCCTTCTGGTTTTCTACAGTTAGGGCATTCTATCATTACAGACCCTGAAAATAAAACAAAATAAACAAACAAAAACAAGTAGGGGCTTTGTCTCTTAGCTCTTCCAAGCTGAGGAGGGCTATCTCTGAAGAGGGCAGTTCAGGGACTGTGGAACAAGAGGGTCCTCAACAGGTGTGATGGCACATTCCTTTAATCTCAGCACCTGGGAGGCAGAGGCAGGAGGACCTCTGTGACTTGAGGCCAGCCTGGTCTACAGAGTAAGTTCTGGGATAGCCTGAGCTACATAGTGAGTCCCTGTCTCAAAAAAAGAAATGAAGGAAGTGAGGGAGGGATGGAAGGAGGGAGGGAGGGAGGGAGGGAGGGAGGGAGAGAGAGGGAGGGAGAGAGGAAGGGTGGATCCTCTTGTCACTTTGTAGGAGGAGAGTTTTAACTTGATCAGCTATGATAGGTCATGTGATTGCCATCTTGTACTCTTAGAGAAACCTTTTTTAAAACATTGTTAGAGGGCTGAAAACAGGATTATGTTACACGGAATAAACTGGTATTTGCCAAGGAAGGTAGAGAGGGGCGAGGGGGTGGTACATACAAAGTGAACCAGTGAGCGGAAGTGGGTGCCCATCAATAGGCCTTGCATAAAGGGCAGAGAGAAGGATTTGTATGGAGTCTGGAAGAGCTGTGGGTGTTTGGCAGGGTGGATTATGTCAGAACAGGAAGGATGCCAGGAGACTCGGTAAGTTGGAGGAGAAAGATAGCTCAACGTTTAGGATTATGGAAAGCGCGGTGGATGGTGAAAGGCTAGAGAAAGCAGGACCATCTTGGGCGGTCTGCTCTGGGTGCAGGATCTGGGAAGGAGCTGGTCACTGTGCAAAGATACAGCCTGAGAAGGGTATGGATCCATGGTGACCAGGGAGCAGGAGCAGCTCAAGAGCGACCCTTAGTGGACAGACAGACCCAGCGGGTGGATGAGTAAGTTGAGCTGGCTCCCTTTAGGAGGTGGTGAGTTTTGTTTAAGGGGATGGGGGTGGGGGCGAGGGAGCTCTCTTGTGTGGAGATGAAAGGGAAAGGTAAGAGCTCTAGAAAGTTTACTTTGAAAAGTTAGTGATGGAGGGGCACCCTAGCAGGGGTGAAGTAAGGGTGGCATTGAATGAAGCCAAGGGTTATAGTACAGTAGAAGTAAAAGAATGCTAAAAAATAATGGTCATTTGGCGTGACGCTGGTGAGTCCCTCAGCCGGGAGCTCTATAGCAGAAGCAGCAAAGGTCTAGACAACATCAAAGGAAGGGAAGGGAAGAAAACAGAGGGCTGACGTAAAGAACTGTATCTGATCTGAGGTGAAAGGTACAAAGGTTCCTCGCAGCCAGAGCTCCCTCTATAGGAGGAACACTCTTACACTCTTACAGATGTCTCAAGAACGAATGGAGCGGTTGTAGGGTGAAAACCACCGGCATCTACATAGAAAATTCCCACTTGGGTATGGGGGAGTCTGGTTGTTTTAGGAGAGTTGTGCCCAGTGAGTCAAACATGTAAAGAGCAGAGGGGGAAACCTCAGTATGAGAATAATAAGCATGAAATAACCTCAAGGGGAGGAGCCATGGTGGAAGAGAACAGAAAGCCGTCCACAAGTAGAAGCCTATGGTTAAGCTGTCTACTACCTAAGTGTTTGAGCCCCATCTAGGATCAGTTAGCATTGCTCCTGGAAGACCACACAAACTCCATCCTTAGCGATAGCTGAGATCTTAGTGACAGGCAGGAGAGCTAGTCCTCTTTAAGTTTTCGGTCCCAAAGCAGCCAACATGGTTGACCCTGAAGGTTGTTAAGCTGATCTGAGATTTCTTTAAGGTATTCTGAGAGCTGGTAAAACAGAGATTGATGCAAAGAAGCCTTCAGTCTGGCTCTTTCAGTTCTGGGTCCTGGAAAAAAAAAATAATATACAAAATGGCAATCAGAGGGATGAAGGGGGCTGTTCTGATGCTAAGGTCCTTTTCTCCAATTGGTTCTTGATATGTAAGTAAAGAAAGCCGGAGGCCAATTGTTGGGCAGAAGGTATAGGTGGGACTTCTTCTGGTCCCAGGAGGGAAAAGCAGACACAAGGAAGGAGAGGAAGGTTTTCTGCCATGCTCTGGAGGAAAAAGCCAGCAGCCAGTGAGGTCTTGGGAGGAGCTGGGGCCTGTGGCCACTACTATAGACAGGTGGTCATGGACATTAGGCAGGGGCTAGGTGGGAGGAGCAGAGATAAAAATATGATTAAGGATATGCTTTCCAGGTGGGAGATAGTGATGCCCAGCCCAGCCACTGTGTTCTAAGGCAAGTGGAAAGGAGCAAACTGTGTGTGTGTGTGTGGGGGGGGTGTTATCTACAGATTCAAGGCAAGCTGGGAGGGGGCTGATAGTACAGTCACCTCCTGGAGCTAAAGGCAGGGAGAGCAAAAGGGACTCCGGGAGGGGGCAGGTAGCACGGCTGCTTTCTCAGAGTAAAGGCGGTAGCCTAAAACTACACGCGGTAGCGAGATGAGCTGGATGACCCGTTAGTCACCTTTTCAGAGATCACCCAAATTGCCTTTAGGGGGTTGGGAACACAGATCTCTGTTAACTTCTTCAAGCTAACAAAAGGGGAGGATCTAGCTACAGAGCCACAATAGATAGCCACATGGTAAAGATCCCGAACATAAATCATCCTCTCGATGGTGGTACACATCCTTCGAGTATGTCATGTGACTGAGGTAGTATTTGTAACACACAAAAATGAGACTGTTAGGACTATTATAATTCTTACTGAGAGCATAGTTAAGAAAATATTTTCGCCCTTACTGGAAGAAGATAGCATGCAAGAAAAACATCTACAGAACCCTTGGCAGGCTGCCGTAGGGGTTAGAATACTGGTTATTTTTATCATTGTTTTGTTATAACCATTAAGAGGTAAAGTCAGGGCTCAAGAGTTAAGAGAACTCATTGCTCTTCCAGAGGTCCTGAGTTCAATTCCCAGTAACCACATGGTGGCTCACGACCATCTGTAATGGGATCTGATACCCTCTTCTGGTTGTGTCTGAAGACACCTACAGTGTACTCATATAAATAAAATAAATAAATCTTGGGGGTGGGGAGTAGAGTTAATAAGAAAAAAATTACAACAGGATTAACATAAGCTTTGTCTGGTAAGGTTAAATTCAACTGTACAACTGGCTGAACCATGTAGTAGAACCCTGTAGACAGATAGAGTAATCAGTGGTTTGTTACATCAGACTCCCGCAGAAGCACCTGGAAGCTTTATAAGAGAAATCACTTGAAGTCAGCATCTAAATAACAATTTAAGAAAAAAATAGAATCTATTGAGTCACTTTGATAGGGTGTTCCAGCAGTGCTCCAAGAACACCACTTGGATATCCCAAGTAAATTCTCAAACCTGTGAGTCGGACAACAGAATATCGAGCCGCCCCTTTTAATCAGGGCATGTGGGTGGTTTGGGTACAGAAAGACTTACAGATGTGAGGGGTGCTCTTCCAGATGTGAGGGGTGCTCTTCCAGATGTAGGGAGTGTCCCTTGGCTAGTAAATAGAGCTTGTAAATCTGGCCTCAGCATTTAAGAAGATAAGTGTGTTTCCTAGCTATAGATAGGCACTGTGGTACTACAGCAAGTCAGGGAAGGTCTTGTCACCTCATTTGGGAATATGCATATCAAGAAGAGGATCCTTAGTGACAAACAATCATCCAAATGCCATTTCCTACAAATAGAATGTCTGAGGATGCAGTCCCTTGAATTGTCGATGGGACATACAGATCATTTTAATCTGAGTCTACTTTCTGGGTGGGTGTTTAAGACCACAAAGGTTAAGGCCAGTCGAGAATCTGGTCCTCAGGGGTCACTTGGGCTTGTGAGATATCTGACTTCTTGAGCTTTTCTTTTAGCAGTTGTCCGTCTATGTGAGGATACGTCAAAGACCTTGCTTGGCCTGGCTGTGGCTTCCCTTGGAAGCCAAACGGAAGTCTTCCTTCTGTGTTAGCCCTCCTCTTTAGAGACCAGACTCTGCTTAGGATTCATGGAGTAGTGTCTCCATGGCCTTCCTCAACAAGAGAATGGGTGACTTTCACAGTTGCAGAACATTTCTAGAGATGACTGGCAGTCCCTAGCACCTCACAGCCCTTGGAGAATGAGGGGGGAAATATCCTGCCTTTTAGTGTCTCTGACTACATTATAGTATATTAGTAGTCTCTGATTACATTACTTCACATGTGGTTCTCAAACACCCAGATCAGTTACACTCATCTGATACTCTTAACTACTATATAATATTTCAAAAGTCAAATTGTTTTAAACTTTGATTAGACATGCATTTAGTTTGTGTAAGTATTGCTGGTAAGCCTTAGAAACAATGCCATGTATATTATCTATAAGTCTCATGCTTTGTGTACTACCTTCAGTTACTTACTCAGATGTCATAATTTACAAAACCTTTCATTTTTTTCATATTGCAAACATCCATCTATCTTAATCCCATATGCAAATCCTTCTTTAGCATAATAATTTATCTTTTTATCCTTATAACATTTTTAAAATTTTCCTAATACCGTGAAGCAACAGTATTAACAAGTGAATTTACTATCTGTTGTGAGAATCTCCTCCCTGGGAAAGGGAAGGACTAAGCAATATCGTTCTCCTCTTCATAAGGTCCCAATGACAAAGCAGAGCTCATCCTGGGAACCAGTGAACTTACTGGGCTTATAACAGGGGACTGGAGGGGCCACTGATGGGAGTGTCACCCGACCCAGAAGGAGTAACACTGAAAAACCTTTACTGAGTATGTATGAGGACACTTTATAGTCACATGAACTATATATAATAGGCTACAATGGCCTGTTCATCCCCTTTTCTGAACGAGTATCGACATCTAACAAGGCCTGCTGCTCAGTTACAAGATCTTGAAAACTCTGTTCAGTTTGTTTGTTTGCTTTCTTGCTTACTTGTTGTTTGCTTAAAGAAGCTGTAGTGGTTTTTTAAAATCTTACAATTCTTAAAATACATATGTGTGTGTGTGTGTTTACTTCCATAGAAAACACATTTAGAAGACAGACAGTTATTTTTATCTAAGGAAGAATAATTGTCCAACAGGACAAATGTATCCTTGAAGAGGAGCAATCATCTCTTAAAGTTAATCTATACCCTCAAGCAACAGGGACCACGCTGTGGAATGAGACTTGGGTAAGGATCAAGGAGATATCATCTTGACTAGAATCATATGATTATGTATGTCTTGTCCTTAAAGGCAGATTTTAGAATTTTAAGTTCCAATGTAAGTTTGTGTGTGTGTGTATATATACATATATACATATATGTATATATATACACATATATATGTGTGTGTATATATACATATATACACACACATATATATATACATATATACATATATGTATGTTTAGTTTTACTATAAACAAGATTAATTTGGACCAAGTCAAAACTTTGGTTTACATGAGCTTTTATTTATAAGTCAATTTGGTACTAAGTATGTGATAGAAAAAGCAAACCATAATCACGCATTGTCAGACAATATATACACAATTATACATAAGATATAGTTTAACAAACCAAGATTTTTGAGTATTATAGTTTGTTGGGATTCTATTTTTATAACTTTTATTGTAGAAAGGGGAACTTAACAGAGATTTTTTTAGTAAAGCATATTGTGAGATTGGGCAGAAGGAAAAAGAAGAAGTCTCAGAAAAATTGAGACAATAAAGAAAAAAAACTGGAGATATCAGAACAGGAAAGTATAATAAACTTTCCCCACTCACTAGACAGGCTCACTAGGGAATGGATGTGCAGAAGCCCAGTAGTGCTGTGGTTTGAAGACGATCTGCCCCCAGTAGGCTCGTGTGTTTGAACACTTAGTTCCTAGTTGCTTGCGGTGGCTGAGTAGGTTCTAACCTTTAGGAAGAGAATCCTGGCTAGGAAAAGCAATCACTGGAGCTGGCTTTGAGGCTCACTAACCTGGGCCCACTTTCTGTTCTCCGTTTGCTTCCTGTGTGGAGATGAAATGTGATTAGCCTTGTTTCCTGGCTACCAGGCAGGCTCGTGGTCCAGCTGCCAAGCCTTCCTTGCCATGATGAACATTGCCCCTCTGGAACTGCAAAGCCAAAATAACCCTGTTCTCCTGGAAGCTGCATTTTTTTTTTGGTCTGGACATTCATCACACCAAGAGGAAAGTATGTAATACAGTCAATGATCTTGAAAGCCTACCCGTAGAACATCCTCATTTGAACCATACATAAGTCTGTGGAGGACTAGGCAGTGAGCTGTGAAACAAAGGAGATTAACATTTGTGTTATCAGCATCCTACACAGGGAAGGGAAAGCACCCATTGCCTCAGAAGTAAAAGAAAGACAAGGACTGTGAACGGGAGAATTAGTTAGAAGGCTGTGGAAAGAGGCTAGCCTCAAGGCCGCTAAGCATTATGGACTGAATCTGCCCTCCAAAACTCTTACATTCAAGCCTTAACCTCCAGAACCCCAAGTGTAATAATGTGTAGTGGTGCACACCTTTAATCCCAGCACTTGGGAGGCAGAGGCAGATGGACCTCTGAGATCAAGGTCAGCCTGATCTACAGAGTGAATTCCAGGACAGCCAGGGCTACATGGAGAAATCCTTTTTTGAAAAACCTGGGAAAAGAAGACAGAGGGAGACTCTAATCCTATAGGACCAGTGGCTCTGTAAGAGAGCATTTCATGTAACCTTCCATGCTTTGAAGATACAGAGGAAAACAAGCCATCTATAAGCCTGAAAGAGAGGCCTCACCAGACACTGACATTGCTGCCACGATAATCTTGGACTTTCAGCCTTCAGAAGTATGAATGAACAAATCTCTGATGCATATTCTTCCAGACAGTGGTGTTCTGCTGGGAATGCCCACTGCTCTGTCTCCCGAGCCCTCTGTTTAATCAACGGAGGAAGCAAAGCAGAGAGGCGCTGGGCTTGGGAACCACCTGCATCTCCTTGAGGTAAAGAGAGCATGTCCTGGATGTGGAGTGCTAACAGATTCCTCCCACCTAGAGTCACAAAATATTGACATCTAGGCTTCTGCACACAACCCCTTCACAGAGAACTGGAGACAGGAATTTGGAATATCTGTCTGTAAAGAAAATTATTGCCCCCTCCAAAACCCAAGAGCTGGGTTTCCCATAAAATGTATTCCTGAGCCATAGCCCTCCCTCATTCTCAGATGTGTGTGGACAACCAGATCTGGGTTTTTGAGAAGCAGAAGGGAGATTTATTTCAACCACGTTTCCATAGGAAAAGAGTGGTTCTCAAACTTATATTCTAAAGCCCTTTGGTACTTAGAAATTTTAAAGTTCCCCAAGAACCTCATCATTATGAATTTTCTTTCTCCAATTTTACTTTAATTTGATGGATATAAATTAATGAACAGAGATTAAATAAAGTATATGCAAAACTTTAAGAGAGCCTGATAATCTTTTTTTTTTCAAATTCATCTTTAAGACTTTGCATCACGAGGCTCATGAAGAAGTTCAGCAGTGTACTAATACTTCAGCAGAATGGCAAGTTAAGTCTGTCTTAGGGTATCTATTGCTGTGATAAAAGCGAAAGCAACTCGAGGAGGAAAAGGTGTGTTTCATCCTAACAACTCTCAAGTCCCCACTCCATCACTAAGAGAAGTTGGGGCAGGAACTCAAGTCAGGAACTCTGGGCTCTGAACTTTCTCAAGGTCACTAGCATCTGTGTCCATCGGCACATGCATCATAAGTGCACACACATATGGTACACGCTATAAACATGCTTACACAAAACAATGAACATGGGCGAAGAAAGCACTATAATTAATGCTTCTATTTAAAATCTAGAGCTCGGCACCTTGCGTGGTTTGTTCTAGAGTCTTATATTTCTGAACAGAACATTTGGTCTTCATTTTATATTCCTCACAATAATAGAATTAATCACTTGGTACCCTATTTCTGGATTGTCATTATGAAATTAGCTATAAGCTATGGAAAGCATCTTGTCGGAAGGGAACAAATAGATATTTATTTAACACCTACTATGTGACAAGAGCTTTGGACCACCTCATTTGCTTCTTGTAGCTCCCAGTGGTTCAGTAAGCAAAGTCCTCTAGGAAAGCAATTTACCTGAATCATCAACCCATTAAATGGCAAATCCAGAGTTCATAGCTCAGGCACCTCTGAAACCAAGCAGAGGCCCCTTCTACTGCATCACACCTGACTGTGAACTACCCAGGCTTCTAAGATGCCTCAATTACACCATCTGAAAACCCAGTGACTGGTAGCTTGTGTTTAGACTGTTCTCTTGATGAGGGGAGTTTTCATGTAGGGTTTGGATAAAAATCATCTTATAAATCTTAACCTTCACTATGAGTCAAACTACGAAGTGTGGCTTGCTGCATTCCTAAAATTAGAACCCGAAGAATATCACACTCTGACAATATGAAAATCTATGCTGCTAAAAAATGAGAAATTGATAGTCGGTTTAAAAAAGAAATCCATTCTAAAGGGATGGCATCCATCCATAACGGTAAACTCCCTAACAGGAAACAGGCAGCATCCTTCATAGGAAGGTACACATGCAGAACCATAGTATGCTTCATATTCCTCCCTCAGCCACTAGAGCAGGGGTTCTCAACCTGTGGGTCACGACCCCTTTGGGAAGAAAAACAACCCATTCACAGGGGTCGCTGAAGACCATCAGAAAACATATTTATTTATATTACAATAACAGTATCATAATTACAGTTAGGAAGTAGCAACACCATTTTTTGGTTGGTGGTCACCACAACATGAGAAACTGTATTAAAAGGTCACACAGCATTAGGAAAGTTGGGAACCACTGCCCTAGAAAGAGCTCTCACTGTCTGGTTTATTGTATAGCTAGCCATTGCTAAATGGGATCTCAGGTGCTTGTTATCAATACATGATGCTAAACAGCAGTTAGTGACTGAACAACATTGTAAGGACCTAAGAGTAAATGTCGTGCAAACCTACCATACTCAGGAAGAACCCTAGTCCTCCTAAAGGAGCTGGCCCATTGCTGTTATGAAACACGTAGGACACGTTCCGTAGGCACATACAGAGTCAAGTCAGTCATGAAAAAGTGTCAGTGTGCATACCAACTCCAAACGCCAAGCAGAAATTAAAACAAGGAGGATCGAATTCAGATAGCATGAAAAAGTGTTTGTGCAGATTAACTTCGAGGAAGCTTTATGACATCATCTGGACTAATCAGCTCAGAATATTGTCTCTATACCTTCTTTACGTTTTCTTCTCAAATCTCATCTTGGTTTAAAAAGCAGAGGTAGGAGCTTGAAAAACAAACCAAAATCCAGCAGACCTTCCCTTCACACTGGTGATAGTCACCAGCCTTAGTCCTGCTGAAACCCGAACACATAAACCCCACAGCAACGAACTTCCCAGACCTCTTACTGCAAGTACCTGGCATTGACCATCCCTAAAGCCTGCCATCTTACTGAGTGTTAGCTATGATAAGCCACAGCCCATTGACGCCCCAACAGCTAATGTAACCATGTCTGGACTTGCTTTCCAAACACCTGTATTAATTAGGGGTGTGGATGGATGTTACAAGATACTTGTAAAAGCTGAGGCACTCAGGTACATGAGGGTCCATTAGATTTCAGGACACAATATTTTCCATAATAAAGAACCAGCTAGCATCATCATGCCAAACCAAAATTAGGAGTTCATAATTTTGAACCTTTCAAAAATTAAACCCTAAAACATTTGTTTAGAATAGCTAGGATACAAAGCAACATCCCAAAAGACTTACAGAGAAATTGCAAGAGATCGCTAGTCTTACCAAGTGACATCTTGCTACGATTGCATTAGCCCTTTCTTGTTCATATGACAGGCATATACTTATAAACATACATGTACATATATATTTGTGTTTCCTCAACACAGTTGAGATTTAGTTGCTGATGGCCACCCCGCTTCCTACTTCAACTTCCCCTAACAAGAAACGCATTCCACTTTTAAATGTAGTGAAAATATAAAATTTGTGAAATTTGACATCGATGCTATTTACCTCATAGATTAACATAAGCCATCTTCAAATCTCACCAACTATCATCACAACACAATCTCTACAGCATCGCTCTCCTTGATCTAGGCTTTAGCCTCAAACCTCCATTGCCCCAGCTGTCTCTTTAACATAGATAAAGCCTCAGTTGTCTCCCCTGACATTAACATTTACAAATGTGCCTCAGTCAGGGTTTATCTGGCGTCTCCCTGTGATTAGAATCAGGTCATAAGTCTTTTGGTAAGTGGCATCCGCTCCTTCCCCAGAGCTTACTATCCAATCAGGACAGCAAGCTGTTGCGATTCTTTATTTAAGATACTGAATCCTAGGTTCCTCCAATATAAAACTGCTATTTACCCTTTTTACAATTAACAAGAAATCGGAGAGGAAATTTCTTCTAAGACTTTAAGTATTCCATTTGCCTTAGGGTTTCTATTGCTGTGATGAAACACCATGGTCAAAAGCACTTTGGAGAGAAAAGTTTATTTTGCTTATGGTTCTATATCACTGTTTATCCTCAAAGGAAGTCGGGGCAGGAACTCAAGCAGGGTAGGAACCTGGAGGCAGGAGCAGATGTTCCTGGGGGCAGGAACTCAAACAGGGTAGGAAACTGGATGCAGAGGCCATGGAGGGGTGCTTACTTTCTGGTTTGATCTCCATGGCTTGCCCAGAATGCTTTCTTATAGAACCCAGGACCAACTCGAAGTATCCTATAGACAATGGGGTCTGTCCCTCCCCAATCAATCACTAATTAAGAAAATGCCCTATAGCCAGATTTTCTCAGTTGGGCAGCATTTTCTCAGTTGGGGTTGCCTCCTCTAAGATGTCAAGTTGGCACAAAACTAGCAGCACCCTGCTCCCCTTCAACCTTTACACACTAGTACAGGAGCCACAGGTGACTCTTGCTTGAACTGATTATTACTGTGGTGTTCATTAGAAGACAATCTTTTCTGCAGAAGACACCAACCCCAATGAATATTCCAAGTTTCTAGGTACGCTATAGTTTTTTAACTTTTGCCTAAAGCTATAGTTGCCAACATTTGTAAATGTCTCAATAATTACTGTGATTGGAGATAGTTTTGCTCGATAATGAATTTATTTGCACTCAGGCAACTTTCTTTTAAAGTCTGCACATTCTCCTAGAACATGTCACACACCCATGTGGCAGTAAAACTCCAACTTTACTTGCTAGGGCCCTGCATTTACCTCCTCCTGCCCTGGCTCACTCGCTTCCCTCCACACTGAGAGGAGTAGACATTGCTGATGGAGTTGAAAAGATGAGAATAAAAGTAGCTGGAGGTTGCTGGGAGAAAGGGGAGGGGAGGGATGGCTATGGTAGAGTTAGCCTGCAGGTTAGCAGCAATCACCTTCCGAATGGACCAGGCAAAAATGACTCATGATTATCTATGCAATAGACCAGGAACAAGCCAAGCGATCCAGAGGAATTCCTTAAGGCACAAAATACTTATCTGCAACATCTCTAGAGATCCAGAAGCTCAAATATTACCCAAGACTTCCAGGGTGTAGGTCAGTTAGCTATTTCCAACAATTCAAAACATGCCTGCTGTCCTGGAGAATTTACTCTTTTTTTTTTTTTATAATATTCTGTTTACTCTTGGACAATTTCATACTTTTATACAATGTGTCTTGAGTGTTTTCTTTCTTTTTTAAAGATTTATTTTTTTAAATTATGTGTTTGTGTGTGTGTGTGTGTGTGTGAGAGGGTATTTTCAGAGCTCCTCAGAGACCAGACAAGGGCATTGGACACCCTGGAGCTGGGTTAGTGATGACTGTGAGCCTCCCAGCATTTACTGGAAGCTGAACTTGGATCCCTGAGAAGAGCAGAATACTCTCTTAACTGAAGTGCAATCTCTCCAGCCCCTAGAGAAAATTTATGCTTACAGGCAGGATATAGACAACCCCCCATTATGCACACATGAGCCTGCACCTTTAAAACACCATGCAACCGTGATTCAAAAAGGAAGACCCTTGATAAAAAGTATTAATAATGAAAAAATGCCACATAGGAAAGACAAATAGAAAATACCTCACTCTTGAAACAGAAAATCACCCGTTATATCAAACACCTCTGAGTAGCAGCATTTACAACGCAAACCTAGGTGCTTAACCACTTCATAATAACTTACTGGAAGCTAATTGGGGCTCCACCTTCTCTAGAAACTGCCCTTCAGTCTATGACTTTGTGTCTGGACACAGGGCAGTCTCTCTGGGTCACATTCTTTTTCTGTGTAAAGACTGTTTTCCAGACAATTTTTTTTTAAATATCTCTGTGTCCTACATATACTCAGAAGCTATAGTCATAGAGAAGGTCCCTCAGGATCCCTTCCATGAATGACTGGAGTACAACAATCTGAACTTTGCCTGGCTTTACAGCTGGTTTTCCCTCAAGGAGAAGCGTAAGGAGGCATGAAACTAGGAACAAAAGCAATCTACTAACATCCAGGCAGACTGCCCAGGCTTGACACATCTTAGTGAGGCCAGCTACTCACTGCATGACCTCCCCCCTGGCTCTCAACTGTCATCCCTTTACCTGAAGGACTGAAGATAGAAATTCTGTATCACTGGAACTCATTAATTACCATTTACACAAATAAGGCCAAGTGTAATTATTTCTTTGTTAATAAAAATCTAAATTTATCACTTCTTCCCCTAGACCCATTCTAATGAGTACACTTTTGTACATATAAGCAGAACTGAGAACAAAAATGGTTGTCTCTATTTGTTAATTTCGTGCCAACCCCTGAGCTACACTGTTGAAAGCAGGGAGGGTCCATTGGTGTCTCCACACAAACAAAATGACTGCGAATGGGAATTGCCCGAGCAACTACACACACATCCATTCCTCTTGCATGCTCACCACATATGAGATACCCATCACTTTACAGAGTATGGAAGTCTTGCTACACATGTGTATATACGTATCTACATATACACATACTTTTTTGAGACGGTTTGGAACTTGACATCCTCCTGCCTCAGCCGCTCAAATCCTGGGATTACTGACATCCAACAGCCAGGTCCCAGTTTTAAGATTGGGAACAGGGCCACAGTCCCACTACTGAGGGGGTTGGGAGATAAAAATGTCATAGCTTTTAACTCAAAAACGCACATCCTCTGTACTGTATGAAAGCTGAGTTCTTGGCTGGATAATGATTCATTTCAAAGAAAAATAATGAAAGTTTGACCTTCACCGTCCATCTTTGTCCCCTCTCATCTTTCAAAATTCTCTTACAACTGGCGTCTGTAATCACACGGTACCTTCAGTGAATGAAGTCCCTACTGTGTGCCATGACTATTGCTGAGGACTTCAGATGCTAAGTCTAAGACATGTGTGACTTGGTGTTCTACTCTGCACTTCTTTGAGGTTCCACTAACAGGTCAAGCTACAGTTACACGTAATCAGTTTTCTTAGCCATAATCCTAATTTCCAAAACCAGCAGCAAAGACTCCAAGATGCCAACAGCAGGCCAGCCGGGAGCCTTCCAACTCTTCAGTCCAGTCTCAACCTTCCTTCTCTGCACGCCCCTTTCATTCACTATCCATGGCAGCCATACAAGGTCCGTGGCTTCAGGGCCCCAGAACAGAGCCCAGTGGGGCCACTAACGAGGAGGAGGGCGTATCAATCTGACCCAGAACTCCAGGAGAACCTTGAACTCACAGAGCCCCAGTACTGGGCTCCCTAAAACTGGCTGTGGGGCCTGGAGGCAGTCACCGAAGGACTGTGAGGCCCAGCCCCGCTACCTCCGAGCATCAAGTGTCCCCTCCAGTGGGGTGCTGCATCCCTCTTGAGGGATCCTCCGATCTCCCGCTCTCTTCAAACCTGCCAGCCATAACAGGTGATGGACATGGTAACAAGGGCCGGCTCCGGAGATGGGGTACCCGATCGCTGCCCCCGCGAGCTGGGCACAAAGGGAGGCGCGCGGGTGGAGAACTTGCCACCCCGGATGCCTTGCCCCCGCCCCCGGGGAACCCCGCACTTACTGTCAGTCGCCATGGTCGCGTCAGGGGTTTGCAGGGCGGCCGCCCGCGGCTAGGGTACCCACGCCGCGCCCGGCCGCGCGCGTTCTCGCCAGGCCCCGCGCGCTCGAGGGCCGCGACGCGCACAGACGCTCCCGCCGCGCGCCCCCGCCGCGCAGCCCCGCGCCCCGTGGTGGCTGCCAGCTGGGTCGCCCCCGCCGGCGTCCCCACACCCCAGCGGAGCCGGGTCAGCCCGTCGCCACCGAACCTGCCCTGCCCAGCCCGCAGCATCGTCCTTCCCTAAGACAAAGCAGCTAGCAACCTGGCCCGCTCCTTCCAGGTTTCTCGCCCGCTCTTTTCGCTGGCAGAACAAACACTTGGTGTCCTGTCTCGCTTTTTTCAATTCATCCAAGCCTGGCGCTTCTCTCCAGCAATGTCGACCGGGAGCCCCAGCTGAAAGGAGCAAAGCGGGGAGCAGGTGGGGGAGAGAGAAGCAAGGATCATACAGGTGCCTCCTGTGTGTGAGGAGCCAGACTCTCGCCAGGACCTCCTCTCATCCTCTTATTTTGTCCCCAAAGTGAAAATAGAGCCCTGTGTATAGTAGGCCATCAGATCTCTATTAAGTGAGTTAATGGAGGGCTCTAACTGGAAACCTGCGTGAATTAATGAGTTAGTGAATAAATGGCCAATTAACTAATTAGATGTGAACAGGATGGGCGACTAACGAGTGGATAATTGTGAGCCAGACCACAGGCTGCTCAGACGATTTGTATTAAAGGACTAGCTCTATGAGAAAGTCAATCAGTATTGCCTCAAGGGCCATCGTGGTTAAGAGGATTTTCAAATGAGTCCACCTGTGGGTGTTTGTGCACAGAGCATCTTGTTGAATGCTAGAGACAAATTTCTGAAAGATTCTTGCTATATTTAGGGACCAGTAGCAAATGAGAAACCACCACCACATGGGGAAGTGTCAAGTGGCTCAAACTCAAAGCCTAAGCACAGGAAGCCATTGTTTTTTGTTTTTGCAGCCACTATGCCTTAGGTCCCTTTGAGGCTGCTCATTCAACCCAAACAGTAAGGATGCCAGTGGGCGTCATTCCAGGCGTGACTCAGGTGTAAGGCAGAGTCAGAAACAGCTGCCATTGACCAGGTGGGCAAACGAAGGTACCGGAGAACCACAAAGGAGTCCTCTCTGACCAGTCCACAGGATGTAGGTGAAGGAGTCAGCACCGTGAGGGTGAACCACGTCCATATTTTGCTAGCTGGGGCTTTCATTTTAATCTGTTTATAGCATATGTGATTCTCAAGCACACTTAAAGAAACACAGACACCGGTTCATGTTTTAGTTATAACAACCCTCTATGGTGCGTCCCCAAACAAACAAAACAAAACCCTAAAAGACGCTGAGTGGGGAAAAGGAAAATGAGAAGAGCATTAAAAACACCTCAAGAACTGCGAGCCTATCTGAAGCCGAAAACCTTAAAGTTAAGCTATTTTGATCGGCAACGTGGAGAGGTGGGTTTGGCTCCAAGGGCCAACGTTTGTGAAGCTCTTTACTCATTAATCAAAGTGCTTTTCTAAATTATAAGAGGGATACTGATGGCCCAAACCCTGGGTTTCACCAATGACATATGGGCAGTAGAGCGAAACGTCAGCTAGAAAGGGCTGAGAAATTAGTGGACCTCAAAGATGGGAGGTCCCACGTGTGACAGTCTCAGAAGGCTTGGCACTAAATGAATGGAGAGAGTGTCAGGAGGACAGAGTTGATAGGAGGTTTATTGTCTTGAGATAAATGATTGTCCTACAGGATAGATAATCCACACACCCAAGTATGTTCAAGAAAATCATTTTTTTCTGCATAATCAAATTTAGCTTCTGACCCAAGTGGCTATTCCACCCATTGTTAGGAAGCTCGATTTCATGCAGTCAGTTCCATGAATCCAAGTTTGTCTGAGGTAATTTCTTCTCCCCTGAGAGGTTACAAGCAAGTTTGGGGGTAAGCACTGGGTATCATGGGGGTGTACTGAAAGGCATCGGATACTATCTGTCCTTGGCATGATATGAGTCTTCTGTCTGTAGTAGGATCTACCACACAGCCACAGATGCATGCAGCTAGAGATAGCTATGAGTGCAAAGACAAAACTGCAAACTGACTTAAAAGTATGAGATTGTGTGTGTGTGTGTGTGTGTGTGTGTGTGTGTGTGATATTTTTAATCTTGACTTTACAGTTCTTGAGCATGACTTTTGTAGGTAACAGCATCACAGTGTCAAATGTTGGGCACCCCTGGTACACTATGAAGGTCTCAGTCATGGGTGGCCACTAGTTACCAGTTCATGTATGTGACAGCCACTGCTTCCCCCCAACCCCCGTCACCCACCTCCAAAGTCCTCACAAGTCTGACTTCTTGTCTTTGACTTTTCCATTGCCCTTGAAGGGAAGCACATGGCTATTTGCCCAGGCCATTCTGAACAAACAGGAAAGTCTATAGAGCGTCAAGGCTATTCTCACAGACCAGACAACTATTCCTGTTTGATTTTTTAATGTTTTTATTACACTTCTTTATTAGTGTGGGAACATACCATAGCATGCATTTAGAAGTCAGAAGACAACATGTGGAGAGTCAGTTCTCCCTTTAACCATGTCGCTCCCAGGGACCAAACTCTGATTGTCATGCTTTAGTATAGGTGTCTTTACCTGTGCAGTCATTTCCTGGCCTGTGACAGTGTTTCTAATTCCTCTACCACGAGCTGAAGGTACCTCTGCAGAGTGGGCCAACAAATAAAACATTTCATGTGACATGTGATAAGTCTGTCACAGCCTACCTGGATGTTCACCACTTCTTGTTTGTGCCACTCCATTAGAAGGTGTGCCTTGTTGGAGTAAGTGTGTCACTGTGGGGATGGGTAAGATGTAGAACTCTTAGCTCCTCTTACACCATGCCTGCCTGGATGCTGCCATGCTCCCACCTTAATGATAATGGACTGAACCTCTGAACCTATAAGCCAGCCTCAATTAAATGTTGCCCTTATAAGAGTTGCCTTGGTCATGGTATCTCTTCACAGCTATGTAAACAATGATGAAGGCCATTCTTCAAGGGACCAGGAAGTCCCTCTCCTAAAAGGCTGGAAAGCAGACCCTTTAATACTCCACATTCTTGCGAATCTGTGTATTATAATTGACCTCAGCTTCTGAAATTAAAAGCCAAGACTTGGGCTCTTTTGTCTCTTTACAGAACTTAAGACTAGGGGCTGGAGAGATTGCTCAGCCATTAAGAGTACTTGTTGATCTTCCAGAGGACCCAAATTCAGTTCCCAGCACCCACATGACTCACAACCATCTGTTCTAGGGGATCTGATCCATTTTGATGCACATACAAATATACAAGAAAACAGTCAGTCATACATAGATAAAATAAAATAAATATTTTTTTAAAACCTTAACACTATAAATTTCAATGTCTAGTAGAGATGGGAGACTTACCTGGTAAGTGAAATTACACAGGAATGAAAACCATAGTCAGTGCTGAGCTTGTATTCTCCTGTGCTTACAAAGGGAGGAGGGGTGGTTGAGGGGGTGACTGGAGGAGGAAGATCCAAATTACAGAAAGACAGGAAAGGGTGTGGCGAGCATCCGAGAACTCTCACCAGAGAAAGAAGAGACAGAGACAGAGATAAAGAGACAGAGAGACAAGAATATGAGAATATGACCAGCAAGCAAAGCAAAGAGGAATACATGAGAGGACAGGGCAAGACGTAGCCCGCAAAGACACGCCCTCTACGACCTACTTCCTACAATGAGGCCCCAACATGGCACTTCTCCAAGCCTCCAAATGCCATCATTTATGAGTCCAGGAAGTGACAAATGCACTCATTAAGTTGGAGCTCTCCTGCCATAATTATCTCTAGAAATGCCCCTACAGATATATCCAGAAGTGCAAGGGCACACGCACATGCATACACACACACACAGTACCCTGCCCCAGGCATTTCTTAATCCAATCATGCTGAAAAGACAAACCATGAGGATGGGTCCACAGGTTAGACTGAGAACACAAGAGACTGAGAATGACTGTAAGCCATCTTTGTGGGTTGTGAGGAGACAGAATGAAAAGGAGAAGGGGATTTCTAGCCAGTAGTGAGCGCTCTCCTAGAATTAGAGCCAAGAAACGGACAGCAGAGCAGCTGTTTAGGAGTCAGTAATACACACACAGTTCCTCAGTCTCACTGCCCCTGAAGTAGCCAACTACAGAATTCAGGGAGTCAGAGTGGTGAGAGGGGCCACGGTGGAAATTAGCAGGGGCAGAGAGAGCCCTTGAGGATGGTAAGTAGAAGGACAGGCTGCAGGGAAGGGGATGAGCGGAGAGAAGCTTAGGACAAAGGAAGGATAGGAGCAAGCATTTGATTTATAGTCTCCTTGCTGCCTGGCGTGGTGGACACACTCTCGCTGCATAGGCAAGAGGCTCTCTGCAAGTTCCAGACCAGCCTGGTCTACATTGCAAGTTCCAAGACAGCAAGACCTACACAGTGAGAGACTCCCTATAAATAAATATTCTGCTACGGCAATTTGATTAAGGCAGGGTTCTGAGTTGGGGTTTCAGATGACACCACACACATTGTTTCCGTTTTAATTCAACCAAGCAGGACAGGTTCTCTCTCACATGGACTCTCTGGCCCTTGATCTATGTCCACTTCCTGCTGGCTCTGTCACTACTCTGGCTATGAATAAAAAATGAGACCAGTGAAGGGTGGAAGGCTGTGGTCACTTCAGAGTGAATGGGTTACAGCTTTTGATGGCTGAAATAGCTATCACCTGTCTGTTACAGTCTGTGAAAATTAAGTTATTTTAAATATGACATTTGTGTGGCACCTGCTGGCTACTAGCATTTTATCTGGCACAGGAAGAGAACAAAGTTTGGTTATTTCTTTTGTAAGACTTTACTTTGGGGAGCTGGTGAGATGGCTCAATGGGTTAAGAGCACTGGCTGCTCCTCTAAAGGACCAGGGTTCAAGTCTCAGCACCCACCTGACAGCTAACAACTGTCTGCAAGTCCAGTTGCAGAGGATCATGTTCCCTCTTCTGGTCTCCTCAGCATGCATGTGATGCATGGACATACACTCAGCCTGAAACCTCACACATGTAAAATAAAATTTAAAAGATTAAAGAATTTACTTTTAACTTTCGTGTCTTCCTCTCTTTGCAATGGTGTCTAAGTCACCAAACTCCAATATTTTATAACATGCAATTAGGACAGATTGTGGCATATGGGTTTTTAAAAATACAGCCATTAGGTAATAACACCAGTAGGTTCTGGTTTAACCCTTGCAAGTCATATTGGGAATGAGTAGGGGCTGATGGGGTACAGTTTCCTAAAACTGAGGAACCTCAGGGTCATGGTGGTCTATCTCCTGATCTAAGATGTCTCTTAGATGCCAAACTTGTACAGAAAAAGCATGTTTTAAGGGATCTATATGCACGATTATAGATGAGGCAAGGAGAAGGTAGTCTCTGGTAAAGGGATGTGGCAGAAATAGGCCAGAATGCAGTCCTGCTGTTCACAATTCTGTATATATAAATTCTGCATTTGCCTCTCTCTCTCTCTCTCTCTCTCTCTCTCTCTCTCTCTCTCTCTCTC